>NW_023998414.1:39491344-39553121 GCF_014805625.2 Glossina fuscipes
TTTTTAAAAAAAAAAAAAAAAAAAAAAAAAAAAAAAAAAAATTTAAAAGCTCTTAGTTTTCCCTGATTACTACCGATTAGGGAGACATGAATCGTTTAGTTTTTTATATTTAATTTAAAATTTTTGTTAATTAATTCATTCTTCATAGATCATTTCCCTGCAGAGATGCACACATATATATATATATGTATGAGAACTGTTGCAAAATCAATAACATAGTTAATCTATTTCGAGTTTGAAAATTTTTAGTATAAAAAGTCGCAGCCATTGAAGGGGAACAAATTACTATATGATGAGCATACGTAACAGCCTAAGCCTAAGCTGAATTACACATCTAATACACGCATAGACTGCACGCATACATATATACGTATATGGGTAAACTTGTTTAATTCTAGAAAATAAGAAAAAAAACAAAAAAAAATCGATGAATATTATATTAGTTTGTTTATAAGGAATTGGAATTTCTTGTAAGATTTCTATTAAACGCTCGAATCAGTCAATACTTGTTTAACACATTTTTTGTCAGCAAATAATGATTATTTCTGTGATGGATCATGCACGAGAACACATGTCCAAAACACTGTTGGCTTGTTATATTTTTAGCGCTTTCTTGTGTTGCACAAGAAAAAAAAAAAAAAAAAAAAAAAGAGAAAACCCTTGAATAGAAAATCTCAAAAGAATTGTTAGAGGAGGTGATGATGACGACATTATCTTATTATAATATTTATTTTCTTTTATTCAACACTGACTTATAATGAAATGTTTTTTTTTTTTTAAAATTTATATATATATATATATATATATATATATATATATTTTATTTTATTTTTTTTGGTCAATTTATTTTTCAATTCGTAAAATTTTTACAAAATTTTTTTTTATTCTTTCCAACTTTAAACGTTTTGCATATAATATGTACTGTTTATTCGCACTCTTAGGATACGAGCTTCGATACACAAAGAACCGTTTTTAGTCACTAACGAACGAAACTGAAATAAAAAATTAGAAAATTTATACAACTCGCCCGTTGTTGGCTAATGCTAATGGCAACGGTAACAGTGGAAAAAAAGAACATAAAAAAAAAAAAGAAAACAATAACAAAACAATAGCCGCTTGTAAAAACAAAACTGAAATGGATCAGGAATGGCCGACCGAAAAGTACTCTTTTCTTATCTTAGAAACGGAGTTTAGTGGTTGGCTCTTTTAAGAACTGTTCCATATGCAATAAATAGAATTTAGTCTAAACTAAAATCATATCACTGTTCGTACTACGTTAACTCGTAGTCAAAATTTTCCGCTTATAAGTTTATTTATGCAATGAAATTGATCTTCGAAGCTACAAATTCCTGACAGCGATATTATTAAAGGTGCATAAACGATGGCTGGTTCTTAACATTCGGAAAGCTGTTCTAGATTTTGTCAACTAATTTACGGACAAATGAATTTTAGCTTTGAACTGAAAATATCATCCACGCCATTCCATAGACTCGACGTTTCCTGCCCATAAAGCTGACCGATCGTTGATAAGGACACGTGAATGTTTCCCGGAAGATTAATCAATGATTCAGTTAATTAATAAGTTAAGTTTAAGTATATTTTTATTTTTATCTGTGGTGGGCAACCAATCTCTCTAATGGCGAAAAAACGAATAACAGAATAGAATTAAACGCGATACGCAAAATTGTCGAATGAATATAGTCGAAGAAATATAAAAACTCAATAATGTGCGTCTAAGTTTCTTTTTACGCGAAATTTGATTTACGAACACGAATTAATAAAAAATATATATATTCTCTTTTTAAGCGAATTGTTTTGCTTTAAAACGATTTTCAATATTATATGAATTTTTTTTTCCTTTTGTGTTTGTACGAATTTTTTCATTCTCACTCTTCACAAATATATATTTTTCGCAATTCAATTAGATTTCCGTTAGATTATGTGCTTATATGGGTGGGATTCCCCGAATTAGGCATAGAGTACATACGTAATGTATTTTTTACATAATTCAGTTTGATCTTTCAAAGTATAATTAATCTCTTTTTTTATAATATATATGTAATAAATGATATAATAAAGTATGCGTGAAATGAATTCTTAAGCCATATTCTAATGCGAATTTTTTAATATTGTTTATTGTACTTATCAATTCTTTTTTTTTTGTTTCAATCTGGAACTTATCTGCTATTTTTTGATTTTTACACAAATTTTTTTTTTTTTTTTTTTTTTTTGAGAACGTATTAATTAATTTATCTATGTAAATGTGCTTAGGAAGCTAATCTGATAAGATTTTCTCAAGTGCTTAGATATTTTCGAGAAAAACGAGTGTTACACTATTCGACTATAGACAAGATTATCATTTGTTCAGATTTCTCTTTTCTACTATTGTACGAGGAGCGAAAAAGAGAGCCAATGCGAGAGAAATTGGGAGATTGCATATTCAGCGCATGAGTGTGTTTATGTAAAATATATGTTACGGCGAAAACAAAAAGTAAAACAAATCATCAGGAAACTTTTCCTTTTCTTTTAAACTATAAGAGAATACAATGGTGACAAGGAAGCATAGAACAAAAGGGGAAATCAAAAGTTTATACCTCATTCATCTATGAGCGAAGCGTTTAAATTAAATTAAATTAGGTCAGCTACATTTTTTCCTATATCAATTAAGTATTGTTTTTTTTTTTTTTTTTTTTTTTTTTTTTTTATTAAGAAATCGAATGAATCATCATTTTCAATTAATTTTACAATATTCTACAAAATATTTTATTATTCAGAAAATAATTTAAACTCTTCTTCATTCTTTTAATTACGCAAAATTTACGAAAATTGAAAATCTTACCCTAATTTTTATGTTATATAGGGCCGTAAAGAAAATAATAGAAAATAAATAAAAGAAGAATGGCACGCAAAACCCATTGACACAGAAGAAGGCCAAACAGAGAGAGATACTTGTCTTATGTATCTACTTGATTACTAACATGTAAATAATCATTCGGTTATATTATGCTCTTTGGTCGCTACGCTACTCACATATTCCCTCTTTTTCTCTGTTACCGTTAGTTACGCATGAAACGTCCGAAAAAGATATGCAATTTCCTCTTTTGTTTCACACTTGACTCTCTTCTCTAACAACAAATTTAGTTTGTTTCCCTTTAGCGAATTTTCTTTTAAGTTTACATTTACTGTTTATTTGTTTATCATCGGAAAGCACACGCTTGACGAATATTTTGCGAAGCACAATAATAGAGATTTTGCGCACTAATAAACAATGAAAAAAAAAAAAGGCACAGCTGATTTCAAAAGCGATACACAATCAAAACAAACTGGTTTATTGTGCAATAAAAAGGGGACGACATGTTCACGGAAATGTATTCGTAAAAAGCTTTTTTCTTTTTTTTTCATATCACTCTAAGAAAAAATGAACTTAAATTAAGATTGTATAAGTATTCGAGCTTGAAAACTTTTTACAATTAAAAGAGAGAGAAGAGAAGAGAGAGAGAGAGAGAGTAGTTAAACAAAGAAAACAAAAAGAAAAAAGAAAAAAAAAAAAGTTCAGCAAAGCAACTTTTATTTGGCCAAGTATAACTGTTTTTTTTCGTAATATAATTTTTAAAAGCCGGGAAGAAATTCCTTACGTATTAAGCAACACGTGCTTCAACATTTATGCTCCATATCTTACAGCAGCTTAATCATTTCATTTAGTCAATATTTGTCAAGATTTGTAAAGCAGTAAACTTTTGTTTAAACCAACTGGGTCATGTATGTATGTATGTATGTTCATTCTTTTCCTTCAAAATTATGCGTATTATATTTTATCTTTTCCCTTACAAAAATTTCCTTGAAAATATCTAATTTAGAAAAAAAAAAACAGAAGAATACTCTTTTTTTAGAAGTCAACGTGCAGTAAATTAAATCACTAAACTTACATAAAACTCTTAGTTGTTAATTTTTAAATCTAATTTTTTGTGTAATTCACTGTGAATATAATAAACCCTTAATTCTTGAATCACGAAATCAATTTAGGCGCGTCTTTCTGTTATCCCCATTTTTTTCCATTTTTGCACAAGCATTAGAGCATGGCCCACAGGATATATGCTCAAATTTTTATAGTTTTACCAACCGCTGTAGTTCGTAACCAATGAGTGGATAACATATTTTTTGGGATTTTTAGAAACAAAAGTGACAGCTTACGTGACACAGTACACGCATAGTTCTTAAAATGAATTGACCCATCTTCAGTATCAATCCGTATGCAAAAACTTTCAATTTTTCTGCGAAATTTAAGAAACTATTTCCCATAGACACTACACGAACGGACAGACGGACAGGTGGAGATGCAGAAATCGATTCAGACTTTCATGCAGACCGAGAATATGCATTGAACTCTTTTTTTGCACGGTCGATACGATCTTTAGGAAACCGTGCAAAAAAGAATTTTGTGCGATAAATGGTAAATTTGGGATTGTGTTTCACAATTCAAAAAAAAAAAAAAAAAAAACGTGTAGACTGGAAAAACTTTAAATACTTTCCTAAAAAACCGTGCAAAAAAAAAAAAAACATTAAAACTAGTGTATAATGAAAATTCAGTCCATAAGTTCAGTCCATATAAAGTTTTTAATTGAAATGAGGAATGCAAATCAGTATCGCAACTATTCATCGCCACTTGATAACAATTATGCACGTTCATTGCGGACTGGACCACAAATGCTATCATCAGCAGATATGTCGTATATGTCTAACACAACTATCGTATTTGATTCAAGTAAAAGATTTTTGCGCTCGTTATTAACGGTCTCTGTCGGTTTTTTTGTTGCTATAAAGTCTTTTATAAATATCTGCTTTTTTTAATTACTCAAGTTGCTTATATAATTCTTGCTGTATACATAAGATTGTGTAACACTCTGTCAAATTAAAAAAAAAAATTTTTTTTTGGAATTCGTGCTAGAACGAGCAAGTAAAAAAATTAAATTCTGCTCGAACCGAAACTTTTATACCCATCACCGTTTACCCCAGAAAAACGCTAAAGAAGTAAAAGAATGAAATTCTCATAATAATCTATGCAACAGTGGACGCAGTTGGTTTCTTCTATTTTCACACTAACAGCTTTTGTCGCAGAGGCATGTGGGCTTTGCAAAGTTTCTTTTCCAAATTTGTACGCAATATCCTCATTTTCACTAACGGGAGAATGCTACAAAGCTGTCCAAACAGACAGATGGGCAAACGAACAGGCAGGCGGACCTGTTTAGATGCATTCAAGATTTGAAACTGACCCAGAATTCGTATACTTTATGGGGTCTTTGAATATTATTTCTGCGCGTTATAAAGGTATTGACAAAATATTTTAAATTTTGATACACCACAATATTAGGTAGGTGTGGTCAATTTTCTGTTGATTGACTGTATTGGATTTGTAGAGCAATTTTTCATTCCCTTTGACGAACAGAGGTTTTTTCACTTTCGTGGTGCTGTGGGCGTGCCCTTCGACCGATTTGGCCCATTTTCAATACCATATTTTTCCCGAATTTGAGGCGAACAGCTTCATTTGTGCGGCCAGGCGAATGTTTACAACAAACATTGCACAAACGGACAGGCGGACATGCTTAAATCGATTTAGAATCGAATGCTGATTAAGAATAAATATATACTTTGTCGTGTTCCTGATGCTTCCTTCTGCGCGTTGCAAACGTTTCGACAAAATGAATATACCCCTCGTCCTTCGGTGATGGGTATAAAAATTCGTGTAACAAAATATATTTTTATTCTTCAAAATCGGGCAGAAAGAGGACCGTGAAGATTACAAACATTTTGATAAAACGAGTATACGGCTCGCATCGTTTGATGGTTCATATAAAAAAATTTGCAAGATGCATTTTATTATTCAAATATGCATTGATATGTGTTGTTAATAAATTGCTTTTACATAAGGTGTTTGTTTTTTTTCATATTTTAATTGGTTAAACAGTTGTTGATTATGAAACAATTTAATGCCCACTACAAAATGTTTGTGTGTGATTTTGAATTGAATTTAATTTAATTATAATCGCAAGTAAACTAATTAAAAATATGGAAAATAAAAATTCTTCGAATATTGAATATTTGTATGGCGGAAGTGTGAAATACTTAGACGTGAACCTTAGCCAGATACGCGAAAGTCAATCGGACTCTATCAAGTAATCGTTTAAGGCTTATTTATACACAATCATAATTTGTAAAGTCAGTCTGGCTATCCTTACTGAACTCGTCTGGTTGGAAGTTAGTTCTGACAGCTCTATGAATATAGTACGCACGCTATGAAAACGTAATTAATTATTCTTTTGCTCGGTTTTGAAGTGAACTCTACTCCTATTGCTAATATATGTTAGCTAGTCTTGATAGCCCTTGAACCTAAAGTAATCATACTCCGATAGCAAGGCTATGTCCAAAGCGTCCATGTAATAATATGAAGGAAAGTTTTTTTTATGAACTCTTAGATATTCATGACTCGTTGGTGAACTTTGCGATTCAATTTTGTTTTAAAACTTATTTAATGACAATAAAAAAAAAAAACGAGAAAGTAATTGGTCTTGAGTGACACTAAGTGGCAATTCTTCTAGTTATAAAAATGAAGCGAGAAAGCTCAATTTTTTTGTTTCCATTCGTCGTTCGATTCCACGAAGCTATTTTCAGCAGGGCTGCTATCCAGAGATTCGTCTCAGTTACCTTCGTACTCAATGCAAACAGGTAAAATTTCTATAGTGGGCCATGGGGACTACTTCGCCTAATACATATAATTCGTCTTCGCCTAATTCATATAACGCCTTTTTCAAAATCAGAAGTTATATGGGAAATGGGAGAGAAGGTGATTCAATCCAAACAATTTTCAATGGCGTCCGTCATTCCGCCAAAATACATCAGCGAAACAAATTTCATGAGAATGTTTCAAATATGACGTCTTGTAGACTGAATACAAGAAAATGAGACGGACGGACAAGTGACCTTAAATTGATTCCAAAGGTGATGGATGCTGAATCAATCGACATAACGAAAGGTGAGTTTATCTCAAGTGCTTCGGGGCGTTGCTTACATGCGCAGAAACTTAACATATCCAAGTGACATGAAGACCAAACTCACTTCACTTTGCATGATACGAAGACTTTTTTTGTGCTATTTAATACAACAATAATATCTTTTATTTAAATAAAATACAATGTAATACTATTTAACAAAAATGCTTTATATGTTTGCATATTTTTTTTATTATTGCAGGTTTTAAGCAAGAAACATATCTTTTAGAAAAGAGTGGTCGTACTAGATAAACATGTATGCTTGCAAACCAACTGATTGCGTTTGTTTCAGACAGCGAGACGCTCTATTCTTCTTCTTTTGCCCAACAGAATTTGGCAAATTCTTGCATCCAGGAACACCGCTCCTTTTTAGCCCCTGCAGAAGAAAGTTTGACTGTATATCCTTGAAAAGAGAAATGATCGATCGATTTGAGTTTTGTTGTTGTGTTGGTTTTAATTAGTACACACTCCGCGCAATTGAAATAAATTGGCAATAAATTGAAAGTAAATTAAAATTAAAAATTTTATTGTTAGCTGTCGACGAACTCATAAACCAATGGTGATCGTTTTTCAACTGAATATCAGAATAGTAGTGACAAATATCTGGGTAATAGTTCTTGGGATATATCTTTGCAGGAACGAACCGAAATGAAAATATGCAAAAGTCGAGCAAGTTTCTTCTCCATCTTGATTACATACATCTGTAAGGAGAGATCATGTCCATTTTTTAACGTAAGCTCCTTAATTGATCAAGAAATATTTGTGACAGATTTTAGACAGATTTCTATCTGCAATTATACGCTTAAAAAGACGATCGAAGCGATCTCTTTTACTGAAAATAGTTGTATGCGGAGCGTTTCAGTTTAATTCATAATCTTAATTTCAATCCGCCAACCTACGGGTAGAAAGATTTGGTGAAGTTTTACCCGCCATCGATGAAAGGTGTCATGTATGCGGTGAAGAAGTTTGTCAAACTTAACACACTTTCTGATTGCTCCTCCTTTATCATAACAAAACAAAAATTCATATATACTTTGGAGTGAATTTTTGCATAATCATCACATCCATTATACATGCTAGATACGTGAAGAACATTCAGTTCACTGTTAATTTTAAATAAACAGGCAACAGCCGGTTCGACATATATAGACTTAATAGCTATGTTTACGAAATTTTAAATCGAATTTCATTATAAAGCATACGTTATTCATGAATATGCTTTAAAGTGCTTTGAACAGTGCCTCAGTTTTTTCACAACTATTCATAGGTTAATATGTCTACCGCTCGCTAATGTTACACCAGAAATTGTTAAATTAATTAATGCTGTAACTTACTGCAACGATTTTGCGAATTACAACAATGACACGACACACGGACAAGCTCAACTAAACGGACTTGCCTCGAAGAAAGATCCCAGCATTACCCATTGGACCCAAGCAGTACTAATAAGACTATGAGTATTACAACCGCACAAATGAAAAATCGAAACATAACCATATTCAAGAAACGGTACACCTTTCGCATATATATCGCGATCTTTTTTTTTTTTTTAAATTGATTATGCGCTGAATGACTTCTGAACGTATTAAAGGCGATGCAGGTCTTGAACGACCTTCGACATCTATCGACAAATAACCCGTGAGAAAAAAACCAAGTGATCGAAAATCGTTGTTTAGTTTGTCTAATTAAATTACGACTGACTTCTCGCCACCTTCGGAGCATGAAAAGAATCCCTGCGGCGACTTCACTTGGTCGAGCAGATATATTGGATGAATCGAAGGCGGTCAAATTGTTAAGAGGGATTGTTCCCAAGATTGAACGATACCTTGACATAAGTGTATTCGATTCGAAGAAAATTAACTGCGAAATAATTAAATAAATTTTCAAGAATAGTAAGACATACGTTCACTCGTTAAACACTTTAGTATTAAGTAAACCGACATGAATAGGAGGAAAGTTCTTCCAACTTTGGGTTTCTTTTGAGGGCGTTGCTTTTATCTTACGATAATTGCATTGTGGCTTAGAGCGCTTACCTAACGAAAATGGAAATTCAAAGCTCTATTAAACGCTTGTCACCAGCGTTGTAACTAATATAAGTTAACAAACATTATTTAATAATTTTTAAAAGTTTACGACCAATTGTTTTTATTGAGTATTGATTGATTTTTAAAAACACCTTTTTTTCTATTTTTTTTTTTTTTTTTATTAAAAACGAAGGAAAGTATGAAAACGAATGTGTTCAAATATCAAATTTCATCAGCTTTCACACTAAATGCACAGTTAACAATTTAATTGAAAGCAGAGATTCGTACGAGAACACCATGTTATAGCATGAAAATATTAAATACATATGTGAACGTTTATGTGCTTATGCACTGCCAGCGCTAGGTGTGTCAATTAAGAATGCGGATTTTGCGATCAAAGAAACAAAAAAAAAATGGAGGCCTATTATTAGGTAGATATTTTTTTTGCCAATTTTTACGCAACTTTGCGTACATCGTCCACGTAAAAGTCATCAGTTCAGCTTAAAGCGAATAGTATTGCGATCTTTTAGATTTGTCCCTAACTTCTTTAAATCTCACATGAAAATGAAAAAGTGTGCCATGACGAATATCATTGCCGGAAGATAGGAACTTCGCCATACAGTGTTTCGCGATTGGAGACACTTCTTTGTTTTCAATGTCTGTATTCCCCCAAATTTATAGAATTGCGTTTAATAGCAGCTTACTACACCTACAGGGTTTGCCAAGCTTGTGCGGATATAAGTGGCACTCCGGAGTAAGTTTAGATGGAACCATCTTTTGTTATATCGTTCAATTCAGAATATTTTTATGGATCGATAAAAGACTCTCTGCTCGTCTGATGTCTGGCCACGTATTTTTCTGTTCAACCTATAGCAGGCAGATCGAAAAGTTTTTTAAATATATTGTGAACAAATTTGCTGCACCGAAGCTGCCTTGGCCCAAAGATGAATATTATTGAGTTTAGAGCAGTCACCAGCATTCGCTAAATCCGTATATGAAAAATGTTTTCTATTTCAAAAATTTCGCAACAAAAATCGTTCACGCGCTCCTTTTTTCTATCCCTCTTCATGCAAGGATTCCAATCAAAAGTGAAGCTTTATATGGAAACAAAATATAGTTTCTTGCTTTTTGTTATCTCATCAGGAAATTAAGTACAAAAAAGACGGTTCGGTAAACCTAATAAAAAAAAATTATGAAGTTGGACTCTACAAAAAAAAACATAATACTCGTACTTCATGCATACTCCAAGGCTGGATTACAATATCAAATTATTGTTTTAAAAAAGTTGTATTCATTTGAGGAGCGATTAGCTTCGAAAGATCATCATTCACCGAAGAGACGACGACAATACAAAAGCAGATATTGTCTTTAGGTGGTTTATAATGCATATATATGTGCCTTCATGTGTGGATATATAAACATACACGTATTCTATAACCGTCACGAATATTTGAAGAGAGTAAATAGAGCATAAAACTTTGTCAATTTAAGTTAACAAAGTATGCTTGTGTGCGAAGGTGTGTATAAGAAAATTAGTGAATCGCTTCATATTGTTATCGGTGGGACGAAAACGTCTATATATATAGTACAATAAATTTGAACAGATATGGAAGGTTGCTCTCTGCCAAACGAATTATTAATAGGAGGAACACTAGAATACATTTCGATGATAGCCATAACCGAAAACAAATTAATTACTAATTATTGTTAACTCAATTTTGTAGAAAAACCAAGAAAGTTATATATGCTTTCGACCAAATCATTTACTTGCCGCCGCTAATATAACTAATATATTAGTTGCCTTCAAAGAACCAAAAAAAAAAAAGCAAAAGCAACAAGTTAAAAGTAAAAATATTCGATCGTGATCGAATCTTTTTCACCCATCATCATTATCCTAAATAAAACGAAACAAATAAAAGAGCAAAATTTTCATGCTCCATAGATTGGGCAGATGCGGTTGATCTTTTCTATTTTCAAAATGCAATGTTTGTTAGACGTGTCCTTTGGATAGTTTAGGTCACTTTTAAATTCTTGTTGAACGTTTACCACAGACGCTACTCAGTTAGACAGAAGGACAGATGGATAGATGGTTGAACAGAGGGGTATGCTTAGGCGCATTCCAAATTTGAAATTCGTCCCGAGTTTCTATATATTTTATGGGATTTTCGAAGCTTCCTTCCGCGCGTTACAAAGTCTTTGAAAACAGAATCAAGCTGCGACACATTATAATATTGGGTAGACGCGGCCAATTTCTTCCATTTTCGTGCAGGTACTACAGCATTCCTTATACAATGTGCGTTTAAATTGCTATAAATTTATTTGCCTTAGTTTATGAGTAATGAGCAAGAAAATAATTTCATAATCCATTTAAATAACCGAAGTATTCCCAATTTACGTAGTATACTAAGCGTGCCCTCCGACCGCTTTGGCCCATTTTTAGTAACAATCTGCGTGCAAGAATTCTCAATGTTTTTGCTAAATTTGAGGCCAATAGCTTGTTTTTTGCAGTCAGGAATATGTTGGTAATCGACATTACACAGACGGACCGACGGACATGCATAAATCAATTCAGAATTTGATGCTGATCAACAATATATATAGTTTATGGGGTTTCTGAAGCTTCTTTCTGGGCGTTGCAAAAATACGCATACCCTCCTCCTTCGGTTATGGGAATAAAAATTAAAGGAATTAATGAAATAAAGTATTTATGGCAGCATATTACACACCAGTACCATGTGGCATATGTGGCGGCTTTTCTCGTACGCAATGAAGACACCATATGTGAACTATTGCTAATTACATACAAACACACTTACACTTAACACGCAAAAATACTTATCACAGCGTCGTAAACGGGGCACGTACGTTATGTGCAAGCATTCTATGGACGATAATTGTAATGTAACATTTAAGTCGGTAACGCTTGTACATAAATATTCCGCGATGTTTGCAACATATCGTATCTAGAGCGTAAGATAGCACATAGCACTTATACGTAGCAATCGAAAAAAGAATTCAATGCCAAAACATCGGAAAAATAATACACCGTACAAAAAATACTCATAGAGGAGCCCGTTTCTCGTCCATTGGACTTGCCCCTCTGGTTCGTAACACATGAAAAAGACGCCTTACAAGCCACATAATATTTGAGCATCGTTCCAAAAATTCAAATAAAAATGTAAAAAGTTTATAATCGGGCAAGGCCGACTAGTAGATACCGTACACAACTGGGACTGATATAGTTATGCACTCGTGCTAGCCATAATAAATCAAAAATTACACATTATTGTCATGCAAAGAAATACTTTTCGTGAAAGTCCGCAGTTCGAGGGGTGCCCAAAACGTCACATGACGCGATACAAATTCATCAAAATCAATTTACTTCCAAAAATATTATTATTTTTCAGACTTCGTCACAAAAAACTAGAGATTAGATTTGTCTTCATATCAGGGTTTGATTTTCACAATAAACTGGCGCGAAACAGACTTTAGCTGCCCATAATTGCACTTACCAGAGATAGAGCAAGTACAAAAAATGTTAGTCCGCCAAGTCCCATATAACTTTACAACAAAATAAAGCATTATGAGGGAAGAAGGTCGAACAACTAATGCGATCCGAATGATTTGCAATAGCGTTCGTCGTTGGGCTGAAACACGTTAGTCAGCCAAAATTCATCAAAATACTTTAAGAATTGTGACCTATAGGCTGAACATAAGTGAACAAGACGGAGAGACGGGCAGATTAGCTTAGATCTTTTAAAAAAGTGATTCTGAATCCATCGGCATAATAAAAACCAGGTGTATACACATCCACACAAACTCAATATATCATTATATCGCAAGTAATGTAGAGTAGAAATAGCAATACGGAATCTATAAGAAATATTGATCTAAATTTGAAAGAGATATTTTAACCAAGGCCGCTTAATATTATAAATGCAAGAATGGACGCTGTTCGCCTACAAACGTGCTTGATGTAATATTTATTAAAGCCATCTAGACGATCAAAAATATTCCGGTCTGTCAGTTGGCACAATGTTTATGCATCGTTTTGACCTAGTAAGTAGTAAATATTAAAGAAGCTCTCCCGAGGTGATTCTAATTTTTCGAAATATTTTATCGAAATCCGAATCCAGTTATATATTATTTTAAATGACCAATCACTCAGAGGACGTCCCCTATTCGTGTAACATGATGCCGGTCAGTAAGATAAAGAAATGAAGAAAGAGAAAGATGTAGGGAGGAGACCGCTGCCTAGTGCGTCTGCGTGCCTTTACCGGTTGAACACTCACTGTAGCTACGAGCAAAGTAAACTCTAGAGCATTGATATTGGAGCACGCAAATACTGACTTGTTAGTCGCGGTTCTTACCTACTCGGCTACTCTTGTACGCAATTACTACCTGTCGTATACAGGTAGACCGCCTATAACACAGTAGATACGCTCCTACAAATTCCTCTATTCTGTGCCAGCACAAAAAACAGGAGTAAAGCTATGAAGTTATATGCTTAATAAGAAAAAAAAATATGTACATACATACACACTATTAGTTTGAACATAGTAAAATTTCGGGTATTCACATATATTGTGTTTTCATAGTACGTAATGCTAAACTATCGAACTGCTATCCTGCTATCGTGTTGCAGATGCACCGCGTTATAAAGGCGTTGCCACAATTTGCTTTCGATGTTAAAGTGAAATCGTGTTGCAGAATACCGTGTTATAGCAAAGTTATCTATATTTCATTGCACTCCTCTGCTAACGAGATCCAGAAGTCCAAGTAGTAAAATCGCTATATGTAAAAGCATGATGAAGAAAAGAACTGAGCATCCTCCTCAGATCAGTCCGTGGTAAATAGGAATCATTTTAACAAGAAGGCGCAATAGACTGAAAGGTCTATTGAAGAAAAAACGAAGAAATTTACTGAAAGTGAAACTAACTGAAGAACCCCATCGAAGAGCACACTTGAACTGATTTAAACGAAAGCTCGTCACTCAAACGGCGCCATTCAATTGTAAATTCTCCGCTTTGGGATTTTCAGTTACAGGAAAATTTGAAGGACAGTAGAAGAAGGAAACGTAAGAGCAAGTTTGTGCTATTGTTACAAAAAAAAAGCAAAGGCACTCTGCATAACGACTATGTGTGCATAGCTTGCAAGCATTTCCAGACCTACAAATACTCGTCCATTCTAATACATACAGCATACAGCATAACAATTCTAAAGAAAAATGTTTACGTATCATTGGCAACAACAACTCATAATTTCAAGCGAATAAGAGGAAATTAGAAAAAAGTGGAATAATTTTCGCATAATATTTCTAATGGATGTTCAATAATTACATACATGTGTTTCACATTTATTTTTTTCCAACTAAAAAGATTATTGGTTTTCTTAACTAAAATTATTACTCACTTCATATGTACATTTATCAGTATATATTTCTCATTTTTTCAATTTCGAAAAGGCAGTACGAAGTCTACATTCGCTTTGGAATGACTCCACCTTTCATTTAAGCGTGATATTTAGAAATTTTATTTCATAGTACGCCCCATTAAGTTGATTGAATTCTTACACGCGGCATATAGATATCGTAAAAGCTCGCAACATATACGTATGTAAAAGTAGGGCTCCTTATTAACTGGGTATTTGATTAATTGGATATGAAAACAACGTTGGCTACGTAAAACACTTCTATTGGCCACGGGGATCAAAATTATTTTGGCTTCACACCTTAGTCCCTAATATTAAGCTAGAAAATAAACGAAAAACTGTCGTATAAACTAGGATTGCCATAAGCAGGTCAGATCAAGTCAAGTAGTTAAAATTCCAAGTCGTCAGATGTATGGACCGTAGACTACAAAAGAAAAATTGTGTAGTTGCGCAGCCCAAAGAATGAATCGGACGTTAATGTAGGGTTAAATATTTGGCTTGAAGAAAACAAAGTAGATAGCCCGTTACGGGGATAGCTTAAAATTCCTCAATAGTCGTAGCGACGTTTCTGTAACGAATTTATATTGGACGCATATCCAGTTATGCCGTTAATGACATAAAATGTGTCCGGGGAATGCAGAGCAGAAAAAGATAGACTAGACATGTTAGACATCCACACGTCTTGACATCAACTGCTTTCATGAGTAGGGAGTGGAACTATGTGACTCTCCGGAGGATCATAGATGCACCGATATCCTCACCCTTTCGTGGTGCTTCCTATAAACATTGACTGTTACTGTGTTAAGATCTTATTTCCAAGAGCTGCACAATCAACGGCAAAGAAGGGCTTAAGGTTTTCTCTTGGAAGCGTGGGAGGAGTATCGGAAGAGTGTCGTTCTCCTTTGTTTGGAAAAGGGAACATTTTTCCTCTCTTTTATGGAGACCATTAAACTTGCTCAGGGCTGGGGCATAGTTGGTGGTGTGCTATGCGATGACGTCCTCGTAAGCATTATTTCCTCAAGAAAGAATAGAGTATTGGATGACCTTACGGGACATGTGTGGGATGCAAAGGTGAGAGTTGCTTCGGCCGCGTACGGCAAGAGAGCACCCAAAGCTGTACAG
Source organism: Glossina fuscipes (assembly GCF_014805625.2). Classification (NCBI taxonomy): domain Eukaryota; kingdom Metazoa; phylum Arthropoda; class Insecta; order Diptera; family Glossinidae; genus Glossina; species Glossina fuscipes. Next base: position 39,506,964 of record NW_023998414.1, read on the forward strand.
CAGTCGTCCATGACGGTCAGGCTGCTCAAAAGTAGGATTACTCCTGGTATAACGCTGAGCATTTCCCATCTGACTATCGGGATGAATGGCTTCTTGTTTGACTGCTGAGTACGGGCCTTCGGGAAGTATCGCGTTGGCTGTGATTACCCTGAACTTTCGTAAGAAACTAACTAAGAGATGTTAGATAGGCCTCGACACATACCAACATACGGCTCATACGGTTTTCTGTTTGGATAATTCGACCACATCGTGAAACGTCTTCGCAAATCAGTTACGCAAATCAGTAGAGATCTACCGGTAAGAAATTTAAGTTCTTTCACTTTTATAAATTGGAAGCTCATCACCCACAAGGTTTTTGAAAGACTGTCACGATTCATCACGTTTAGAACTGTTATGCACAGTAATCTTTTACTTATATTTCTACACCTGCTCCCTCCTCCCTACCTATGGATCTTTCGTTAATCTCTGAGTTAACGTTAGATTCAAACATATCTAACTAAGTATGTTAATTGAAGAGCATATAGCAGACATAATAAGGCAATGACTGACTCACATATGGCATCATATTTTCTGGGGGAGGGGATCGTCATAACATACACACACACAGTTATGATTATGCAATAAGATTGACGCGTTGGCACGATGGCTTAAGTTTATAGTAAGAGAATATTAATTGAATGAAACGCATTCATCAGCCAAGAGGGACAAACAAGTGACGAGTATGGAAGTATTGATCGAACTTGAATATATTTTGCACTGCAAGTTAATGCTGTTATTAGTTCGATATGAATGTATGTTATTTGCAATGTGATCCCATCCAATAATCCAATAAAAATGTAGTTTTGCGATTATGAACTTGCAGCTGTAGATAGATAAGTAGGCCGATAAATAATAAAATCAAGTTAAAATTACGTGCTTATCAAAATTTTTTTTTTTTTTCATTATTATTATACATGATCGCGTATGCGATTTTTTCAAGTGTTTTAAATGAAAAACACGCACACAAAATTAGTAAACCATCTTCTACGAGAGCGAGAGGAGAGATAAGGCTAAGATGAATCACTCACTCACCGTTCCAGTACATTTTGTTTAGTTTTGCTCTTTTAAAAAAACTCTTCAACGTTTCAAAACACGTTTTCTTAGGAAATGTTAACAAAATTAAAAATAATAAAACACACATTACGAACTCGTTTAACCACAATAAGCACCAACACAGTTGAAACTTATCAAACAAAAAAAAAAAAAATATCAGTTGTTTGTTTTTTGTTTGTTGTAATGAAGTTGTGTGACTATCAAATCCAACTATCCGCTATTTATGTGATATCTGTGTACTTTGTTATAACTTGAGATTTTTACCAAAAAAAAAAAACAACTTGATTAGACAACCTTGACATAGATTTGTTACTCTTTAGACAAGATACGTCAATTAACATACATATCTAAAGTAACAAGTATGCCCATATTGTTAGAAAAGTAAACCAAAATGCATTCACATATCTTTGTTATCTGGGCATTGTTGTAATAGTCGTTCAACGTGTCATTCTCCTCTCTCGCTATGGCAGCAGGTACACCGCGAATGTTACTACCGCCGAATACTCGTCGTATATAGTTTTCGTAGCCACTGCATAATTTTCTGGGCCTTCTGTTCGTATATTGACTTGGACTTGCAACCCTCTATAAGAACTGGTTTCAATTATTTTTAAGCTAAAAATCGAATCAAGCTCACTGCCTAATAACAACAACAAGTTTTTGTGAGACCAATAGCGAGTTACAAAATCATGACATATGACTTATGTAAGGAATATTTCGAATGCTCCCCATCTATGTTTCTCAATAAATGATTTAATTTCTCTTTATACCCTACACTGCTTGTGGTACAAGGATACATTAAGTTTATGCCGAATGATCTGAGATAGACAAGCCTTCTATTACACCCTTCTATTCAGAAACTCTTTTTACATCGATCTAAACTTATCCGTCCGTCTATCTGTTTTGGTTTCTCGCGTTCAATCTCAAGAGACTTGTTTTGACTGAATGGTTCAGTTCAAATCGGACTACTGGAATAACGGTAGCTCGCTATAATGCATTTAATGATGGGCCGTAGGCCTCTATAGCTTTTTGCTTATTTTTTGTAGGAAATAAATTTTTTGAAATCTTCGAAAGTTGTATTGCATGAGAATTTGCAGCAGTTTACTAGCCGGGCAGATGAGATGCATAACAAGCATGCAAGTAGATAATGGGCAAAAACCTTTTCCTACTGTGTAGATTATTTTCGTCCGAGAGCATTGCATTTTTTGATACCATTCCAAGTGAAAGTTTCGCAAATACTTTTCCCCCCTTTGGCCCCCACCTGCCTATCATCTTTCCTGAGGGGACATCCCCAGAGTGATTGGTCATATTAAAAACAATAATATAACAACAATTGTAATAAACGGCTCTAAAATCTACCAAATGCATCTGAAAGTTCAAAATGTAAGGCACTGTGTAACACAAATTTTACTCTGACGAAATTGAACACTTTGAGACAAATTTTACATTTACCATTACGTCAGGTAAATATTTTTTATATCGATTTCATATGTATCGATGCAATTTCCTAAGAAGTTTCAAGCTACGAAACTAATTGATTTAAATGCATTACTTCATCTCCTAGCTTGAAATGGTGTACAGGGTTGACACCAACTAAAAAAAAATAAAAAACGAACAATAGCAAACACAATTTTTCGTGTTTTCGTTTATTTTAGAGTCCGAGCGCAACTCAGTTCACATTTTTTTTTTTGTAACGCTAATGAAGCGAAAGTACACTCACTCGATATTGCAGAGGCTATCCATTTTATGCAGTTTAAGACTACTTTGCACGTTATTGTAAAAGTTGAAAGCATATTTCAATAGTTAATCATTCTTATATATAATTTTTTCGTCTGATTTTACTAATTTTTTAACTTAATCCCAAAACGACTTTTCAAAATAAGGTTTAATAAGGGAAATGGATGGAAAAGCGGTCCTATGCGAATCTTTTTCAATAGCTTTCGTCCTTGGGCCAAATAGATATATATATATATATATATATATATGGTAGTTTGCTCACCAGATGTTTACCAAGCTTCTATAAAAACAAAACAAGATAGACCGCTTTAATTGACCCTACATCATCTTAAGGTTATTCGTTAACGACTTTTTCAATGAAAGTGTTTTATGGCAACTAGTAGAAAACGTGGTCCGATCCGACAACAGCGTTCGTTCTTGAGCCAAAGCATGTCGGTGTGTCAAATTTCATCGCAATATCTCAAAAATTGTGATCTTTTGGTTAAATACAATATACGAAAACAAGACGGCCAGACAAGCAATAAAACTCAGGTCTACCTCAACTCCTCCTAAGTGTTGCATGCATTCGCACATGCTTTACATATAGACATATAAACATATAAAATATTTCAAACAGTTTCGTGATAAATGATGAAATTGCTTTTGCTCTTTCTCGCCCCGCTTGATAATCGCATTTCTAACCTACCTCTTGGAAAAGAAATGAAGAAGAAGAGGAAACTCATTTTAATTGATAAAATGATTATAGAAATGTTAAATCAAAAGAAAAACTTCAATTATTATTTAATACAAATTTTTCTTTCTTCCTAAGAAATATATATATATATATATATATATATATATATATATATATATTGTCTCTCAATCGCCATGAATGCAGTTTTTGATAAGAGAGACGTTAAGCTATCATAATGTATGTAGACTTCATTAGGCTACTGTATGCATGCATATATTTTTAAAGAATTTATAGTGACATTTATTTATTCTTACAAATAACTATTTTAAAAACAGACACTTGACAAATATGCAAACAAATATGCTTAGTCGTGTATAATATTTTAAATGAAGTAATTTGATTACTCAAGTGTTTCAACCTTTTCATAATGTGTGCTCTTTGAAAACGAATGCATTTTTTCAAAATAATAATAATAATAATAATAACTGTATAATTATGTGAAACGTAAATGGGAGGAGTGAATATACGCTTGGCTTTCATGAGTAGTCATGTTCAATGTCGCGCATGTGGAATAACTTCTCTTCTTATTTATTGTTCAGTTTAATATTGCAACAGTATTTGCAATTAAATCGCATAATATCATGCTCGGAAAGAACAGAAACATTTTTAATACTTCTGCGATTTCATTATTTACTTGTTACCATCATTTGAATTGAAAATTTTTCATTTCGCTGTTACGCGAGCAGCACAGACTTTAAACCGACTATTTTGCAATAATCAACTATCGTCAACTGTCAATATTTGCCCTCTAGCCTAACGCAATTTTCATAAAATGATGTGAACTTTTCTAAGATGGCCGGACTAAGCTTATAAATTCTATCGCAGCCTGACGCATCTATATATGAAGTCCTGTTAACTATTTAACAGGTTTACTCACGATCTTTGCCGACGGGCTTACAGTAATTTGAAAATTTTTTTATAAATTTCATAAAATACGGATCACACTTTTACTTTAAGTGAATTCAGTGACTACGACCATCTAGCCAACCAACTTTGATAGACTTCGATTACAACCTTTTTGTGGGCAGAGAATCATTCCATTTTTCATCCAATTCACCAAGTTCTCGCTCAGTTTAGGCGACGCCTATGTCTGTTTATCGTCCCATGCTCTTTACTTTGTTTCGCATATGCATGCATGAAAATACAATTAAAACTTGCTATAGTTCAACGATCTCGATGAACACTTCCTTGAAGGGTCGGCAAATATTTTCGCATTTATTTAATATGCCGCCGCACGCTTGGCACGTATGCCAATGAAAGAATAATTGCGAACAAAGTTAGACATACAGTCATTTAATGTAGGTTAGATTACTATCTATGACTAAGATTGTTGTTTCACTTTTTTCCTCGTCATACCAACCGCCGAACGATCAGGGTAAAGCGATTTTGTCACAACATTTGCAACATCGAAAAAGAAGTTTCAGAGACACCATAAAGCGCATATATATATGTATTGCTAATTGGCATCAAGTTCTGAATTGCATTAAGCCTGTCCCTCTGTCCGTATGTGCAAAAATTAAAGATATGGACTTCGTGTTACGCATGAAGATGAAAAGTTCTTACACAAGTTGCTACTGAAACTAAGTCAAATCGTTTTAAGAAGACCTACGCCTGCAGTACCACATATCGTTGATCAGAGTCAAAATCGGAATCTATCTAGCCATGTCCGTCCGTCTTTGTGCTATACATACTAATTTCTCAAACCTTCTGAAGTGCATTTTGCGAAAACGGTTAGTTACTTTATTACCCTCAGGTGGATTCTTTAAAATATTTCACTCAGACTTTCATCGTTTAGAAAATTAAGCTGTAGTCGACACCTCTCTCTAATACTGTTGAGAAGCGATAGAACATTGAAGAATTGTTAAGAATTAGATTAAATTCAGGGGAATTTTAAATTTTTCATTGGGAAGAAGCTTTGTCTATAATTCGCGATAATGATAATATGTGCTAAGCGTTTGCGGGAAGAGCAGCTCGCGCCTACATAACTCTTGAAAAGAATCAAATCATCAAATGTTGGGGAGAACATGTTCAAAGTATAATCAGAAAAGTTTTAGCTTCTGAGCTATGTTAGATATTCGTAAAACCCATAGGATGAAGTGTAAATCAATGCGACTAAACCGACAACTGATGGCTGCCAGTGTGATGACTTTAAAGCCTACTTCTGGGTTACGCAATTATATGGCAAGACCAATTTGCACCTTTCGCCTAACGATAAGTAGTTTAATTAGTTTAATGGAACATAAATTAAAAAGACACCGAAAAGCCAGGATCAACTTCCCGCAGTCGCTTTTTACTATCACATACATATCACATTTCAAAAATTACGTAAACATATTGTATTTGTTTAGTTTGCTTAAAAGGTATTTTCGTGTAGCCTCATAAGTTATCCACAGAAATATTTTACGGTTCCTAACTCTGACGAAATAGGCTTCCAAATCCGACTATATCTTGATCCTAGCTATTGAACAGAGCTCTTGTAGAACGTTTACAGAGCCCTGTTAAGAGCACTTGGTAGTTGCCTTTGCTAATTAAATTCGAATTTCTCTTCACAGGCTTCGTGATTGATATTGATTATTATTATAATTTTTTTTATTTAATTTTTTTCTATTTTTATTATTTACAGTATAAAAGTAATTCATTATTATTTTAAAAGTAAGAATGACTCACTTACCTTTATATGCCAGTGGTTGAGTTTTTGTTCCCATTATTATGTTTTAGAAAAATGTCTAAAAATTCTTCTCAAATATATATATATATATATATATATATATATGTGTGTGTGTGTATATACTTTTATATAACTTTTTCGGCAATTAAAAAAAAAAAAAACAAAATTACAATATTATTATTATTATTATTATTATTATTATTATTATTTTTTTTTTTTTTTTTTTTTTTTTTTTTTTTTTTTTTTTTTTTTTTTGCAAAACTGCAACTAACGCAATATGGAATTAAGTGCACTTTAGTTTTAGTTAATTTGTTAACTCGTTTTTGTCGATGTTATTTAGGCATAACTTTTATTTATTTATTTATTTATTTAGTTTTTTTTTTTGTTTCGTTCGAGGGAGTTCAGCGGCCTTCTGTTGTCGGTTGTACTTATTAATTAATTTAGCACTTATGTAGTAATTTGTTGAATATTTTATATAAAAGTTATTTAAATTCACAATTGTTTAAATTTTATTTTTAAAATATTTATAAATGTTCCAGGTGGTCGAGGTTTAAGCGGTGGCTCTCTATGGCGTTTCAGAGTCCAACGTTGTTGACTCAATTTAAAATTATACTCCATGTGTTGTATTATTGTAACATTTAAAAGATGTTTGCCTATAAATGTAAACAAAAAATAAATAAAAAAAAAAAAAAAAAAAAACAAAGACAAAGACAAAAAATCTCGTTTAGATAATGTTGTTTAATTAATGTTAAAATTAATTCAAAAAATTATTTTGCATTTTAAGTGAGCTAGAAGTTATTTTGTAATTGCTTAACTTGGAAAAAAAAAACTAATTCTATAGAACGATTACTTGCTTATGTACTTACGTACATAGGACAGAGCATATTGTTCTAGTGTATTGACGAATTGATTTATTGCAATGAATGATAGAGAAAAAGCAAATAATTTCTTATATTACTTATCGCATAACTACTGGAAACTGCCGACAACATTAAGCAGTGCATCGAATCGATTTTGGGATATACCCACTGCGAGCATTCAGTGAGATCATCGCGATAGCAAGTGTAAAAGCTATCTTTATACTTATCTTCCTTTCAAATAGCATTTTCGAAATATTAGCCGTACCTGGTACTCTAATAAGATTCTAATTGATACGCAAAGAAAATTTGAAATCAATATCTGTCATAGGTCTATCGGTCGCCAATAATTGTCACTGAACACTGAATGATTTTGAATTATTGCCCAATTCAACTAAATTGAGCCGTATGTGTTACTAACAATTAGTACATTATCCTTTACCGTTTTCCATGTAATATGCTATTAAACTTGTATAACGATTATGCTCATTATACGGCTATACACTCTCATCACTTATGTTATAGGCTAGATTATGTTTGCGTGGATGTACACAATATCATCCGGATGGACTTGACAAAGACCCTTCTTTTATTTTACCAATCGATTCCGAATCACTTTCTAAGTTTGTCTGTCCGCCTATCTATATCTGATCTGTCTGCCGATTTATTTTTGCATATTTTTGGGTTTAAACCTATAGCTTATAAATTTTGAAGTTATTTTGATAAAATTTGTTCCACTAACGATTTGACTCGAGGGCAAAGACCTTTTGAAAATGATTGCGGTCAGACTGCTCTTTCGATCACTTCCTATATATTACTTACTTACTTTGAGAAATTGTTATAAAAATATATAACTGTGTGACAGATAGACATGCGCAAATAGATTCAAAATTTGCTACTAATCAAGAAGATGTATATACGTAGTGAGATCTCTCTGAAGCTTTCTTATGGGCGTTACAAGCATTTTGCCAAAATGAATATACCTCAAAACTCCGCTTCCTGTCAAGCATAAATATAAGTATCTGTGATACGAAATATGAAAATAAATCCGTTCGATCAAATTACGGATTACAGCTATGCTAATGGTACAAAAACTAACCACTACAACTAACTATATACGCCGCGTTCTGTTTCTCTCTTTTCCTCTCCCTCTCACTCTCTGTGTGTGTATTTCTATCTCATTCTATGTCTCAATTTATGTGAGTTATTCTCAATCTCTTTCAATTTGAAGTGAAATTTTATTTATCATTCAGTTTTTAATTTGTTAAATTTAATTTTGTTTACACACATTCCATTAATACGAATATACGTATGAGTAAGATTTTCAAACAGAACAGGCACATTAAACGCACACATTCATTGAATTATAAATAACTTAAAATAAATAGAATGACTTTTACATATAAATGCAAATCTTGCAAGTTCTGTTATCATCAATAATGCTGAATAAGTATGGGTTATTCCCAAAGAGGTCTGCAAGTTTCCCACAATTACATATACATATGTAAAGACAAATAGATTTTATGCAAACGTGTATCATACTGCTACCATTAATCATATAAGAGCGTAGTATAATCAAATAGAAAAAAAAAAAAAGAAGTCTTTTGCGTCATAAAATGTTTACTTCACCTAAATTCGTTATCATTACCTTCTTCTTATCCGTAAGCAAGTTAACAATTTTTTAATTCAAACTCTGCTTTAAACGCTGCTTTAATTTTGTGCAAACACAGGAAGAATAAGCAGCAACGTTTCAGATAATACTTAAGATATTTTAGGCAAATTTTTCGCGTAATTTTGTTCTTCAAGTTATTTGTGGATTTCTGGAAGAAAATTAATATTCGCAGTAACAGGCTTCAGAATGGCAAGACCGCTTTCTTTCATTCCTCTCCATGTACTGTAGATTCGGCCATAGAATCTACATAGGGAGTGGTGGGAAATTTTTATCGTTATATCTAATCTAGTGTATGAGTAAGAAGAAGAAGAAGAAAAGACGCAATTTATTTTGCTTATGAAAACAGAGGTGTTTTCTCTGCCGATGCTGTACTGTGAGGGCGAGCGTACCCTTACATCAATTTGGGCAAATTTCAACGTCAATCTACCTGTAATAATGTCCGATGTTTTTGTTAAATCACAAGCTGATTCATTAATTTTTGTTACCAGAAGATTTTCACATTGACAGACAGGCGAACAGACGGCTGGACAAACCCAGCCCGATTCACAAGTTGATTCCGATCAAAAAATACGTTAGGTACACAAATAATTCTTTCCATCGAAATTGAATTCATAAAACGTACTTAACAAGATCAATTCATTCGAAATTTGGGGACATTGGTCCTTGTACGGTAAAAGTTTCAGTTTTTCTAGCCGACGTTCAATGCACATCAAAAGTTTAAAAAGACGGATATCCGCATGCTGTACTGGGAAAATAGAAATTGAAGTAAGAATACAAGTGGTTTTAGTGTGTACCGAAAACGGTACACTTGGCAAAGATCATGTTATGGTAATTATATAAAATGTACCTTATTTTCAAAGTAAAATAGCAGACTAAGACTCTTCAACCCTACGCTTACTTACAGCTCTAACAAAAATTTACACGCTATGACTCGAAAATTGTAGTGTTAATCAATAGTACGTGGAAATAAATTTTAGAGTTTTCAAGTACAAGATTATTAGGAAATTAATTTAATTTTAAAATTACTCTGCGAACATCATCATTAAGAATATTCATACTGCCACCTTCCATTTCCTAAGAAGGTACGAGACAAATTCAATATCACAGGAACTTGAACTACTTTACTCAGCTTTATATTGTTGAATTGTGAACTAAACCGAGCAATACTTAAGTCTAACGTAAAAGGGATTTTTATTAATTGAACCGATCGAAATGGTGGTCCAATCTTTTCACTTACATTCAATTATTTAGCTTCAAAGCTTAGATCCTCAAATTCTTGTATTGCACTCTCTGCCCTCAATCAGTAATTTTTGTGCTGTTTTTTAGACCGACTTACAAGCAATTCTTGGTAATATACATATGCATTTCAAAAAAGCGTAAATATATGAAATAAAGTACAGTCTTGCTGAAATCACATATCTTCCATATTCATATGATTAGGCCGTAACAACTGTGACATGGTCTCACAATAGTGCAGTGTACACTTTTGCAATTTTTTTTTTTTTCCAAGCACCATACGCAATATATTGAAGAATATAAAGGATCTTTCAAACCGTATTGAAAAAATGTAATTGTTGTTGTTATTGTGCTTATTAAAAAATCGATGAAAATTAATATAGAACTGCAGACATCATTATAAGATTTTTGTATAATTATTGCGGAAACAACTATCATGCAATGGACAATAGCAAAGTTCTTTATACAAGCACACACACACGTAACATATATAACACACTCAATTAGTTGTTTCACGTTCAAGTCCAAGCAAATTGCAGCGTCTGCAAATCATGGTTACAAAGAATGTGTGTGAACAACATATAACATACATACTCTGAGTCAAACATGTTGACAAGTTAAATAAAATATATATATATGTATATATATATATCGGCATGTAATCATGTACAGTATAGTATGTCAGAGACGAAGTATATTAATTTTTTTGATTTATTGAAGGGCTCCCTCTCTCTCCCCATCGAACTGCATTTGAAATAATCTGAATCTGAATCGCCAGCCACGCGGAATCATGCGCGAAATCGTGTTGAAAATGCATGATAAAAGCATTCGGTACTTTCATTTTCCGCCACAGAATTTCCTGATTCTAAAAAAAAAAAAAGAAAAAAAAAAGATTCTACAATGTTGCCAGTATAAGCTGGGAAACAGAGTAAACTTTTATCGATATAATGGCGTATCCTGTGCAAACCTCGGGCTGACAGTTTGACGTAAGGCGGCAGTGTTAACAAAATAATAACGAAACAAATTTTTAGGCGCCAATAACAATAATTGTACGATCAAAGTTCTCATGTTCTCTTATAGAACGGAGAGCTTACGCCTTTTAGCTTGAGCTGAGTTGAGTCAATGTGATCTTAAACGTACGCATTTTAAGTTTTTTTTTTTTACAGTTAGCCACTATCTACTCATCGCACTTGTATTCAATTCCCTCCTCAAAAAGCAAATTATTCTCTTCAATGCCTAACTATTATCAGAATGATTAGAAAACGATAATAAATCGTTAATAGTATAGGTACAGTTGTGCCATCATTTCAAATTGGATTTTTATCGATAGTCCGAATAATTGAAGAGCGCTGTTATGAATCAGTTTTGTAAGTTAGGCTTTAAATTGCAACCGATTTACATATAAAAAAAAAAGAAGGAAAATTGAGTGAATATCACGACATAATCTAGAAGAGCGGAAAGTGAATTTTACGCTAACTTGTAAGATTATATCGTACATAGGACGGTGTATACATGAATTTATGATGTAACCAATGAAATAAAGGAATTGTGAAGAATTGTATGGAAACTCTATGATCAGAATTCGAAAACTGGACTTTTCGTAAAAGTTTGCAAAATTTCCCTTACTCTACCCCTATTGCATCTGATCGCCGCTACGTCTCTGCAAAACGTAAAGAAAGTAATTTCATGCACGCTATGCATCGGACAATATGAATTACATGATACATATACATGCACACATATATCAGTTGATGTTGGCTTATTTATGTGTATTAGTTTTGTAACTCATAACTACTACAAACATTGTTAATAAATGACCGGACCTAGCTATAGGCTAACCAACCTTAACAGTGCTAGAGGGGGCTTGATAAAGCAACTTACATAGATATAAAATATATTAGAAAAGATAACCTTCACAAAATATAGCGAAATAATGACCGCGAACTTCAAAAATGTAAAATACCTTGATTGACATTTTACGACATACCGCCATGCAAAGAAGAATAGCCTAAATACTTACATTGCAGCGAAGGAATACGAACTGAAAAACGTATACTTTTATGACGAAGGACCTCATTTACATATATATATATATATATATATAGAGAGAGAAATGTAATTTCTTATGAACTGCATATGTATTGTAATTTAATAATAATGTGTTTTTTTTTCTTCATTTTTTTTTTTTTTTTTATTATTTGAGTTGAATATTTATATTTTACACTACTTGTAATACAAGGGTATACTAAATTTAAGCGAATGCATGTAACCCTGAAGAGCATAAGATGAACCCAAGATAAACTTGTATACGGGTCTATCTGTCTGTCCGTCTGTCGTCTATCCATCTATCTACCACGTACCGGTTGTAATTTAGGAGATATTTAATCGGAAATCGCTACGCTGATATGTTTCTTTGGCTCCGGAACAAATCAGATGGATTGGCTCTTATGACCGCTTTCCATAGCTATGAAGAGTAAGCTTTTGTGTGGCAAAAAAGAAAATGGTATACGAAAGCAAAGTTTGGTGAACTTTTCGAAAATCTTCTATATAAACGTTTTTACAAAAAGTAGTTCTCTATATGGCAAAAGGTACTAATTTTTAACATTTCATAGCATAACGTGTTATGTAATAATAAATAAATAAATAAATAAAATAAAAATTACACAAAATTTGAACTACGTAGATTAATTTTTTTGGGCGTCTGCCCCATTTAAGAGTTCATCGTGATATGGAAATCTTTTTATATTGGGTCAAGGTATCATTCTTAAATTTTTATTATGAAAATTGATTCATAATAGCAAGTTGAAATAAAGATCACCTGTACAAAAAGTTTGAATCACTTACCTCATCTCTTAGGGAGGTTCTCATGAAGGGGCAAAGAATTTCTATGGTAACAAAGTCCAGTTTCTCAAAAATAGATAAAGAAAACTAAATTGTGTCATATCGATTTACTTGGGTTTGGGGATGGTCTCACTGAGGATGAGACTCCAAAAGGAAGGGACTTGATTAAGATGTAGCTGAGCAGTTTTTTTTTTTTTTTTTTTAAATTTTAATTAAACGATATTAAAATTTTTAGGGAAAATAACAATTGATTTTAGGTCGATAACGATAACGTTAGAAAAATTACATATTTGAAAAATAAGTCTGCATAGAAAGTATCCAAAATTCTGTTGAAAAAAAAAAATTCCTCAAAATGTTGGGAAAGTAATAAAAGGAAGTAAAGACTTTCGATATTTTACTCCTACCAAGAAATCCATATATCTGCGAAGATCACAAAGGCAATCAACGGTATTCAACGATAATCCAGACGCGGGCCTATTGAATAGAACTCCATCATTTTATAAGCATACAAACAAGGGAAGAATGGAAATTCGATATATGCAAGCAGATGAAATGCCAGTGGACTTATTAGTCAGCCAAAGTTCAAAATATTTAAAATGTTTTAAATATTTAGATTTAGATTAAAATATAACAAAGGTTTTTTTTTTCGGGCGAATGTACATTAAAACTCTACAAACAACATCTCGTGTTTTATGCATTTTGTTTGATTATTTATATCTAAATCAAAATCACTTAAGATTGCGCTAAACAACAAATGTACACACGAGGTATTTTTATATCCATCAACGAAGGATGAGGGGTATATTCATTTCGTCAAAACGTTTGCCCTACTGTGCGCAACTTTGTAGCACTTATGGTAAACATTCTGCCGTTAGCGAAAATGAAGACATCGCCTACAAATTTGCAAAGAACACTCACTCCTACAACGTCTACATTTTGAGAATAGAAAAAATCAGCTACGCCCACTCCATATTATGGAGTAATGAAAATGTTTTCCTTTTACTTCTTTCGTCTTTTTTTTTTTTTTTTTTTTTTTTTTTTTTTGAGGAAACGATGATGGGTGTAAAAGGTTCGGTCCCGACCGAATTTAATTTTCTTGCTTGTTACTTTCAATTCCTCATATATTCGCAAATCGCTCAAGGCATTTGGTTATTAGATAAATGGAAAATTATCAGAGAAGAAAGTAACTATAACTAACAACATATTAGCTGGGCAGAGCCGACAATTAAATGAGCAACACCACTTTGGCTAATAGAATTCTTTATTTATTTTCCCCACAAAAAAACCGAATTTCCGAAAAAACCCGCAATTTTCATGTACATGGAACGCTTACGTGGGATCTAAATTTGGAAACAATGCATTTTTTCTTTTGTCCAAAATAGTTTTATTGTTGGAGTATTAAACATCAGATTTCGTTACCATATTTCATGAAAACCCTTGTCTGGAATGGGGTCAAGACATAGATGTATTTTTATGCCAAATTACTTTTATTTAAATTTTGGGCCATTAAATATATTCGCCATATAATGAATGACTACTTTTCGTAAGAACAAATTCCCTGAATGATTCCAAATTGATCGGAATGCCACAAAGTCGATCTATTTTAAGTTCTTTTGCAAAAATTTTATATACCCTTTACCCCAAGCGTTGTAGACTATAATGATATAATGCACCCGGCATAAACTCACACTACAATCTTCTCTGGTCCTCTCAATAACTCGCAAATCGCAGGATTGTCTCAATGACTCTTCAAGTAGGGACTTCCCGTCGCCAGAAGCATATCGCAAACAGGAATAACGGTAATGCGCTTTCTTACACTGCATTGATTTACCGGCACTTTTTCACCATAAATTCATCCTATATCGTTCGCTATTCACTTGATTTAGCTCTGGCGGATTTCTGTCTCTATTCTCGAAATTCAAAAACCTAACCTAAAAAATTAACAAACACAAGTCAAGTTGTTACGCACGAAATATGACATAGAAGATGTCGGTGAGGATGTTGTCTGCCGAAGAAAAAAATAAAAAACCTCTCGCCTCCAATTAGGATAGTCGTCTTGATTGTTGCAAGATTCTCTTCTATTTCGCCAGCGTGAACGAGCACGTCTAAAACTGGATATAGGAAACTAAAAAAAATGAAACTAAGCATGCATATCGTTTCACGTTAGAGGTAGGGTTTGCGCGTGAATTTAATGATAGTCGATCCATAAACATTATATATATAATCTATAATTACTAAATAATTGCTAAAGATGCAACGAAGAGAAGATTCTGTTCAAATATTAACCCCGGATTATGTACGAAAGGCTCAGGTACAGATCGCTACTGATCTGAAACTCATGTACGCAGGGTTAGTTCTGTTTTTATGCGGCAGGTAAATTCTGTAAATGACAAGCCATTTATTTTGTAGGAAAACATAGAAAAAATATAATACACATTCACTCACGACTCGTTTTACGATCTACGAATTCGTTTTTCTGGATCGCAGTAAACCGAAGCCATGCAAAACATATAAATAAATAAATAAATAGAAAAGTTACAATCGATTTCAGGCGGGCTTTTCCTTGGGACCCACCATTTCACACAAAAAAAAAAAAAAAAAAATTGCCATTCACTTAGATATGACAACTGTTCGAACAGCATCATTTCGATTCGGGTGATACACTTTTGCAGAGGATCACAAGTTATACTTTGCAGCTTATTCCGTGTGAGCTTACCCTACTTATTTCTACTGAAAATTTAATCAATATCAGCTGTAGATTTCCGGTTTGCCTTTTGTGGTCATAATCTGCAAATCGCTTTGTGGCAATCGATTGGAAGTTTAGTGCCAAACTTCAGCTTTTAATACTACCTCTGCGCCATGATTTTTTCTACAGCTATTTCAAGCGAAAACGCGTCTCCTTTGTATATCATTGTAGATAGCTATGGAAACAATTATTGAAAAATATTTACGCATTTATGCCTCGAACTTGATATTATTATTATACAATTTTACCAGGGAATAAATTTTAAGATTAAATTCTTAAAGCAGTAGCATCTATGGCTATCGGCTTTATTGAAAACTCCATCGCACTTGAAATTTTCACCTGCGACCATTGAGGTAGTCGCGATAGTCGAAGCTCTTTGCCTACTCGGCTACTCAGGCGGATCGAACTTTACTTTTTTATTCAATCTACTTCCATATAAAGTCGAACTATTTAATGGGTAAAGTTGCACTGAAATGCAGATTTTTACAATTTCTGGCAGTTGTTATTCATTTTCAGGCATGGCTGCAATTGCCAATTGTCAACGCGTGGAAAACTTGTGGGTACTTACCGGTGTTTACAACGCCAAAATTTTTCATATTTCTGTAGAGTAATTTCGGCTCATGGTATTTTGAAAGAGAAGAATGGATCCCACTTCTTAGCCCGCGAAAACAATATACTGACAATTTTTTTTGACATAAGCCCCGGATATATCCGAAATACATATATATGCCTCAAATCTATTTCGAGGTAAAGTCCATTCATGCTTCCAATCGCGTACATTTTTTATAATGTATTTGAAAATAATAAGATATTCTTGTGCTTACCTCATTCTTCATAATATTTCTTTGGGCGTGTTCAGTTGGACCCGGTACAATTTTGGAAATATTATGATTGGGTGGTCGAGATCGTATAGGTATCAAGAGGTACCTCGCGGTAATAATAGATATATCATGTACCCACATTTAGAACTCGAATAGGCTGGAGAAATTGTTACCGATGATTGTACGAAGAGTCAAAGGATTATATCAGACAACATATAGATGAACGTATATCGTAATCAAGTCAAAGCAGATGAATCATCGGGGTTAAATGCATTTTATGCAGCGTATTTCTGCCTTTTCCATGCTAGATACACACAGATCGCGCGACATGATGGGTATCCAAAATTCAACTCTGAGCGAGTATATATATAGTTTTTTTTGCATTAAAATAAATTATTTCCCTTCATAGCAAATATTAAGTAAGCAACGACATTTATTCTTTTTTCACGGTCAAGCTTACTAATTTTTTTTTTTTTTTTTTTTTTTGTTTTAGACGTAGTTAAAAACCTTATAATACTTGTTTTTTTTTTGTTTTTTAAATCTCCATTAATTACGCATTTTTATCGAATCATTTCTAACTAAACTAACTTTTCATTTTTTGTACATATGCACGCACATATATAAATGTATCTACCTTTTAAATTTACTACAAACATTTATTTATTAATATTAACCAAATGTTCTCCGAAGGTCATTTCCCAACCTTACTGTTGGAAACGTTTCGTATCGATCTCTAGATACTAGATATATACGATAAATGAAATACAGTCTAAGTATGATTTAGTCAATATTAATATGTTACTGAGATACAAAGTATCAATTAAAAAAAAAAAAAAAAAAAAAAAAAAAACGGTAACCTTATATATGCGCAAATGTACACAAGTTCGTATTGTATGTATGTGAGAAAGGTAACAGTAAGTATTCAATTAAATTTTATTATGAATATTTTATGTGCGAAAGAACATTGTAAACGTATTCCTGTTTTAACAAAAAGAAAAACAACATTTTTTTTTTTTTTTCTTTTTAAATCAAATCAGACCATATGCACCTTAAATACTAATAATCATCGATGACAATTTTCTAGTCGCTTCTATTCGTAGGCAATATGAATAAAAATGCTTTCATTTAAAAATATATTCCGACGTTGATTATAATTATCTGTAACCGATTTACCTTAACATAGGATCCATTTGAAGCAATACCCCTCAAACCACACGTAGCTCAGTTTTAAGAGAAGGAATCGAATTTTTTTGCTGAACAAGGCAGTCTCTCTACAAGTTGCATTTGATTCAAAATATCAATTGAAGATGTCGTGCAGCGCAATCGATGATGCAACTTAAGATCACTAGTTATCGTTATCGTTATCGTTATCGAGCTTAACGGGTGTCTGCTCAACAACGGTGTTTTGATTTCGTTCTTGGACGATCAAAGTGAAGCTTAGCTTTAACTATTTTGCCAATTGTCTTCGTTCTACCCATACGTATGGACTTTTGATATTTTCAGTGATTTCATAAAGAAGTTTTATAAAAACGGTAAAAAGGTAAAGCCCTAACAAAACTGAGTTATTCAGAAAAAAGTCACGGTTAAATTGCATTCTCTGCATTGGCAGATTTAGAAGACCGACTTTAGTAATAGACAAAATTCAATACAGATATATTAAGGTTAGAGCAAATTTTTAATAATATGAGTTCAAATAATTGGGAGTCGATGAAATTCGATTTCTTTTTTTTTTTTTTAATTTTTTAATTTCAAAAAAGGCTCACGAAAGCCGAATTCGAAAATAGTTGTAGAGTTTAAGAATTCTCTCTGTTTGAAAAACTCCAATAACCCGGTAATTAAGACGGTAATCCATTGTAAATTTTTCAAAAAATCATTTTGTTTTTCTTTTTGTTTGCTTAGCACACGTTTTGAACCTTCCGGAATACATGGGAAAAAAATCATTGCTAGCAAAAAATTTTTCTTCGAAATATGATGGTTTTCCATTTTGGACATAGCTGCTGACTGACATTGCTGCGTGTAACTTCTACGATGTTCTGACTAACATGTTACGCATAATCGAAATATTGCAGATGGACGTTAGCAATTTTCGTCGACATTAACGGAGTAGACGACTGTGAGTTTTTCGATGTTGATTAACACTAGAATCATCGACGTTCTGCGTATACCCATTGTTATCAACAGGGATCATTTTTTTATCCTTTAGAAAGCTGGAATTTGACGCAAACATTCTCTTCATCGACTAAGAATCCAAATGTTAAAAAGATGAATGCACTCTTCCAAAATACGTGCACGCCGTCGCAAAAAAAAAAAAAAAAAAGATAATTCTTTCATATTTTCGTCTATAACCTCCGATCCTGTGAACATGTTAAATAGCGTTTGCCCATTTAGCGAAAGCACGACAATGTATCCAATGTCATCAAACTATCGGGAAAATAGCGGCTTTTACATTGAACACAGGGAATCACAAGGAACTGATAGACGGACAAACGGACAAACAATCTTTGATGGGCATAATAAAAGATGGGTCTATTTGAACTCTTTCTGGAAATTGCATACATCCGCACAAACCTAATATACTTAATAAACGAAGCAAAAGATATCAAGTCAAACATTCAAATGTGAGAGCTTAAGGCAGCCGAACAACAAGCAGTAAGTCATGCCCATTTTTTCTTTGCAAAATTTAAACGCATATACCTTGGTTTGCGAAATTCTACCGAAAGCGTATTTTATTTTAATTTTTGTGAGTTTGAGAAAACGAACAAAAGTGCATAATAATAAATTATATACATATATGCGCATATATACAAAATATATCGCCAAGACGCTTTGGAAATGTTATAAGAGAAACGAAAAAAGTTTTTAATATCTTTTTGGTAAGTACTTCATACATATACATACATATAAATAAGAAATCTCACTTAAGATCAATTAATATTTTCTTACGAATAAAAAACCTTAGCATTGACATTAGCTAAATATGTATAAGAATTTTTAAAATCGACATTATTCTGTTTATTACGTGAATTGTTTTGCATTTCAATACGAATTTCGACACTTTGCATTTTAAGGAATAGCTTGGCTACTTCTTAACCTTGAATCAAATTCTAAGTGCAACGAAATGCAAATGTAAATGAAAATTCGAAACAAAGACCATTAAATAATATATGTCATAACAACAAGAAAAGAAGAAGAAAAATAAAAGTAAAACACAACATATTTTTACTATCAGTATTATTATTATAAGTTTAGTAGCCAGAGAATAAATTCCAAGACTGAAGACTTAAAATGCTAGCACCTAAGGCTTTCTATCGCACGCGAGTTTTGAACACTCACGACCATTGAGTTGCTAGTCGAGACTCTTGCCTATTCGGCCACTCAGACGCATTAGAGAACAACATCAAAATTATATTATAAACTAAACTTCACAACACAATCTAAATAGTGATCGCGTAATTTTTGTCCTTTGTTTCGTAGGATAACTCGAGAACGAGAAGACCATAAGGCAACTCCAAATTAGCTGACGCTGCAAGCTATAGAAATAAACGTTTTCAAGGTAATCTCAAGGTAATGTCTATATATATGATATATGAAAAGGGAATTCGCGATAAGGCAATGATAACTTATTCAAGCCAGTCAATGGAGAATTTGTGAAAATTAACTATACCTGGCAACAAAAGCAACATATTTTTCACAGAATTTTTTACTTTTGCCAACTCTTGCTATTTTTCACATTAAGTAGCCCTAACAGCGTTAGTGGACATAGTGCTACTTTATTTTCCTTTTCAAGCTCGTTCCGAATATTATATAATGCGTTACAAGATATATGTAATGCGATAAGCATAGAGGACGCATGCATACATTTCGCGGGATCTTCAATTTTAATTTTAACTTAACACTATTTCTACCAAGGACTTTCACTTTCACGTATCAAAATTCAATCTTTGTAACAAAAACAAGTAAGAAAATTCAATTCGGTCGGGGCCGAAACTTTTGTACCGATCACCGTTTACTCCCAAAAAAAAAAGAGAAAAAGAAACACAAAAAAGGAGTAAAAGGACAAAATTCTCATGCTGTAGAATAAGGAGAGGGCGTAGCTGATTTCTACTGTTTTCAAAGTACAAGTTTTTACCGTAGAGGCATGTGAGCGCTGTAGGTCTGCCCTTCGAAAAGCATAAATCAATTCTAAATTTTTTTTGCAAATTTGTAGGCGATGTCTTCATTTTCGCTCTTTCTTATTTTGACGGACAGTTCCAACTGAGGAGGTTTTTTTTTTTGGAAAAGGGTTTGTTGCCAGAAAACTTGGGAAAAAATTATCGGTCGTAACGTTTCTGCCGCAGCCAGTAAATGATTCAATCAGCTTCAAAACGACAGAATCAGCGAATAAAACTGGTATCGGTCTCATTTCATCTCCCTCTTCGGTCTCTAAGCATGGAAACCCATGCGGAATATCTTTGTTTTTCGCATCAGATGCCAAATGTATCGGACTTATTTGGCATGTCTTGCGTGAACCTGCATACAACTTTCGTTGGCTAAAACTGCCCATCCGCTGTGACATTTGCGACAGCCTTGAAATACTTTTGACTGCTTTCAATGGGTCCGTTCCACAAACTTGATACTAAAAAAAAATTATCCCACGCCAAGCGATGGTTCCGCTCGTTTCTACTGAAACGCAAAAATCGTAGCATTTCCATGAAGTAATTTCGCCTCATGACATGCAAAAAAGAGGCAGGACCCCATTTTTTATTCCATACAAACAATGCATTACCATTTTTTTTTTCACCGCACATATATAAAGAAGTGTTCTACTAGAGGAGAAACTTCCTTCGATCCTGTTCCAAACTGTTCCATCAACAGCAATTTCAGTATTTTTTTTTTTCACTATCGTCTTTAGAATCCGTCAACAATCGCACTCTTTCGTCCTCTACTTGCATTGAAATTATATTCCTTTTCATTAATGCTTGACGAGTCATTTTCATAGTCGCTATCAAATTCTTGGTCACTTTCGAAGGAATCGTTCAACTCCTTCCTCACTCTTTTCCATGCTCAATTTCACAGCATTCTTCTATTTCTTCTTTTCTACTATTTACTTACCTACACTCAAACAAACAAACAATGTGTTTTTTTCGTAAACAAGGGATAAGAAATAGAAACAGTTGACAGTGTTACAAGCAATTTTACTGCTTACTTATGTGTTTTTCAAACTTTTCCCGAATGAAAATAACATCCACGTGAACTGAATTCACTATCAAGATTGGAAAACAAAACAAGTTACTCAATTTTTTTAGAACAAGCCACTGCTATGATCTACAGTAAAATGGAACAAGGCGAAAAGCAAGCAAATATCAAAGTATCTTCCGTTATAATTGAGATCGCGATTCCCTAATCAGATTGCAATTGACATGATGCAGTAAAATGGTGTTGATATGCATATATGCGAAACGGTTTAAAATTAGAGACTGTTATGAAATCCTTAAGGCGTCAAAAGACAACTAACTCATGGTAATCATAAGTATATCATATCCACATTTTCAGATGCAGGCTAAGCAGGAAGACAATGACATTGCTGAATTAATTTAACAACTGTTGTAAAAAAAGTCAAAAAATTAATTGTGGAGTACGGATTAAACTTAGAGAATAATGTTAAGTTAAACTTTGAAAAGTGTCTTCTGACACCTCTTAGTGGAAATAGTGTTAATTCCATGTGTTACAAGAGAAAAGGTAAAATTTCAATATATACGCACACCGTGCTGAGCACAAAAACTCGCCTCTTCACGTATTCAATATTTGTTTATGACTTTACAAATTCCTTTCGAATAAATCGTGCAAAAATGAAGCGCAACTTGCACAAACTGAAACGTACCGGTTGTAATCGTTTATCTTAAGTTAAAATTATCATGACAACAACAACTGTAAAAAGTTAAAATTTCAAATAAATACGCACATTGTGTTTGAGCCATACATAATGTATATATGTGCACATATTTGCACATGCAATATATTCCGTACACTTTATACATATGACTTACCTTGTAATAGATTTGTTGAATGAAAACATGAACGAGACATAAGTAGTTGTTAACGTTATTACGTTAATGAAGTTGTAGTAAAATAAATGCATACAATAATAACAAATTTGATAAATATTTTATTTAAATGAAAAGTTATGATTATTTTATTTTACTTCTTTTTATGTTGTATTATTTCGTCCACATCTGCAGTTATTTTTTTCTTCTTCGCTTTAATAAAAACATTATAATATTTTAAAACAAACTGTTGCCGTCGAAATTGTCGAAGTTAGACAAATATAAACCTGGCGTTACATCCCCTATATTATGCAGTTGTATGTCGGACTATGTTGATTTTTAAATATTTTGGCAAAATTCTTTCATAATAAAACTATATTATAATTGATTTTTTTCTATTAAAAATATTTCAATTTTCAATTAACTTTTTTCCATTTTTTATCATTATTATTAATCAAAATAAGAATGTTGATCGCTCTCTTTCTCTCTGAGAGGCTGGAGCTGGTTCTTAATGAAGTAAAAAAGAGTTTTCGAAAAAATTCATTCTCTTTAGGCAAATATTCATTCATTTCTATTTTTTTGTTTTTGTTTTAAGTTTCAAATATTTTATCTTCTTTGCACTTTCTAAGTTGCGATGTTTTACAATCCTTTGGTTTTTCTCTTTAATTATGCGGTTAATCTTGCTTGCATATAAGTATCAACGCACCCACTTCATTTAAACCGGTTATAAGCGTATTAACCCGAATTAAAAGATTCTTTTTCATTTTATTTTTAAGATAAAGACCACAATTTCCTTAAACACAGAAAACAAAAAATTACTCAGTTAGTTAAAATAAACATCTAAACATCTTTTTTCATATTTTTAAGCAAAAATAACACACCGCACAAATAATTTTGTTTTGCAATAACTATTGCAAAGTCACTCTCTCATCCATTCGCTTTAAAACTCCGATTATTCGGTGACCATAGAGTGTTGCTCACTTTGCCAGGAATTTTATTTCAATGTAACTTCAGATGCCAACTGCTCTTAAATTTGCACGACAGATTTTGATCAGGATCGGCTTCATTTCATCATCATATCTAAATAAGCATTTGGCCTAATGCGTATTACGGATGTAAGCTTTTCCCCCAAATTATTTAGCGTTTATATCTACAAGTTTTATTATTATTTCATTTGACAGAGTGCTTCCAAGAGCGCCAAATATGACAAATACTTCAATTGCGTTGAGGAAAATAATTTAAAAGGAGAAGAACGTTGTCTGACTTGTCTCAATTTATACAAAGATTTAAACTCTTATTTTATATCACTGGATAAGCGTTATATTGGTAAAGTTTGCTTCGAAATGCAGTCAGGTAATTTTTTTCTTTTTTAAGAAATTTCCGTGATTCCTCAAGTCGTAAAAATAAAATAAAAATTCCTCTGATTTTAATACCAAATGAATCGCACGCGGTCAATTCGAAATGCAACAATTGCTATTAATTTTTTCTCCGCTTAAAACAGCTTTCATATTTACGTACATTTCGCACAAGCTCTCGCGAAAAGAAATGCACATCTTTGAAATTTTGTATTTAGTATTTATTCAAAAACAACAAAAACAAAACTGAAAAAAAATCTAGAAAATGTTTAGATTTATATTCACATAAGCAATTGTTAAAAAGTGGTAATTCTCTCTATTCTCTCTCAATCCCCACTTTTTCTCTCTTTTTCATACACGACTAAAACAAACTTTTACAATCGCAATCGCCAGCAATACTACAGTGGTGTCAAGTTTATGAAGAAATTCTCTCACAGCAAATAAAATATTACAATAACAATCCCCTTAATATCTCAATAAATGATGCCAACTCAACAAAATATTCTGAAAAAAAGAAGATCCGGGTTGCCAGTCGACGTATTTTTGAAAAAAAAAACAAATCATATGCTGTGAAAAACAAGCAGGGAGAAGAAAAAATCAAATAAAATTAAAAATTAAAGTTAAAAGTTGAACTAAATAATAAAATTTTAAATTAAATTAGCTTAAATAAATAGCGGAAATTTAAAAAAAATGTTCACTCTTTAATATTGTGCTTCATCAATGTTTATGTAAACAAGCGCAAGCCGCATAACTTTGCTTTTGTAACGCACGCAAGCATTGTGTGCCGCGCTTAACTCAGTTAATCATAACCATCAGTTTAAAGTTCACTCTCCTTATATAGTCCCGTTTTATATAAACCATTGCACGTGATTCCTTTCAAGATACTTTACAATGTGCAAATTTTGAAACAAGTCAAACCAAGAAATTAGCTTTGATAATTTGATTCTGGAACTTCGCGATTTGCTTCTTGAATAGATCCGTCGTATTTAAGGAATGTTCGTTAATCTAATAATAAGACTGTTTTCGTAAAATTATAAGTCATTGACGCATCTATAAAACCTATCAAATAGCGCATGTAAGGTCAATTTGGTAAGACCGTTGCTGCTTCTAACACTACACAATCTTATCTTAAGAATTGGGTCTTTACTTTGTACTTCTTTTTGAAAAATATTTTAAATTTCACAGTTATCATATTTTAATTTATTGTTTTCATTCAGTTAAAGTAAGAATACCAAAAATCGAAGCGGAAAAAGTTAAATTACGCTTAGTCGTTTTCATTTGAAACAGAATGGAAAATAAATATTTGACATCATAAGTACTTGTAAATCTCACCCAGTGACTTTAGTTTTTTTTTTTTTGCTATGTTTACAAGAAGGTTTTATTTTTTATGTAAATTATTTACATTATTTCTTTTAAAAATTTTATATAAAAAAATAGCGTAATGGATCAAATAACACTCAGTAAGTTTTGCGCAAATTTTATTGCCTGCCTTTCACCGTCAATATTCAATAATACTTCATTAAAGTTTCCTCAGCGGAAGAGCAGCTAAAATGTTTTGGCAACTTTCTGGCTGAGCACGATAAGACGCTTGAAGACATTCTGCAGCACTACATTATTTTAGCGGATCAACAGAATTCACTTTGCAATGAGCCTCTCGTAAAAATAGATTATCAAGCGAATCGAGAGCAGTTATCATTATTGCGGTTACTAGAATCCGATCGGCTCCTGAATAAAGTGCTATTAACATTTGGATATTTATGTCAAGAAGTGAAAAATGTTGCAAAGGATGCAAAAAACATTCAGATTAAGTTTTTATATTTGGATGAGGAGTTACTGCTTATTTTGGAAAATGATAGATTAGACGGAGAAGATTTGGGCGTTGATAAGCTCAATAACGAACGTTTACTGTTGAAAATGAGCGAATCTATGGAGTTTTTATGCCAAATGCAATTTTTGTTCCAACGTTGTATATTGCTGGGCAATAATTTGTTACATCAAAGTGGTGCTTTATTGGCTAATGAGAAAAGTACGAATTGCATTGAACTGAAATTAACGGTTAGACATCGATTTAAATCTTAAAAAATAAAAATCACCCTTATTAAACGCTTGATTTTAACTTTCAGCATGTTTGTGATTATTTAAGTGAATTGTTTTATAACATTTTGATATTCGATCAAATTCTTTATCGTTCGAATTTTTCGCGTTTCTGGCCGGCTTACAAAAAAACTGTAGAAGCTATTGGTCTTAGTGGCTCCAAATGGCGCAATTGCTCTCCCGCAGAATTCAGTGGCTTGGAAAATTGCTTACAAGAATTAGATATTTTATTCACTGGTTGTCTATATCAGGTAATAGTTTACTTAGCTAAATTTTGTTTTGCTTTCTTTTTTTAATTGTCATTTCCATATTTTAGCATTTCCTCGAAAGCAGTTTCAATTTAAAGGAGAGAATCGGTCCTACCGGTCTAGGCCAATTGACACAACAGTTCAATGATTACCTAAGGCAGCAATTGCAACGAATTGACAAATTTAATAATAGTGTATTGAATGAATTCAGCGAAGCAAATATCTTGATAAAACTTAATGCATTCTGTGTGGTTTTTCACGATTTTTGCGGACAAGTTGATAGCAAAGCTTTGAAGCATTTACTGGAATTGAATAGCAAGCATACGGGTATTTTGTTAATAGCTAATATTCCCTGGTCATCTTCGGACTTCCTGCGTAAAAATGCATTTTCGTTGGTAAAGCCGCACTTAAAACTAATGAACGATTTACGAAAAGAACAGCAGCTTTTTTTAAATACTCATGCTGCATCACTATCACGTGATTGTCGCTCCTATTGTTCACAAATAACGTTATGGATATTAAAGATGAACAAGATCCTGAATGTAGCGCCATTTGATCTAAAAATGGAACAATTCAAGGAACTAACTATGCTCCTGAATCAAGGCATTGATATAGCTGGTCAAGTGAGCTTCCTAATCAAAGGCATAGTGAATTGCCATGAAGGTATACAAATACCCATGACTAAGCCTAGTTTATTAACCATATGCAAACTTATCGAACTGTTGAAAATGATACAATTGTGTTTAAGAAATCATACAGCAAATATAGCCAAAATTATAAACTGTTTACTACAATATTTCCAATATAAAATATTGCATTTGTTAAGCAATTGTAAAGTAAGTTCATAGAAATGAAGAATTTTTTTTTAAATAACAAATTCTCTTTTGCAGAAAAAATTAATATCCTCGAAATTAGCTGAACGGGGTGTGGATGCTTTAGCAGCTTTGAAAATTTGCGAACGCTGTTTACATGGTCCACCCAGCAAAGCACGCATTCTGGTCGCCAAATTGGCCTTCGATGCTTCATGCAACGTAAAAAATCGTAGTGTAACGCAAGAGCAACAAGAACGTTTTCGTAATTTAATGCAACGCATAGAGATAATGGCGGAATTTCAATTACATATAGAAGAAATAGGTGATGCTTCGTTCTTGTGCTGGCATCAATCGATTTTACAAGCCTATCTGAAACAAATTGTTGATAAAAAGTTAGATTTTCAATCATTTCAGGTAAAGCTATTATATAAAAAAATTTTTCCATTCTTATAAAAAATATCACTGAAATTTACTTGAACTTTAGTATCTTATTAGCTCAGCCGATGAGTGTGTTAAAGCATTGAAAATTCTTGGCTTAAAAGATTTAAATTTGTTTTCGTCTTTGGAAAAATTCAACTTTGAAAATATACGTTCCGAAATTATTAGCAAACTTTGTGCTCAGATAGAAATATTCCTGCGATTGGATGTACATTCCAGTTTGCAATTGGAGAAAATTAATCCTTTTGATCAGGGCATCGATGATTACAAAAAACTAATTAATATTTGCCCTTTAGCGATAAATGGCAACTACGTATTATTAAAGGATCATGTTGAAAACTACTTGAGTGCTATGTTTTATAATTTGACCACGATATCGCTACATGATTGGAAAACATATGAAGAGATGAGGCATTTAGCTAATAAAAGATTGATTTTAAGACCGGTAGAAGATTATTTGCCAAATCAAACCTTAGAGCAGGTAAACGGCTATAACTGAACTAACTGAACTAAGCATAATTATTAAAGTTAATCTTTCACCCCTCTGTTAGGGTATTGATATACTGGAGATAATGCGTAAAATACACGTTTTTGTATCTAAATATGTTTACAATATGAATTCACAAATCTTTGTGGAACAACAAAGCAACAACAAACATTTGGATACTATAGGTATTAAGCATATGGCGAATTCGCTACGTACTCATGGTACCGGTGTAATTAACACTACCGTCAATTTTACATATCAATTTTTAAGGCAAAAATTTTACACCTTTTCCCAATTTTTGTATGATGAACAAATTAAATCTCGTCTTATGAAAGAATTAAGATCGTTTGCTGAACGCAAGCACACAGACAAATATCCTTTATATCCATATGAAAGAGCTGATAACTTTAATAAGGATATACGTAAGTTGGGTTTGACTCAGAACGGGCAAACTTACATGGATCTTTTTCGAAACGTTATTACTCAAGTTGGTAAGCATTTATAATCGATATGAATATAATTTTCGATTTTATATATTTTCGTACTTTCTTTTAGGCAATGCTATGGGCTATATACGATTGGTGCGTTCGGGTAGCATACACGCTAACTATAGTGCCAGTTTATATTTACCGAAATTTGCTGACGACCTGAACTTTGTACAAAATTGTCATAATCAAAACCTAAGTGAGGTAACACAAAATGCTGCTGAAAATCTCGAAACAAATATACAAAATTTAGCAAAATGTTTCGCTGACAACACTGACTATTTTAAGGTTTTTAAATATTCAAAAGTTTCCTTGTTTTACATTGTTTTACCCTATAAATGTTATTTTAATTTTAGTTACTAATTGATGCCTTTCAGCCGTTCTTTCGTAATCCAAATAATTTGCATTTGAAAACTTTTTATTTGATTGTACCCGCTCTAACGATGAATTACGTAGAGCATATGCTCGCAATGAAAGCTAAAATCAATAAAAAAGAACGCGAGGAAGTTATACTTTTCGATGACGGTTTTCCCGTTGGCCTAGCTTACGTGCTCAAACTTTTGAATCAAATCGGCGACTTTAACACGCTGCAATGGTTTGCGACAATACGAGACCGCTTCGAAATGGAAAGCCGCAAAATTAAAGAAATGCTTTTGGAAATTAATAATAATTCAAAGCAATCAACTAAATCTAATACAAACGCTTTAGTGGCGCAAAAAAGTGAAAATGAAAAACTGCAACAAACGTTTGTGCTGACCGAACGACGCATAAATGCTCA
This sequence comes from Glossina fuscipes, assembly GCF_014805625.2. Taxonomy (NCBI): domain Eukaryota; kingdom Metazoa; phylum Arthropoda; class Insecta; order Diptera; family Glossinidae; genus Glossina; species Glossina fuscipes. The sequence goes on from NW_023998414.1 coordinate 39,536,084, forward strand.
TCAAATGGAATATAATCTATTATATTATAATTTATGCAGTGCCAAAATATTTTTCCAATAATTCCAAAAGCAAATTGTGAACAAAGTTAATTTACTTTATAGGTTAAGCATAAAGATTGAAGGATTGAAGGAGATATTCGATAATTGATCGTTAAGAGATTTGAATTTTTTTTTTTTTTTTAACCATCATGTTGTAGCAAATATATTTTTTTTTAAATTGAATTTTCACGTGAAATAAAAAATGAATTTACCAAAGCTTGTTCACCTTTTTTAAGAAGAAGTCGGCGAAACTATAATGGATTTGGCAATTTTTCAATTGCAATTGTCAAAGCAAAACTCTTTAACAATTTTAGCGATACTAAACCCTTTTATTGCGCATCATGTTGTAGGTAAATGATTTTCGATATATATTTGAAGTAAATTTATTCAAAACTGCAAGCCTGTATTCTTTTATATGTCAATTAATTTATTTGTCAAAGGCATTCTTCAAAATACCGCATCTGATTAGCACTAGATATAGACAATTTTGTCTAACGCCCCGTTATAGTCGCAAACATAAAGATAGGTTGCTGAAATTCGGGATAAGCATTCCATGTTGGATTGGGGAATGAGCGGGATCTATTCACAAACACGTCGAAAATGCAGAACAACCTGAAACAATTCTGAAAACAACGAGAATTTTTTCAACATTTCGTCCATAAATTGCGACCCGGCGAATATATTTCTAAAACGCCACATATACCTAATCTAACGGTTGTGCCGACTCACAGAATTAAAAAATTGTGATGTGTGCTCGTAAAAGTAGATGGACCACATATAGATATAGCAAAGCAGGCAGAACATTTCACATATTTGCTGCAATTAAATCGTTAAAAATCATTATATAACAAATGAAGATATCTACTTTCTATCTAAGTAGCATTTTTTTACCTTGAAATCGCACAAACTTGTCCAATTGACGATTGCGGTAAATCTAGCGCTAAAACAGTTTCGATTCTTTATCCGCCAACGCCGGATCACGATGTCAAAAACTAGATTGATTAGGAGCAAGTATGAAACTTATATTCTGCAGAGGCGTACCCACCATTATGTTTTTCGCATCATACTCTTCAAGTTATTTTATTTGATGCGCATATCGCTGGTATTATTAAGAAAAAAAGTAATCGCGGTGTCTACCATATTCATTTCAAAAATTAACCCATTTTTAGGCAGATAATATATTTTCATTCTCACGGCCAATAACACACATGTATACAGACGGACAGACGTGGCTAACTCAACTCAGAATTTCTCGCTGATCAAAAATACATATACTTTAAAGGATCTTTGAAGCTTACTTTTGGATGCCACATACGTTATGAAAAACAAACAAAATGATTATACCCGCTTCTCACAGTGGTGGGTATAAAAATATACAACAACCTGTTCTTAATACGGAATAATATGGGCTGAATAGTAAGTGATAGGAAAATGACCGTTCGATTTATAAGCTTCGTTTACACGTAACGTCTTATTAAAAATTAGTCCACAAAAACAGAAAGAATGACTTAAAAACTTGACATTTATTGCAAAGATCGCAAGGGAACTTATTCTTAATTGGTAAAAATATCCATCATCCAATTGCAGAGTTAATAAAATTTTAACAAGAACTAAATATAGCGAAATTTGTTAAAAGGAAAGGGGTCGAGCGAAATGCTAATACAACTCCCGTCAGCATAAAAAATAATCTCCGTCATATCACTCAGTTCGAAAGGCTGTTCGATGAAATTCCATAGAGATAGAGATCCATTATTTGATTCAAAAATAATTTTTGATAATATTTCACGAAGTTAGCTTTCTTCAATTGCAAACTCTATTCGAAGTGAAAAATAATCGCTTAACACACTTGTGTTATTCCCGCAATAAAACGTGAATTTCTACTTCAGCAAAAAGTTAATTAGGACTATGGTATTCTTGCATGAACAATGAATGCCTTAGGATAAGAATTCTCAAACTATATCTGTCGGGTTTGTATTGCTTTTAATGCTTCTTATTCGAATCCAATACCAGGGTCCAGGATGAGGTCTGTAATTATTTTGTAAAAAAGTGCTTGGAATATCCAGAAGGAGGCATTAGATACTACATAAAGTATTTATGCTCTTGATCAGGATTCTAAATTGATTTAAGTACGTCCATCCGTCCATCTGTGCAATGTTCGTTGTAAGCATTCTCTTCGCCGCAAAAATGTATTTATTAACTTTGAATTTCACAGGGACTCTTGCACGCAGGTTAGTATTGAAAATGGGCCAATTCGATTGAAGGACACGCCTACAATGACACATAAACTGAGAACATCTCTCTTTGTTTCAAAAAGAATAAAAAATTAATTTTTTTTTTTTGCTGATTACTCACCTACAGCAGATAAATTTACAAAAATTTGGGGCGATGCTGTAGTACATGCGCAAACATGGTAAGAATCGACCATGTCTATTCAATATTATAATGTAACAAAATTTAATTTTTCTTTTCAATACTTTCGCAATCCGCCGAAGCAAGCTTGAAAAACCTCATAAAGTATACAAAAACTTGGCTCAGAATATGATGCTGATTAAGAGTATATAGATTTTGGGCGGGTCGCCGAAGCTTCCTTCTGGGCGTTGCTGACATTTTGCCAAAATGAATATACCCCTCATCCCTCGGTGATGAATTTACCAACTTGTCTGTCGATCAATCGTTTATATAGACATCAGGCAAAGATTTTGCAATGACTTATTAGTACACTCCAGAACGATTGTGCTACAGGATATATTAAGTTTGTACGGGCGTGCGTAACTCCCAGAAGCACTTCGGGTAGATCTACCTGTTATTATACCGAACAACTCAGAATCATTTTCTGAATTGATCTAAGCTTATCTCTCCGTTTGTCCGTATAATGTCTGTCCATGTATTCTTGTGGTCAATCTACAGCTTGTAAGTTTCGAGACACTTTTATGAAATTTGATACAATGTGACGTATTTTGAAAATGGTTGAGAGTGGAAAACTTGTTCTTCGGTACCACTAACCGTACAACGCCTTGTCTTGACAAGAAAAACTATTGAAATTTTAGAGTGTCACGGAAAAATATCGCTTAGTAATAGTAAGTCGGTATTCGAAACTGGTGTAGAGATCGCATAGCTCAAAATTTTGAACTCCTTTGCCATATAATAGTTCTATATGGAAACTGAGTCTTTATATGATAAAAGGGACTAATTCTCAGTACTTTTTGATGGAAATTCATTCATCATATTGATTTCGTACAAAAATTAACCTTAGCGAATTTAGACCACGTGAATCTATAAAAGGCTGCCATGGAGAAAGAAGCCTATATATGTCGAAAAAATTTAATTTGTAATATTTTTCAATGGAAATTGGTCGGTTCTTAGTAGATCAACCGTTGGAATATTCGATCATATAGATATATTTTTTAGATCGCATCATATAGGGGGGCTCTCACAAGAACAAGCCTTTCTATGGCGACAAACTCCAACTTTGCGGTATGCTATGACCATCAAGGATCCAACTGGAAGATAATCACAAGTTCGTCGAGTTCGTCAATTAAGTTCGCCAAATTTACATCACGTTGACGTGTGAGCGTCCCTCAATATAATGGCTTTCTTCACATTGTTTCTGCTAGAAGAGAAAAAGGTTTTTTTATGCTGCTTGATTCTCTATTATTGACATTTCCATTTGGTAGTGATACCTGTATGTGATATGGTTAGGGGCTAAGGGAAACGGTTAAGTTCTTAAGTGACAAGGACTGCATTATTGATATGTTACCTGTAATAGATTAATAGCGATGTTACCATATTGTTAAAATAAATGCATTCGATCATCTTTTCGTCACTACGATTTATTTAATTCGTTTAATTCGGTCTCGTATGCGCTAAGTTGAATTGTTGAGTGAAACCTGGTCAACCTGTGCTATTTCAATTCAATGGCCACAGTGGCCACCTCTTTGGTACAATAACTCTGATTTTATATTTTTCATTTTTTACATACACATTCATACATTAACTTTCACTTTATTATGTTGTGTTTTTTAGTGATATGCTGAGCATTTGGAAAAGTTGCTTTTCGAAAATTTCCTAAAAAGACGGCCTTAAGCTAATCGAATATTAATCAGAACATAAAAGGACAAGTTAAAGATAATTGGAAACGGGAAAAATTCCTATTCTATTTAGATTTCAATAAAGTGAATTGTACGCATGCGTGTGAGTGTTTTATACGTGCGTAGCAATAGCAATGGAAAACAAGTGTTAAATGTGTTAAAGAGCAAAATTTGTATTGTTTTCTTTTCTTTTCTTTTTTTTTTTTTTTTTTTTTTTTTTGTGATTTCTTTTATTTTTATTTTTTTTGCAATTGGAGTGAAAAGAATCTTTCGTTTCGGTTTTCTACTGCTCTATTGAAAACGCCTACTTAGACTAATTGCAAGAAGTACAAGGAACGTTTAACATTTATAGGTAAACATAGCTAAGGTATTTAATGTTGAAACATTTTGAGTATGACGTCAAAATACGAACGTATTAAAAGTGATTGCCGTGCACGTAACGTTGTCTGGGAGGATGCAGATTTTCCTGCGGTGCAATCATCGGTTTTTTATTATCAAACTCCACCGTTTACGTTTCAATGGCGTCGAATAACGGAAATTGCTGACTCTCAAAATGCTTGCTTCGTAAATGAAACTGAAAATTTTGACGTTATACCAGGAAAAATGGGTGATCGCTGGTTAGTTTCCTGTCTCGGTGTATTGCATTCTTTGCGTAATCTTTTTTACCGTGTGGTGCCTGCTGATCAAAGCCTGGATAAAGCGAACGGTATCTTTCGTTTCCGTTTATGGTGGTGCGGTGAATGGGTAGAAGTGTTAGTTGATGATCGTTTGCCCACCATTAACGGCCGTTTAGCGTTCCTTCAACCGCAATCGTCCAGTTGCTATTGGGCTTCATTGTTGGAGAAAGCTATTGCCAAACTTCATGGTTCCTATGAAGCTCTTAAATATGGTACACGTTCTGATGGTTTAAGCGATCTGCTTGGTGGCGTAGTCGAATGTATACCAATGAAGGCTAACAGCACTAACGATATGGTGCGGCCGCAACAATTGAAAGCTCACCTAGACACCACCAGCATTGTTACCTGTATAGCAACCACAAATTCGTCGTCGACAATAGCAACGACACATAAAAATACATCAGAACGTCTGGTAAATGGTATTGCGCTCAATGTAAACTACAGGTTAGTTACCATAAACGAAAAAAAAAAAAACAAAATATAAGAGTAGGAGGACTGTTAAGCTTTTAGCAAGCGTTATACATGTAAGTAAATATTTGTGCTAATGTTAAAGGCGTAAAAAGTAATGAGGCCGTAATAAATCATATATTTTCTGGCTTGTCCCACCTTCAGCTTTTCTTGGCCCCCCCGAAAAGAATGTTTCAAAATGTTTCCAATAAAAACAAAATTCTACAAATATGTATTGGAGACATGCAACAGTTTTATAAGATCTTAAAAAAAATGTCGGCAAAAAAAAAAAAAAATCTTCTAAAATCTAATTGGAAGAAAGCAAAACTTACAAAAAATATAAAATTTTCAAAGAAAAATGTTTCGAAATGTTTCGAACGTTAGGAACAAACAATTGAAAATTTTTGACTTATGCCTTATAATAATAATAATAATAATAATGTCTTTAGTTTTCTTTCACTTGCCGTGAAATTTCGAGTTGCCTTGCAATGGCCGGATTCACTAAGTCGTCCAGGAACTTCGTTCTTCGAAGATAATCAATTAACCGATTTCCTATTGCACACCAAAAATGTGGATTCATATCCTTTACGGAATGTTTTAAATGCCTTGATGGCTTCGCAGTATTTTTTTTTTTTACGGTTTTTTGATCCCCTTGGTAAAGTGAAATCTAACGGCTTAGAACACGATACCGATCATCTTTATAGGCTTAACAAATTTGAGGCTGATCTTTTCAATTACTTTCTACTAATCCGCATTAATTAATTAAACTTTTATGTACTGATCGCGTTGCGATAATTGCGCGATAACTGAATTAATCATAATTCATTAAACAAAGGTAGTTCAAGTCGTAACCATATGGTACACATCTATCCGACAGCGAGATGTCTAATTGATCAGATAAATATTGAAATGGATTTAAAATGTATGTCCGGGAAAAGGTAGTACATTCTACTTCTGATATGATATTCACTTGTTTGTTTTGCACCCGCTAAGGCTATGTTGAACGCCCCTGACATACTTAAATTAATACCGTTAGTTAATTTGTTAAATACACCGTCACACGTGTTACTAACTGATAATTACTTTTCTTTTTCTTTTTGTTTTTTTTTTTTTTTGTTTTGCCCATATTAAGATTAAACAGCAAATTGTTGTTACCATATAAATTCTAGTTTCTTGGTAACGTATTTCAAGTTGAGTTTAATTTACATATACTGGGCCGATGAATAAAAAAAATGATAGTACTATCTACGTACTGGCGTACGGGTGTACTGCATAAGATATGCGTGTCCTCGACCAGTGTAAGATTCTGGGATGTCTTAAACAGGTCCACTTGCTCGTTCAATTATCTATCGATTTCTTATCTATAGTTAACGCTGATTTTCCGAAATTGTTCGTAACGTGACCACATAGCCCTGAAGCGGTTTTTTGAAAGAGTTCAAGTTTTATGGTTTTAAAAATTTTTATTTGATTTATTTATTTAATTTGTCTGTACTTCAAGGATTTAAAGGCTGCCGAATAATCTAAATTATATATGCTTGTCTGTATTGAAAGCTCAATCGCGCTTGAGATTTGAATCCACGACCGTTGTTGGAGTGTTAGTCGGAATCCTTTGCCTACTCGGCTACTCATGTGACTTTAAACGTATTTTCTGGAAAAGGAAAATGCAAGTTAAAATTTATCATTCACGGTAATTATCGAGGAGGTACACTGGATTTGTCGGTCCGTTGATACAATACCAAATAAAAAAGGGTATAGTCAAGAGTATATTTAGCTTGCACGGGTGTATTCAACACTCCGAAGAACGTGACATAGACCCACGATTGATTCAGCATCATTTTCTAAGCTTGTCTGTGCGTCTTTTTTTCTCTTGTAAAGATTGCCATTCATGCGATAATGTTTGGCTCAAGGACGAACGAGGTAGAAAATGATTCCAATCGGAATTCTTTTGCACTAGGAATAACTGTAGAAGGGTGTAGGGTATTTAATGGTGAGCTTTGTCACACCATAGTGCTTTTACTTATTTAATTTATCTGACATTTTAAGATAGCACGTATCTGTCCTTCATTACCTCTTTACAATTTATTATCTATTTAGGAATAGTACGTAGGAGGCGTAGATATTTATGTGCATATTATGTATCGCATGAAAATGGAAATAATATCTGATCAGAGTAGTTTTCTTTCCGTTTTAGATTATGTTCTTTGGATAAAGTGGAAACTTTATTGGGCGATGCCGTTCAATTGGTTCGACTTAAAGATCCTTTGGCTTGTAATGCATTTGCCAATAATAATGATTATCAAGGTGACTGGTCAGCGATGTCGTCTACGTGGGAGCGAGTATCTATCCAGGAACGCGATCGATTGTTCGGGCAATTGGATGTGGGAGAATTTTGGATGTCGTTTTTAGATTTTTCTCAGACATTTTCCAATTTGGAAGTAATCTATTTAGATGCTGATACCGCCAAAGATGAGCTAACCTTGCAGGATCGCCCGAAACGATGGCAAATGAAAATGTTTCAGGGTCAATGGAAACGCGGCGTTACTGCGGGTGGTTGCCGCAACCATGAATCATTTCACATTAATCCGCAATTATTGCTAACTATACAAGAGAAACAAGAGATTGTAGTTGCCTTAAATCAACATACAGCTGTAGAGCCAAAGGTTATTGGCTTTACGATGTACAAACTACTTGGTGTGTTCGGTTCAAAGACAGTGACCAAGATCAGTGATTGTCTACCAAAAGAATTTTTCAAAACTCAAGTGAGTTTTTTAAATTCTGATTATGGCAACACACGTCACGTGACATGCCGTTGCCAGTTAGAGGTGGGACAATATCTTTTAATGCCCACCACTTATGATCCAGGCGAAGAATCTAGTTTTACGGTACGCATATTAAGTACAGCTTCTTTACGTTTGTCCTTGCTCGAAACTCAAACACTTATGCTACTCGATCCATTTCCGGAACTTAAAAACGAAGTAGATGCTATTAAAATTAAAAATGTCTGCCAATATGAGCCGGTATTTATGCAATTGGCCGATGAGAATAAAACAATTAATTGTTTTGAATTACATGAACTATTGGAAGCCTGCCTGCCTAATGATTATATCAAGGGTTGCGCGAACATTGATATTTGTCGTCAAGTAATTGCGTTACAGGATAAAGCCGGTACTGGTCGCATCAATTTCTTGCAATTCAAAACGTTTTTGGTTAATTTAAAGTCATGGCAAGGCGTCTTTAAAATGTACACCAAAGAAAAGGCCGGCATTTTAAGGGCTGAACGTTTACGCGACGCTCTCTACGATGTTGGCTTTCAACTGAGTACAGACATTATGAATTGCTTGATGCAGCGTTACATACGTAAAGACGGTACTTTACGTTTAAGCGACTTCGCATCGGCCGTTTTGCATCTTACTGCTGCCTTCGACTATTTTCAACGGAAAGATCACAATCAAGATAACGTCATCGAAATTGAAATGTCCGATTGGATAAAATGTGTCTTACGCTGCTAAAGGCAGTCAAAACGGAAGTCAAATCATTTAATTATCTTTCGCATACAAGTAATGAACATCTTCTTCCTCTTAACTCTAAAAAAAAAAAAAAAATAAATAATAAATAAAAAAAAAATTTTAGTTTAATTTTATTAAATTAGATAAATCTTGATTTATAGCAAGACAGAAATAAGATACAAAAATGAATTTAATAAAAAATTTTAAAAATACTCCCACATATATACATGTATGCATTATAGTGTGCTATATTTCGAAATCTCATTATTTAGGAAAGCAAAAGTTTTAGCAACACTTTTGATATTTGTATGTTTATCCTATTTTTGTTTCTCTTTTTGTTTTTTGTTTTTAATAATAAATTTAAAACTAAAAAATTGTATAATAACAAAAAAAATTTTGTATAATTTGTAGCACACAAGCCCTACATCTATAAAATAATCTTTTTATGTATGTATGAATACTTATTAATTCTAATCACCTTGTTTGTCGACACTTTTAAAAGTTGATTATTTATTATTTAAAAAAAAAAAAAAAAAAAAAAAAAAAAAATTACGATTTTTCTCTAAAGTTAATCCTTTTAAAGTAAAGTTTACTTTAAATTTTATATTTTGGTTATATAATAAAAAGAAAAAAAAAAAATTATCCTGCCTCAGCGGAATTTATTTGTGTTTTTTCTTTTCTTTCTTGTGCAACAGGGTATGTAGAACTTAAAGGTTAAAGAGCTCAAAGTTTAGATGCATCAGATTCCTGTTTTTTTTTTTTTTTTTTTTTTTTTTTTTTTTTTTTTTTTTTTGACGCAAAGTTTACATGAATTAGGTCGAAGAAATACGGCTCATATGTACGAAGTTTTCATTTTTCGATCTCAGTTATTGCTTTTCCAAAATCACAGAAATTAATGTAGTAAGTCGGGAGATATATTTCATATTTAAGTGCGAGACTTAAGAAGACGAATTTATTGAATCTGCATTTTTTGGTTGATAGATCAAAACTGTAATTTCTTTACCAAAATTGTGGTAATATTTAGTACAAGTAAACTAAACGTTCACTTTAAGAAATATTGTACGGAGATGAAACTTCAAAATACATAAGGGCGAGAATATCGTAAATAGTGAATCTGACATTAATCCGCAATAATGATAGAATAAAATTTAGGTCTGTTTCTATTATTAAGAAATCAAAACGTGTATGCATAGGTTACATATTTTCACATAAACTATTGAAGGAGAGAGCTCGCTCGCGTCTGATTGTGTTTTATTTTTCATTTTGGTTCAAAATTTTGTTTCATTCCGACTTGTCATTTTCAATGCAATCATATACTAACAAATTATTTTTCCTTTCAAAATATCTGCCGTTAGAATTTATAATATCATAAAATTTTTTACTGTAATTAATTTCAAATTATTTGTTGTAACGTGAATTATACATTTACTGTAGTGTATCATTCTAAATTCTCTGTCACAAATGGTAACTAAAACCAGATAACACAATTAAGAATATAAATTTAGTTCATTTGATAGTAGTTTCGGTGCGATAATTCACGCAAACAAATACACAGATGATTTAAATAGCAAAGTACATAAATATGCTTACACATTCGTAAAACGCAGTAATTAGTTAAAAGTTGTACGTCGATTGACAACGTGGTTAATTTAGCAAAAAGTGAGTCACTTCAATTTTTAACGTACATTATGGCTACATTTTCGATGGGCCAACAAACTTATGCTGTTCCAATGGCATTGTTTCGAAAAAATCGTGCTAAAGTTTGCGCTGCTTTAAGAGAAAATGCTGCCATTGAGCGATCAACTTATGTCCTAATGCAGGGCGGTCGAGATGTTAGCTTTAATGATACAGATGTTAGTTTTCTTTTCCGTCAAGAATCTTATTTTCAATATTTATTCGGTGTTAAGGAGCCAGATTGCTATGGTGTTCTTAATATTGACACTGGCGTAGCTACATTGTTTGTGCCGCGATTGCCGGAATTTTATGCAACCTGGATGGGTCGAATAATAAGTTTGGATGAATTTAAGGCTATGTACGAAGTAGATGAAGCACGCTACGTCGACGAATTGGATGTATTTTTTGAAAAAGCAGGCCCCAAATTAATTCTAACATTAAGTGGTCTAAATACGGATAGTGGTTTGAGTTCGAAACCAGCCCATTTTGAAGGAATTGAAAAATATGTAGTTAATTGCGATTTGCTGCACCCTATAATAGCTGAATGTCGTGTAATAAAAAGTCCCGAAGAAATTGAAATTTTACGTTATGTAGCCAAAGTCTCTTCCGATGCCCATATTAAGGTTATGCAATTTATGCGTCCAGGTCGCTGCGAATACGAAGGCGAATCGTTGTTTCTTCATCATGCTTACGCGGTGGGCGGCTGCCGTCATACTTCATACACATGCATTTGCGGCACAGGTGTCAATTCAGCTGTACTACACTACGGGCATGCCGGTGCACCCAACGACAGAATCGTTAAGGATGGTGATATGTGCTTATTCGATATGGGGGCGAATTATTGTGGTTATGCTGCTGATATTACTTGCAGCTTTCCGGCTAACGGTAAATTTACCGCAGATCAGAAATTTATCTATAATGCAGTGCTGGCTGCGCGTAATGCGGTATTAAAGGAGGCCCGTGACGGCGTATCATGGGTGGATATGCATCGTTTATCCTGTCGCGTTATGCTACAGCAGCTCAAGGATGGTGGCATGTTGAAGGGTGATGTTGAGGAAATGTTATCGGCTGGCTTGCCAGGTATCTTTCAACCACATGGTTTAGGTCATTTAATTGGGTTAGATGTTCACGACGTAGGGGGCTATTTAGAGGGTCAACCACCGCGCCCAACAGAGGATTGGCTGAAGAATTTGCGTTTTGCTCGCATACTCAAAGCAGGCATGTATGTGACTGTCGAACCTGGCTGCTATTTTATAAATATCCTTATGGATCGTGCCCTCGCTGATAATAGTTTAAATGAATTCATTAATAAGCCTGTGTTTGAACGGTTTCGCAATTTTGGTGGCGTACGCATCGAAGACGATGTTTTAATTACGCAAAACGGTTGCGAAAACTTTGCTATAGTTCCACGTACCGTTCAAGAAATTGAAAAATGCATGGATCAAAAGCGTAATTGGAAGAATTAAGGTTTTTGCTCCATAATGCAAACATTGGTATTGGTATTGATAATACAAAGAATGGCTGAATGCTAATTTCGAAAAATTAGTTACAAAAAAAAAAAAAAAAAAAAAAAAAAAAAAAAAAAAAAAAAAAAAAAACAATAAAAATAGATTTGCGAATAAAGTGATATGCTAAACATTATTAAATGGGAAATTTTTTTTTTACATTCGAAAATGTTAACTACATGCATAAACGGAATTGTATTTAAATTTTTATTTAACTAGCAAATGAAATTTGTTGATTACATAAAAGGATCACCAAAAGAAATTGTATGAAAACTTATAGGTTACAATCCGATTCTAGCTGGAGTACGACGTGGTGTTGCTCCTGGCGTGATAATCTCTTGCTTGTTGGCTAATTGTTCCTCTCGTTGAGCTACTCTTAGCTTTTGTTCTTCCATTTGCTCCTGAGCTAATTGCATTTGCGTTTCCATCTCTTTCAAATGTTCCGCTGCCTGTTTTTTCTTCTCACGGCCACTGCGGCCGGTTTCTTTAACTGAGAAGAACATGGGTCCTAATTCAGCCAACCAATAGCCATCAACCGCTGTTGCACACTGCATATATTCTTTAGCTGTCATAACTAATTCGTGATATACCACGTAGTCCGGTGTGGTACCCATTCCATACAATGCAGATGTAGGATGCAGATGACAGGGCATACCAGTACGTAAATTAACGTATTCTCCTATACCCTTAAGACGGGCGGCTTGGTAAAAATAAGCGGAACAGATGCATTTACGCACAATGTCCCAATCATTGCCGCATGATTTCACAATTAGTTTCTGCTGCACTAGAATATCTTTAAGCTGCTGGCGTACTTCACGCACCTTGCGCATAGCTTTCACGTGAATAAAGTGTTCATTGCACCAATTGGAACTGTAACTGTAAACAATTCGTTAAAAATGGATATTTTGTAAAAATAAAAAAAAATAAAAATGAAGAATTGAACGAGTGAGTAAAATAAAATACTTGTTTTGCTTCCATTGCAAATAAACATGAAGATAAGTTAAGTGATCGGATTCAGGCACTTGAAATTTTTCACGGACGCCATCCGCTTCTTCTTCCCGGCCCTTAGGTCGATAAAATATTGAAGGTACTGATAACATAGACACTGGAATGATATAAAATATATTCTTCGTTTGATATCTTTTTTTCCTCTCACTGCGAAAGCTTACCTATAATTAAGACTTCGGCACTGCATTCCATTTGGCAGGATACAATTAACATTTGACATTGCGGTGGATCTAAAGGAAATTCAGCCATTTGCCTGCCCAAGGGTGTCAACGCTCCAGTATGATCGAGGGCGCCCAAAATCCATAACTGATATAGCGAATTTAATATATTATCCTGTGGCGGTGGGTCCATAAAATGAAATTGCAGCAAATCAACTACGCCCAAAGATTTCAGTAACAATACCGTATTGGCTAAGTTGGTACGCTGTATTTCCGGTACGGTTAACGGTAATAATTCATCTTTATATTGACGTTGAGTATACAAGCGAAATGCTTGACCTGGACCAGTTCGACCTGCTCGGCCGGAACGTTGATTAGCGTTCGCCTGTGATATAGGATAGATTTGCAGAGCATCCATACCAATACGTGGATTATACACTTTAAGTTTACAATAACCGGAATCGATAACATAAATTATGCCGTCTACAGTTAAAGAAGTTTCAGCTATATTTGTCGCCACCACACATTTTCTTAAGCCTTCAGGCGATTTTTGAAAAATTTTTGCCTGCAGATCAGAAGGCAACTGTGAATAGATTGGTAAAATGGATAGACTAGGAGCGTTGTCTATCTCTGTTAAACGTTCATCCAAAACAGCACAAGTCACTTCGATATCCTCTTGCCCAGGCATAAAAATTAATATGTCACCGTCGTTCGGAGTTAAATGAACTTGCAGGGCCTGCTTTACAGCAGCCTCTACATAATCCTCGCAAGTGTTTTTGCTAAACATAATGTCTACAGGAAAGGTACGGCCAGGTATTTCAAACGTGGGAACGTTTCCAAAAAATGTAGCAAATTTACTCGAATCCATAGTGGCTGAAGTCACAATTAATTTCAAATCTCGACGGCGCGCTACAATCTAAAAAGAAAATGCATTTAGCTTAAACGCTATAGGATATGCGATAAGATAACACAAAGATATAGAATGTAGGTAGTTTGGAACTCTACGCTTCCTTCTAAGGTTATTTCATGTATATTAGGTGTGCTTATAAGCGAATTACATACTATTATGTCTTATACAGGTAGGAATGCTACGTTTAATCAGCGCAAACGTTTGATTTTATTTGTTTAGCTATATATTCGTATGCTCCCCTATAGTCTGTTGTTTGGAACAGCTAAGATAGATAGCTACACAGCTTCGTACACACACGTTGCTATTCGTTTATATTCACCGATTAGATTTCAGAACAGACGTGACGGGTTGCACTGATAGACATCATGGTATAATTGATAAAAACTGAACAAAAAAAAAATCTTTAAAAAGACATGAGAATTTTAGAATGATGTTACAGGAAGAGGTTATGGACGACTAACACGGTAGTATTTTTAGTACATATACATGTACACATATAGAAAAGGGTCAACCAATCAGATTCATTTTCACACTCAGCTTTGAAGCGCCTCTGATAAACAATACATTTACATATTTGCCTTTATGTGAAGTCATTAATGAGCGTAAAACGCTCCCAAACCCTATTATACTTATACACTTTAGATTATTCCTTTGCATATCCTAGAATAAGGGTAATCTACGAACCATTACAAACAGACACACATGTACTTTTATGCATATTTTTTTTTTTAAATTGGAAAAATTTCCGAATCCTATAGGAAGAATGACACAGTGTCATTTAGGAAATCAAACAAATATCAGAAAGGTTTCTAATCGATGCACACGAAGGCGCTGCTACGCTCAAATCGGAAACAATTCAAGGGTTTTACCCTGCGGGCGTTACTGGCACTACCCACACTACGAACAGTCGGCGCAAAACTGTTTGCTTAAATGCACAAGCCGCAGCGCTATTCGCTATTGATATTTTGGAAATTGAAGGTACCGGGGCCAAATTAAGCCACCCCGTAGTACAAATGAAAGCCAAATAATTTGGTGGCCACAGTAGATTTGGGACGTTTGCAGTTTATAGGAGCACCGGTCAAGAGCCATAGTTCAGATGGCCGATGGCTTATTGCAACATTGTGGCAGAGAACTATTCAATGCAGTACGTTTAGGTGACAGAAGCTTCAATCTTATACCCATAATGTTGGGCAGAGCCGTAGACTCCTTTAAGGACGGACGACGAGCTTAAGCTTAAGTTCGAGCATTTTTTAGCTAAATATAAAATATCTGATTATTTCCGGTAATGTATATACGACATAGCACCCAAAAAGTATGCCTCAGAAAATGATAACCAAAGGACTACATTAACAAGTAGTAAGACGCAGTTGCTCAACATAAAAGTTAAGATATTTTGAAAAATACACGCCTATGTTTATTTGGCTGCAATTCTCTCTTTTTTTTACACCCTACACTACTTGTGGTCTCTGTGAACGTCCGTAACATCCTGAAGAAGGACTTGAGATAGATCCCACTTTTGTTATACCCATCGATTCGGTAACATTTTCAGAATTTATACAATCCTGTCTGTCCGTCTGATGTCCGTCCTTGTAATATTGTGTTCAACTTAAAGGTCGCATTTGTTCAGACATTTTGATGAAATTTGGTCTCGCCGACGTGCTTGGACCCAACGACGACCGCTATTAAAAATTATTTGAATCGATCCGCGTTTTCGAAAAACATTGAAAAAAAAATACAATTTTCATTATTTCGTGATGAAAATTGGTTCGCAAGGGGGTTAATTGAGAAAGAAATCATCCTTACCGAATGTGGGCCACGTAGATCTATTTTTTGTATACCGACCTTATCCAAATATGAAAATGAAGTCGACCAAATTTTAAACACATATGTTTACTTCTTGGATCCCGTTCCGTTATAAGATTTCTCAAAAAAAAGATTTAATTTTTAATATTTTACGATGAAAATTATTAACCATAACATGAATTTACACCAACAAAATTAACAGTAGGGAATTTGATTAATATAGATCTATTTTTTAGGCTCTCACATATATGGGGGTTGTCATGATAAACAAGTCCTTATAAGGAGAAAAAGTATAATATCTAGTAGTAAAGGAAATTAAGTTTGCAAAATTTGAATCGAGTCATATTATGTTTTGGGCCTTCCCAGCATTGGCGGGCTTCCATCAAAAGTAGGTCTTCGCATGAAAATAATGTGCAATATTTAGTGCGTTATTACCAAAACCGGCGAATAACTGTACTTGGAGAAATGGTATTGGGTATTTAACGGACGACCTTGCCCGACTATAATGTTCTCACTTGTTTCTGTTCAATAAGAGAACGTTAATGAGAATGAAAAATCGACAGTGACGTATGTAAAATACATTATAGATATTCTTTAGCTATTTGATGATGTACGAACGATTTACCCATTTAGTGAAATCGCTATTACATTTAACGAATAATTTATAAGAGTGCAAGAGATATTGGTTAAGCTTTAGACAGATCTATTAATTTTATGTTATGTATTTATTAACAGAGATTATTAAATTTAGTTTTCTCCAAATGTGTTTTCTTGCTACATACATAGCCAGATGCATTACTAACTAACTAACATGCACTACAGCTCGGTCAGTTTACTTATTGCATGCATATTATAAATGTGTAAAAACGACCACATGTTGATCGGCACGTAAACATTTGTAAAAAAAAAAAAAAAAAAAAAAAAATTTGTATATACCCATATGAACGTAAACTAATAACGAAATATTTCAAATTTTTATAATGAAAATCTATAAATTTACGCACACATGTAGTGACCTAGAAAAGCTTAACTACTACTACTGCTAGTACTACTGTTACTACTACGACTACTACTACTGCTGCTATAGCTAAAAAGATTGTAGGCAATTGAGCTAACGAGTTATATTTGCAGTAAGAAGATTTAGAGAAACATATATAAACAGATATAGAGTGAGAAAGAGAGAGAGAGAGAGAGAGAGAGAGAGAGAGAGAGAGAGAGAGAGA
>NW_023998414.1:39553131-39629532 GCF_014805625.2 Glossina fuscipes
AGAGAGAGAGAGAGAGAGAGAGAGAGAGAGAGAGAGAGAGAGAGAGAAACAGAGGGACGGATAATATATAGTGATAACAATTTCGCACCGTAGAATGAAAAAAAAAAAGACAAAAGAAAAAAACATATATATGATATAATCTGATATTTGAATTTATTTACGGTTTAAATCGTAAATAACGCATTATCTATCTAATCCAGTTATTTCCAAGTATATCTATCAGAATAACTCGGTGAATATTATGAAAAGCTGTGAAAGCGTCATTTCGAATATATATCATTTTCGTAAATATATTATTGGAGGTATGCCTGTTTGTGTGTTGCATCTCTATTTTGATTGCACTTTTTTGTGATTCTCATAAATATTTTGAACGAAATTACAGTTATAGATATTTGATATAGATTTCAAAAATTTTTTTACATTTTATTCTATAACTTTGAACTAATAGACTGCTTAACGCTACTTTCGAAATTGATCGACGAAATATACATATATACAGAAATTAAAGTCATTTCGAAGTGGTAACGGAAGCGTGAATGGATGATGGACGGACGGACATTACAAAGTCAACTCTATAAAGTATACATACGTATATATTGTTATCCAGGCATGTCTGCCCATTCTGTCCATGTTATTGATTGCGAAAATTGCATCATCAAATTTCAAATATAGGAAGCAAAAACATTAGAACATCTCGAACGTTCCTTTTTACTGCAAAAGACACAATTTGCTCACAGATGACGATTACCGTAGAAAATAAGTTAGGGACAAAATTGCTTTCAAAAGCAAAAAACAAAAAAAAATTCATTGTTTTTTTTCTATATTTCTCATGAATTATAGTGCAACAGATGCAACGTTAAAACTCTTTCACACATACTTCATATGAATGTAGTTAAGCTCAGTTATAATAGTTGTATAGAGTCGCAAAAATTTCATTTTTTGTCCTCTTTAACGTTGAAATGATATGAAAGCGCAACAAGCATTCATATAAACAAGCGAAAACACTATAACGGGCCATATAGCCGATCCGCTAAATATTCTACACCACTTTGTGTCATTCTTGTAATGACTTTTCAAAGTGCACGCTTCTAGGGAAAGTGGTCGGGAAAGTGATGCGATCCGAACAATTTTCAACAGCGTGTGTCCTTAGACGAAAACACAATCGGGACGGACAGACAAAACTTAAATCGATTCAGCAAGTTATTCTGCATTGATTTGCATAATAAAACATGAGTCTATCTCAAGTCCTTCTGGGTGTTGCACACATCCACACCAATTTAATTAATAAAAATATCGTTAGCCAACAAGGCTATAAGAAAAAATGCTTAAAGGCAAAAATTTGATGATATCTGTAATGACGTAAATGTAAATAGGTTTGCTTGCTTAATAGAGCGTTTGCTGTAAGGCATTGGAAAGGTCGTTAAACAAGCCGTCTAACAATTTTCACAATTTTTCTAATTGCGCACGATTTCGACAATCAAGAATGTACGGTTATCTCCCGATTTGCGCGACATTTGATAATCACTTTTGACGATGTTTGATATTCACGCGAGCTTGACACAATCAAGTGCATATATTGAGTTGGTGGCTTCATTTTTGGCGAAAAATTTGCAATCTTTTTACCTCAGATAAATACTTCCAATCTCAGGATTTACACGATATATATATATATATATTATCCCTCTTTTCTTTACCTTCTTTAGAGACATTTTTAGAATCTACAATTCACGTTGAGTTCGCGTCCATGCATCCTATGAATTCGAGACTTCTTGAAAAATGTTATCTGCTATGCAAATCATGAGATAGATGTACATTTTTCTGAGGCGTATTTTTGAATATTATAAACACTGGTATAAGCACATTCTTTTTAAGCATCTAAAAAAATTAATTAAATTTTGTCGACAATTATTTGGTTGGGGGAAACGACATCACGCAATCGCCTGCATACATTAATTTTATTTTTTCTTCTTAATTTATGTGAATCTCGTACATTACTAACTAACTTATGAGGTCGAGACTAGATGTTATTTCGTTGGATTAATTTACGAACCATCGAATAATTTGTCAGAACAAATGCCGCAGTGAATAAAAATTTGCTTAAAAGGTAACTCTTGGGCATAAAATCGAAAGTTAAAGTTAAGTTAACTAACCAAACAAATCTTATCATCACTAAGTGTTGTTGCTACGAACTCGGAGTTAAAAATCGATTTCAATTTCGAGTTGGAAGTGCTAGATGATACACGGGCCCGCTTAACAAAATATAGTTTAAAGAAAGACTTATCTTAGATGTTGATGGATCTTATTATTAGGCGTGACAGATAAGAAGCAAAACCCCATTTATTTGCATTGTTCACTCGGAGACAATGGCTTCAGCAAAAGTGTGCCTTTGAAATGCTTTTATGAGATTTCCTTTCGGGAAATATCACTTCGCTTTGGCCTTGATCGCTCAATAACTTTCGATGTTGATCAAATTGAAGCTTCAATCCAAGTTGAAGATTTCGAAATATATCAAGTCCTTCAAATTGACTTTATTTTCGTAATGAATTGATATTTTTGAATTATTTACATTTTTTAGGGACTGTCATATGACTAAACACTCTGCGAATGTAACCTATCGCGGTAACAGGCAAAAGGAAGTGAGAGAAGGGAAAAAGAGATAGGGACGCTGTTGTGTGCGTGCACACTTGCTTAGTGTATTGTGCGTTTACAGTGAACTGTATCGCATTTGAGATTTGAGCTCGCGACCACAGAATTGGTAGTCGCGACTCTTGCTAACTCTTCGGCTGCTTATATTACTCACTCGCTGTTCGAAAGAACAAAACGCAATCAAAGCGAATTTAAATGAAAATGCTCTGCCAACACGGTCTGAGGAATACGCCGAGACGTTAATGTTATAGCCGATGATGTTTCCAACCGAGGATGATGAGATAGTTATAGGCATTATAAGTTATCTAAGGGGAGAGTGAAGGGATAGCGCACGTGATGTTACGTTTCCGACGACACAATACATTTTTGTGGCTTATAGAAGAATTCGTTTAAACGCTTTTCATCTCATCAATAAATTGATTAGGTCACTTAACACGAGCGATAGACACAAGGCAATCGCATTCATCTCATGTAATCGAATGCATGGACCCATGATAAATATTTTAATTTTTTTTATTTATTTATTTTTTATTTTTTTTTTTTTTGGGAATTAAGCCAAAACATTTAATAAAATATAGAAAAACGTATGTACTGCGATCTAATTTAATATAAAAAAAGAAAATTCAACAAAAATACATACATATATTTATATTTTCTTGTTTATTTATTAAATGTTTGTGTTTATTTACTGGGATTTCGTGCATAAATAAATTTCAGTAAATATTGCGAAAAAGAAAATAAAATATATATATATATATATATATAGATATATATATATGCGATTAAATTGAACCTTTAATATAATTTATAGAATTTGTCATAACTCTTAACTTGCTTTTTTATTTAAATCTCACTATATAGTTATAGTTAAGTCATCTGCACGTAATATTTAAAAATTATCATTTATACCATGCACTGAATTGTAAATAAAATAATTAGAAAGTATGTGCAAAATTGTTGCTTACAATGCGAGATATAAAATCGAGATTTTTTTGAGATGACACATCACCCTGTTGTTGTCACCTTGACTAGCATATTGTGGAATATTTTCTTTTCTTATAAAATTCACACAAATATACAAGCCAAATCCGTTATCTCGTAAAAGCTAAGAGCCCATAGCCCCATCAAATGCAGAAAAATGTCAGCTAACATCGCATCATTCACGGCAATGATCGCACCAGCAACATTTTGCATTGAACTGTGGCTTCGTTGTGGTTGAAGAGTTTGCTTGGCTATTTCTTTATAATTATAATCTATACTTGAAGCACAGGACTACACGACGGGCAGACGGGCAGACGGGCGAACAAGAACAATCACTTTCTGAATCGATCAGTATAATGAAACGTGGATCTATCTCAAGTACAAAATTAATATACCCCTAGTACCAAAAGTCGTTTAGCTTGTTAACAAGAGTAAGAAAATTGTGTTCTCTTTAGTACCTGTCATCTCAGTAGGTGTAAAATGTTGCCTGAAATGACTGATTTCGCTTGAATATTTGTAACACGGTTTGAATCGATATCTGCTTTCATTATAGACAAAAAATTTTGCATTATAGACAATAAATAATAGATTGTAATTTTTAATTTTTTTTGTATTCTTTGCATTCTTTGCATTAACTATAGGCATGTTTGTAAACGAACGGAGTTACAACTGTCCATCACAACCTCTTCGATCGCGGGATTCAATGCAATATGCAGCGACGAGCAGGTGGAGAGATGGAAACAGACGGCCAACTCGACTCACGAGTTTTAAACGTGAACTAAAAACATTTCTGCTGCGCAACCATAATGTTGAGAACAATAATCGTAACGGTATAAATATACCCATTAATAACAAGCTTTTACTCAGACAAAATCTTCCTATTGCCTCTATGCACATCTTTTTTTTTTTCATTTCATATTCTTTGGCTATTTTTCATTGAAATAGCAAGAAAATGAATTTTAAAAAATGAATAGAAATCACAATTGACTGCAATCTGTTATATAAGCTTAAGAATCCTATGTCATATATGCAATGAATTGTATATATATATATGACGACAGTATCCTTGCACAAATACAGTATACCATGTAAGCAATTGCTACAACATAACATAGTCACAACATAAAATGCATAGGCAACGATTTTTGAACCGATAAGCAGCAACAGATCAAAGAAAGAGATTCATTAGCTTAAAAATTTCACTAAATACTCTAACCTCGAAGCTGTAATACAGTCACCTAACGATATCAAATTTTGGAAATATATTCTTGAGATGTTGTAATTAGATAAAGAAAAACGAAAACAAAAAGAAAATGATTTTTTTGTTTTAAACTCACGCAACTCCCTTTGAGAGGCAATCAGATAAGACTAACATTTGAAATATCATGTTCTCTCTCTCTCTCTCTCTCTCTCTCTCTCTCTCTCTCTCTTTGCTAAAGTTAACGTTGGCATCTAAAGCACCATCAATCGGGTCGTATTTCTCTGCAAAACGAAATTATAACTAATAATTACGTTGCTGTGTGCAAAATCACGCCTAAATATTTGAGTTTTTCAGCTTTTTAAATTTTTTTTTTTTTTTTTTTTTTTTTAAATTATGCATATCTCGTACAAGCGTCGCATATTTCAAAGCGTATTCCTATATATACATGTAGCTAGCTATAGAGTGTGATTCATTTTAATAGCAAAGATTGTTGCTCATCTCATCTGTAAACATATTCTCTTCTATCAGTGCGTGGAGATGATGATATCGGATTTCAGCGAATCGACAAAATTTAGTTCAACGAATTTTTCATCCTTTCCCGAGTTTATTAAGATTTTATCTTAAGACAATTCTTAGCAAAATTGCATTCATGGCTATAATAATAATAATAATTAAAATAATAATAACAATAAACATTTTTGTTTATAGAATACTTTAAAACTATGTTTGTATGTAAAAGCATTAAAATAAGCAATAAACAATTAATTAATTTTTGTTTGTGCATTTCTTTTTTACATTTTATATGAATTCGAATGAAACGTTTTCCTTTTACTTGTACTTGTACGTGTACATACATATATACTGTTATTATTGGTTAAAATGCAATTTATTTCCTGTATACGTTGAATTTAATAATGAAAATATATATGTATGTGGAAAATAATGAATAAATATAAAACACTTTTCTTGGCCATGAGCAGCAAGCATTATAATTAATAAAGGAAAATGAAATGAAGAGACGCCACGTTTCCATTACCGTTTCTTATTAAAATGCGATAGATAATAAGGTTTCTCTTCCTACTCTTTATAAGCGAAAATGCATATAACTCTCAATTGTAATGTGTGGTGAGTATAATGTGCATGCATACCTACATATGTGTGTCTAAATATTAAATCAATACATGTATGAAATTTTCATTGAGTCTGTCCTGCATGAAAAGAAATTGTGAAATACAACTTAATTCACCATCGTTTGCTACCCTTAAGGCGCATGGTAAGCAAAAAAAAAAAAAAAAGAAAAAAAAATTATAATAAGTTCCAACTGAAAAGGGGTGTGTACGGCTTACGTCATTAACATTTCACTCTTACTGGGCAAGATTTAGCTACAAAAAAAAGCAGATATATATATACATACATATCTATATATACATATACATAACAAACGAATCTGACTATCTGACTAGTGAATGGGAATATAAACAAATAATACCTAAATATTTCTGGTTTTTTGTTTTTATCGCTTTATTTCACTTCTGAATTTTTCATTCTCATGCATGCGATTGGCTCTGTAAGTATTATTATTATTGCTGTGTTGTTGCTGCCGTTGCTGCAGAAAGAAACTGTAAAGGAAAATGCTTTAAAATTGGAGCATTTGACAAACACATGCTTGCATCGCTAAGTTAGTATACAATGACTACAGAAGAGGTGAATAACATTTAACAAAGTCGCAAATAACATGTATATAGAGGATACTACCAGATTTCAGAGAGGTGACAACAAGAGAGGAGGGATATACATATATGTAAATGAATGTTCACAAAAATATATTAAGATTACATTTTAGTTATTTACTTTTACAATCTTTTTCGTAGTCAGTTGTTTGAGAGGGGCACACACAAATGTAAAAAAAAAAAAACAAAAAAAACAAAACAAAAATGCATTCAATTCTCCTTCATCGCTTCTTATAGTGTTATGGATATGGGTTTGCATGTATTTGCTGCTTATCATGTATGTTGTTTTGTTTTTGCTTTTTCTTCCTTTTTTTGTGCTTTTTTTAATACAAAAATCTATAAATAGATTTATACTGGTACCCTCGTCTCTTTTATTCGTGAGCTTACAAGACAGTAATGCATGTGTACACGACAGCTTTATGCAGTAATTTTCATATAATAGCATCGTATTAAACATTTTTTTTTTGCAAATTATTTATAATTACAATGAAGAATTTAATAATTCGGCGGACGAATTGATTCGATTAAAATCTACATTCGATCAGCGCGATTATTAATGAATGAGCAATGAAAGCGAAACGTCTCGTACAGATTTGGTGAATAATTTTTGTTATCTGCTTTCAATAACATCGTACTCTCTTCGTGCATGATTTGTACTCTTCTCTCACTTTAAAACCCTTTGAGGAAATGCTTAAAAAGTTGAAGGTTTCTATTCGTTTCAAACTTCCAATGAATACGTATCTTATTTACATATACAATTTCAGTTAAGTGTACGCGAAAAACAAATACGGTCTTTTTTTTACGTAATATAAAGTGAGTTCAAAATGATTAGAGTTTTTTCATTTTACACGATCCCCTAATTTACCATATGTTGCGGTTTTTTTAAGAACGTATCTACCGTGTAAAAAAAGCGTAGGGTAAAAAAATATATATATATACCTGTTTGTAATTCTCATAAAATGCTTCGCATATTTCATAAAGTGTCTGTCGTTCTTAGTCAGCGTAAAAGTTTTGGTAGAGAATAAATTTTAATAATTTCCATAAGTATGGCGAGTGTCGGCGATTTTTAATCTAAATGTGTTACAAACATTTGTCCAATCTAAAATATCCTCCCCGAAGAGTACTAATAAGAGTACAAATCTCCATTTATTTTCGCCAAAAACTTTGATGCGGCAAGAATGGAGACCTTAAGGATACTTAGTTAAAGTTTCCTAAAACATTTGCATTTCGTTGTTGATATGTACTGCCTATGAGGGATGTTTGGGAAGCAAAGGCATTGTTTATATTCATCCTATCCCATCAAATCGGTCTTCGCCTAATTGAAAGCAACAATAAAAAGTTATATGCATTATTACCGTTTAAAAAAATTAAGATCACCTATCGGAATGTTTTACGATATTTTCATATAAGAGAGTGTGAGTTTTTTCAGCGGGCTACACGCTGACGTTATTAGAAAATTTAACTTTTTTTCCCATTACTCATTCGTTTGCACCCAATAATTAACGTAACAAATCATGTTTTAGTCGTAAAGAAGGAAAACTCTATCACGTTGCCGAAATCCGCTGATTGAATATATGTACACACATAGGTAAACTCAGAGCTACTACATAACTGATCGCAGGCCTGATTTTATTAAGCGACACTCAACTGATCATTCGCAGTTATTTAATTAAGAGGAGAGTACTGTATTTTTGGGATGACTGCAATAATTGCAAAAAAAAATAAATAAAAATAAAAATAAATAAATAAATAAATAAATAAATAAAATAAGACAACTATATATTCGGCTTTGAGTGATTCTTTTATACCCATAACCCTTACCTTAAAAAAATCAAAAATGATAGATAACCTATTAGGGTATTAGGGATGCGCGTATATAAGTTTTTTTGTTTTTATTCACACACCATACTGTAATCAATCGAATATAGTGTAATGAAGGTAATAGGAGAGATATTCTCGTGCGGGCAAATTCTTTGGCTAAGTTGGCCTATTTTTAATGCAAATCGGTGTGCAAGGACTGCCAATCTTTCTGCCAAATTTCAAGGAAATATTGGTTTTTAAAAATTTTGCCGACCAGGACAGTGCTGCCGACTTGTTCGAATCAGTTTAGGATGTCTGAAGAATTCTTCTGGTCGTAGCAAACGTTTTAAAAAAATGAATATACCTCCACATCCAATCTCCGGTGTTGGGAGGAATATAAACGAACAGATATTGCATGATATGCAATATGTGTAGAAAATTTGTATACTCACCACCACTAGAGAATACGTTAACTCTATCATTCAAAACACGCCAATGTGGTCTTCTTTTACAATAATTCGAATGAAATAAACTTATTCTTGAGTAATATATATATATCTATATATATATATATATATACACTCGAAATTGAGGTAACCCGCCAGAGTCTGTCGATCTCTTCACGTTACCGCGATAGATAATCTTAAATAATTTCTTCACAAGTTCTGGTCTTTACGGATGTTATTAGGTCAAACATATTTATTTGCCTATGAATAATGTTCTTCTACATCTCTCGCAAAGGAAACTATAATGGACATGCATTAAATAATTCGTGCCAAAGTCGAATAAGGTCTATCCCTTTGCAGTCAAAAAAAATAACTGCATCTTATATATATATATACGCAGAAAAGAATCTGATATATTTTTTTGGTTTTAAATTTCGTTCTTATAAATTTATGCTTGTATACTTCACCGATATCCACCAATCAATTACGAATAAATAAAATAATTGCGAGTTTGTCACCACCTATCACCCATTATACATATGTAGAAATTAACAATGGATATGAACGTATCATCCCTAAGCGGAATGTTCGTATAATTCTAAAAAATGACACAACTACAAGAAAGCTTTCGAACTTGCACATATATGCACATATATGGATATTGTCTTTAACAAAATTTTACGTGCTATGTTTAGGAAGTGTCATGTCTCAAACAACATCAACAACATTTTCATAGCATAATAGTTTGTCCGATTGTTCGATTTGTTTGCGAGTTGCATTCGTTATGACCAGAATAGCTTCTTCTTCTTCTTCTTCTTCCTCTTTTTAAAAATGAAGAAAAATTTCAAATTCCAAGGGTTGTTTAAAGATGGTTTTTGTGTGATACCCGTGTTAGTATGTCGCGGTGGTTAGCTAATTTTAAATGATGCTGAACGCAATAGACGTCGTAATGGGTTACTTGCAACAGGAAAGATCAAGATAGTATCCAAAAGTATCATCAATAATCGCAAGATAATCGCTACAAGGGACAAGTGTTTATTACTTTACTGAAAAATCTGAACTTGATGAAGCTTTCTCCGCAAGGCTTATTACGTGCATCTACTGAAAAACACACGCATTGCGACATAAGTCGATGGGTAGCTGCATTAACAAAATTGCTTGAATTCAAGTTTGAACTGTTTTTTCACCCAACCAATTATCCAGATTTGGACCTCAAAGAATGGTTCAGGGGATAAGATTTTCATCAAACGATGAATATGTCATTGCGGAAATCGAAATTACTCTTGGGAATTGCGAGAATTTGTTATAAAAAATGTGTATATATATTCAAATCTTTTTTTACACGCTTTTTAGATAACGCGGTTCACCAATAAGATCAAATGCACTTTTTTACACGAGTCCCAAAAAAGTTTTATTTTAATTCATCATTTTTGAATCAAACGCGACAATTGTAACATAGACACACTTAATATATCTGCTGATAATCGCATTTTTGATCCAGCCAGTAATGAACGTGCACTACTTTCATCAAGGAAGGCAAAATAATTGCGAAATTGATTTTCATTTCTAATTTCAAAATTTTACTTCTTTTTTTTTTTTTTGTAATAAAATGATTTTTTTCTTTTGTTTGTTTGTTGTGTTTTAAATATGTAATATGGAGTACAGTATAATCTTTTTTGCACGAAAATATTTAGAGTTTTTTCTGATTACACGATTTTGTAGAGTTGTGGAGGAACATGCTCTCATAACTTACCATGTGTCGCGTGTATTTTTTTCAACGATTTTTTTTGCACGGCTTTCTAAGCAATGTATCCTTACTTAGTTCCGAAAATTATTGATATATATATTGTATCCCTTTATATCGAATTTTAGGCCTAATGCGTTTCAAAATTGCTTATATCACTTCATTATTCAAGCGAAAATGCTTCCGAAATGCTTTTTAGTAATATAAAAATCACATTAGTGCAAGTAACGAAATTGAACTCATCCACCACACTTAAGCTTAAAAAAGAAAATCAGAACCATGCAATACGTGGGAATATTTTCATCATTTTATCTTTTGCAGTTTATGAGGAATCAGTAAAAACCGTGCAATTTTGCATTGAAGCTGGGCTAAATGGATCGAAGGACAGATTTGTTTTGCAAAGGGAATAAAAAGTTAATGTTTTTGCTCATTACTCCTAAACTACAGCAGATATATGTATAAAAATTGGAGCGTATATTCTTTGGGCGATGTTGCAATCTCTGCATAAAATATGGTAAAAATTGACCATCCCTCCTCAATACCCCTTTCTCAATACCTAAGCAATAGTATTGTATATAAAAATTTAACTCTTTTTTTCAATACCGATATAATGCACAGAAGCAAGCTTCGAAAAACCCCACAAAATACAATAAATGTTTGGTCATGTCCGTGTGTCCGTCTGCTCACTCGTATAGTATCCGTAAAAAGACATTCTCCCGTTCGCCTAAGAACTTGTGTAAGAATTTAAAAATCACTCAAACCTAGTCAAAGGACACGTCTACAACGCACATGTGCTTACGCCGTGACATCATGAATAACGTTATCGTACGTAGATTGCTTGATGTGAATCTAACTAAGAAAAAACGAAGAAAGCAATATTCATAGAGTGACGCGATATAGATGGATATTCTGCCCTGCTTTACACAGACGTTTATAAATTGCTGGCTATTTTGATCCATTTTTTCGCTTTACTAAAAATTTACACAAAAATTCGAAAATAAAAATTTTTACCGTTGTATATGTTGAGGTTTACGAGTAATAAATGAAAATCTTATCGTTTTTGGTGTCCTCACCGCACTTTGCACTGCAGGCATGTCTCTTGACTAATGTAAACCATTTTTAATACCATCCCATATGAAAGCACAGTTATTACAATCGGGCAAAGCCGATCTTAAATACTCTACACACACACACAATGCAATACAATAAAAGGTTTATCTTCTTTCCACCTAAGGACCTACTTTTCATGAAAATCATCATGGGTGAGAGAAGGCTCAAATATATAAGCCATGTAAGTCAAGTATCTTATCAGAAATTATTTTTTATCTATTTCTGCACAAATTAGAACCCATTTTTCATACGATCTCTTATATAAAGTGGTGATGGACGAACTACACCTATTTACTACAGTTAATTTTTTGTGTCAAATTGTTACTGTAGACCGATTTTCATCACGAACAAATTCTACAAATTCTACCTTAACGCCCTATATGGGAGTGCATGGTTTATAAGAACTCTTACTTGTACTGGGGTCCAAAAGTATTTTGCATTTTGAGCACTGCTCTTATGGACCACGAAATGTCGAAAATGAAACTTCTCCTCTTCTTCTGGGCGTTGCAAACGTTTTAACAAAATAAGCATAGATATGATTTTTAGTTTGTGTTATTACATTTCAGATTCCGGCAGATTAAATGGGAATACAATCTGAAATGCGTAGAATATATGATGTATAACAATCCAAAATGAATTGCTCCCATTATCTTTCAGTGAAACATAGTAGTAGATAGTGAGGCAACTGACTATTCGTAATTCCATCTCAAAGCATTATAATATAATTTAATAAATCCAAGAAAAGGGCAGTTGTTTTAGGTGAAAGCAAATTAATGAAATCAACTATATATATACATATGTATATATATATGTATATATATATATATATTATTACCTTGAAACTAAATCTGTAAGGTTATCAATAAATTACGCGTATTAATATTTTCTTTTAAAAGCGAGTAATAGAGACAGAAACGAATAGATAGATAGAGAGAGATATTCATGTGATTTTAACACAAACATACATAATTTAAATGATCTATGTATAGATTTTTATATACAAGGCACATATAATAATTACAAAAAAAAGTGTTCAAACAAACATACATAAGCATGCTATTTCTTCATTTTGTTTTTGTTTTTGTTTTTTTTTTTTTTTTTTTTTTTTTTGAAAAAAAAAAAAAAATTTTTGTTAATAAAATTTGAAAAAAAAAAAAAAAAATTTTTATATATAAGCAAATATTTGCTTTTATGTCATTTTTCATTGTTTATATTTGTTTGTGTGTATATATATATATATATATATATTATATTAAACATGTTAAATGTGTATTTTCATTGCATACGCGTATGCACACACAAAGTTATGCATGCATAAGCCACGAAAAACAGGTGGTTAGGAAACCAAAAAATTAAAAACTATAGATAAGAAACTTTTCAATTTTTCAAGTGTTTGCCGAATGTTTTTATACACAGCATTTTAAAGGCAAACAAGAAAAAAAAAGATGTGTAGACAACGATTAAGAGAGTAAATGAAAATCAACAAGTTGAAAAGAATAAGTTGTTCGCATGTTAGAGATTAGACTTTAGATGTATGTACTGAAGTCAACAGTACACAGGCGTGCAGCCACGCAGCCACACAGCCACGCAGCCACACATATACAATTGCAATTAAATGAAGTTTAGAAAAATTTGCCAGAGCTAATCACTTTTCGGATTCATAATTAACTTGTTGCTCTAATAAGCAAAACAAGCGGCTTGTCTTGCGCTACAATCGGCCCAAATCAAAAACTCTTTATTCCACAGCCAATTTCCAATATGATTGCAATTTCGTCTATATCGTATCATATCAAAAACACACATGCATTCTACAAAATTATGAATATCTCGCTCGATTCAATCATATTCAGTCGCACTTTTTGTGCTCGATTCTTACAATAGATCAACGAAATTTTTCTCACACGCTTTTATTGACGTCTCTACACGGATTAGATCTGCAAAATGGATAATTTTTTTTTTTTTTTTTTTTTTTTTTTTTTTTTTTTTTTGCCATAAAAAGACGTAGGTTTCTAATTGAAAATTGTCATATTTCTTGCTGATTCATCAACTTCACAGCGTAGGGCTACGTATGGAATACTACATAGGGTAAATGAACTCCAAGACGTCGCTAGCAGACTGTTAAACGATTTTATTACAAAAATTCATATCTGCTTGACATTATTAGCCCGAATCGATTTAAAGGCAACTCTTCGCGACTACGCTGCACAACGTCTCTCGATGTATGCAATTCTTGATCAAGGTATGACATGGATATCCTTGAACTTTGTGTTGTAAGTATATTAAAAGATCACTTCAATCGATCTAGTCTTGTTAAATTTTTCCACAGTTGGCAACACTTTACTTCACAATTGATACAAAACTCAAACCTTACTGTATTTTGGGACACTCAAGTACAAGTATAATGTATCCGCCTTTCTTCAGCAATGCGCATAACGCAAGTTGTATCGCAATATACAAGATAAGTTTGCGCAACGACGTACCAACGAATTAACTTAATATCGAAAGAGAATTGCAAAAAGTCCATTCACATACAGGCATTTTTTTCCCGCCTGCCTTCATATGCCACTAGGATCTTATAACTTATCATATATATAGTGTAAAGGGCCTCGATAAAAGACAACGCTTACTTAACTAAGAGCCAATTGCAATTCAATCCTAAATTAGCGTTTCTGATAGGGAGCAAGGCAAAATGGCTTACCATTAAATGCCCTATTCGCCTTACGCCCATTTAACGACCTTTCAAGTAAGGCTTTGTACGCCAAGTGGTTTGAAAAAGCGATGCGATCTGAACCATTTCAAAAAGCGTTAGTCCTCGGGCCAAATAATATACGCAAAATTGCGACTTGTAAGTAGAACGCAAGAATACAAGACGGACAGACGACCAGACAATAAAATGATTTTAAATCGATTGGCATAGTATGAATTGAACCCCTCACCTCAACCGCTTTTGCGCATATATATGGGCGCAAACTTAATAAGTGAGGTAGGGTATAAAAAAGAGAAAAAAAGGTCACGATTCAGGTCAGGTAAATTAAAAGCTCAGTCTCAACGACTGATAGATGATCAAACAAATAGTTATATGGTAAATAATTACATTTTTAAAGCTATCTCTAATTTTTCACGTGCTTCAGGAGATGATAATATAATCTGATCGCTAATCTGCATGTATTCTCAATTAGCTTATTATATAGTGAGAATTCCATTTAGGCAACAAAGCAAACCCTTCAAGGGACGCAACAATGTCAATAATAAATTTTACATCTTAAATGTCTCAATAGAATAATGCCATGGAATTGATAGTTAATTTAAAAAGTAGTTGCGGTAAATCTACTTTTTACTTATTACATATACATATTTATTTTCGTATCAGATAGGCGGCCAGATTCATTACGATTACGCAAGCAATAGAAAGCTTACGTTTACGGAATAAATTATTTTTGCTGCGCTTTACATTTTGTACATATTGTATATGTTTAGTGAAAAATGCTTTTTTCTGTACTTTCCAAGTGCATTCGCTCATTTTGAAAAGCATTCATAATGCAAGCAAGTCAAATGATAGGTATCAAAGGATTCGGTCTAAGCCGTGCATGATTTCCTTGCTGCTGAATAACAAAAAAAAAAATCAAAACTGACCTATCCACCAGAATAAATATATATTTTATTGAAATAATTTCTCATTAATATGATTATTAAAAGAAGAATAAATAACGGCAAAGCTTTTTATATACATAAATGTGTATATGAATGAGGAAAACAACTAAAAAACAATAAAAAAATTATATTTCATTCTCATTTCAAAACTGATCTCATATAATATCCAACATCCCATTGTTACGTCCACTATATATAGATCGAAATATACGAAATTAATTATACCGCCGCCAGTCACGCTCTGAAATGCTTAACAAAGATATTCCTCATAAAAGAAATGTTAAATGATAATCGCGTTTTCAGTGTTCCCAGCGGGAAAGAATTGCGCGGATCGTTGCATTTATCTCATTCATGTTTCACTGCTTTCTCTCTCATCAATAGAGGAAGAGAGTATAGTTAATTATCGATTAATTAATTTTGAACGGTGGATTTTAAAACTTAGCTCTAATACGAACCGACACACCATACGCCCCACGCGCACACACAATCAGATATATAAAATTTCCCAATTGCGGTTCCTTGAGTTTTAACACTTTATCCCTTATTCTCGAATGAATACGATATCGTACATATTGACGAAAGGAAAGGAAAGCTTCATTTTCGTATCGAGAAAATTCGAAAGAATAAAACCGTGTGATTCCTAACTTGCGTATACACTTTTAAACAGAGGCGGGCAACTCTTCTCATCAACGTGCCAAAATTTCAATTTTCATATTACGGCGGGGCTCGGAACAGATTGAATGGATTAGCAAATTGTTAAGTCAAGTTCTTCAAAAACTAATATACTTTCGTTACAGACCAAGCAGGCGGCTTCTTCTTCAATATTTGTAAACAAATATTTCAAGGCCCAATTATCATTACATCAGTTTTTCTTCTTTTTAAATGGCTCATTTTATAGTCAATAAACAAAAAAAAAAAAAAAAAAAAAGAACGCATAAATACATTTGAAATTTTCATGGCTGAGATGCTTTGAAAAGCAGAGTAAATGGTAAACGGGCCAACGATTGCCCACGCCTGCTTTCGGATAAGGGGGGCAATATTCGTTCATCCGACTGTAGCAAAAAGTCCTCAAAGGAGATCGCAAAGCATAGAAAAATTGAAAGCCGAGCCCCATTAATGATTATTGGCGGCAGATCAAGTTCTCAAATCATCGCGTTCCGCTTGCAAGCTCATTCATAATAGCTAAAGAATGAAATAAAAAATTAAAAATGTATTTTATAATAAGAATTCTTATCAATGCATTTTGAAGATGTCCCATGTCTAGGCTTTACACCACAATGTAGATTATACTCTATTAAATCGCTAACTGCCCACTTTTGTTGGATTGTAAATATAGCGAGTGATAAAACTGAGCAAAAATCATGTCGTTCCGTGTCATGCGATCTGTAAACATTACCAGCGCTAAGCTGAAATGTCCTTTCAAATAAAATGCATTTAAAACCCATTTTGAATAGAACGAATAGAGCTTCTTAAAATTCATTAATTCATTTACGATACGTATGTATTCATATAAAGTAAAACGATGACATACCAGATGAAAGAATATTCGATTGATTGCACATTTCAAAAAAAAAAAGAAAAAAAAAAAGTTTGTCTCAATACAAGCATTAGAGTTGATTTCGTTCGAACAAATAAATGAATTCAAGCTTAGTAATCAAATATATTAACGGCAACTATAATCAGATGTTACCAAAAATTTCTCTAACAAATTGATTTTATCATATTTCCAAAGCTTCTTAAATGATTCTCTATTTAGCATTTATCTATGACCTGTGGTGAATAAAAAGCCCGATTCTTTCAACAAACCGAATAAAATTTTGTAAAACATAACTTGTGCATGTACGTTTGTGCAGAAGGGGTTTAGATATTCATATAATCAAAACAAATGCAAAGAATTACAACAAAAAGCAAAGGAAACACATACCAACTAACAATCATTATATTAACCCAAATACCCTCTTGTTTACATTCTTTTCATTCTCATGTACATATATATATATATATGTATATATAAATATATTTATATTTATAATTATATATATTCGTGAGTAGAGCGTCTACAAACTAGTAAATAAAAGAGTTGGTGATAATAGCAAAATAAAAAGAAAATAATTTGAAAAAAGAGGAGTAAAAATAATGTAAATCCAACAAAAAAAAAAAAAAAAAAAAAACTAAAAAGAAGAAAAGACCTTACCCAAGAGAGTTTAACTGAGAGTTAAAGAGAATCGCACTGTATTTCACCACACATAAGTACACAAACCCCATCAATAATTTAATATGTCACGATGCGAGAGAATCAATAATAACAATGGTGAGTAATATTGTAGATCTCTACGTATGCGTTTACATGCATGTACATGGCTGTTTAGTTTAGTATGCGAAATTGTTGTTACCTCTACATGCTCATTCAAAATAAACCGGCTTTAAATACACCTCAACATGGATAATTTACGGTATTTGCCTTGTGAATCTCTTAACGAGTGGAACTAGAAAAATTTTTAATAAAACGAACAATTTCACAGTGAGTTTATAGTAAAACACGTAAAAAAGCAAAGAAAAAAAAAAAAAAGAAAAACTTAAAAATATTTAAACAAGTAACTAAGCATAACATATTGCCATCCAGCGGCCAGAGTGTATTTAGAGACGGGAAATAAATTTGCAAATTTTAAATTAGAGAAGTAAACGAAGAAGAAGTAAAAAGCATAGAAAATTCAATACAATGAAAAGCGTGTTACACGCAAATTTTAAATTAAAAATAAAATAAAGAAAATTCACATAAAGACAATAGAAAGATTAAAATAAATAAAATAGTGAAAGCAAATATTTCTTCTTTTTTTGTTTTGTTTTTTTTTTTTTTTTGAGAAAATTTTGTAATAAAAACTGAAAAAATGACTTACTTGCAAGATAATATAATTTGAATACATTCCAATTGTTTGATCAAATTCCGAGCCAAGCGTAAGTAAATCCACGCATATACATCTTCAATTTGATCGAATACTGCGTGAGCAAAGGAAGAAAAAAAAAAAGTATAAGGAATAGAAAACTTTCTGCAGCGAAACTATTGGGCAATTTTTGGTAAAAACGGCTCTCACGACTAATATGAATCGTTCTCAGACTTTTGTAAACTCTTTGAAATGGTGGCCTACACAGAGTCACAACAATAACCAAAGCAATACGAATGGTAGCGCAAGCGCTGGCGATGGCGGTGGCGGTGGTGGCGGTGGTGGTGGTGGGGGACACGGTTTTAAAGGTTTTATAACTTTTCATAAAACGCAAACAACATTCGGTAGTTCGGTGGCTGTGCAAAAATTACGAGAATCCAAATGGTTTAAACGCGATGAACAGCGCATTTTTTGTGCTGTGGTTGAGTGCGGCTTTATTGTTGAAGTGCGCAATATTGCTGCCATTGCCAAAAGATTAGCTCAACAACAGCAGCGAAGACAACGTCTTCAAAGCTTAACTAATAAAAGATATCATCAACAGAAAAATAATAGTTGCAGTAGCAACAGCTCAAGCAGCAACTGTGGAGAAGACGAACCAGATAATTTCTTAAAAGACGGAGCACATTTACTTGTCGATAACAATAGCGATCTAGATGATGAGGATGAATTGGAGTCACAAAATGAGAATGAAACACCAATTACATCATGGTTTGGTATCGTCCTTTGCAAAACTGCCAAAGGTAAGCAAATCAACGAAAGTATGCAAAAGTAAATACGCCTTAGAACAAACCCCACGATATATGGTGAATAATAGTAACGAAAATAGTAAGGAATTAACGTATGCGTTCGAGTCTCTAAAGCCTTAATACTTCCAAGATTATTTAATATAATAACTCGAGAAGCTTTCTGCTATCTGGTGGATTTTAAGACTCATATTTTCAACACCTTATTCCAGTGTCTCTCTTCAGTAGAAACATACTCGTATTTATGTTCAATCTTTAAAGTTTCGCCAGGAACGTATGTCTGAACTTCTTCGTCTTTCTGTTTCAATTTTTATAACCTTAAGGCAACCGTCAAAATGGGAACAAATAAAAACATCTAAATTGATTCAGTACCTCTCTGCTGATAAAGAAAATATGATCGAGTTTATGTTACCCGTTTCTAAACAATTCAAACAAAATGACGAAAATGACGCTTTCCTGTTGCAAGCCATTTGAAGTTTTATACGTTCGAATTTTGTTTCATTATGAAAATAAGAAAGAAAATAGGATCTTAATTAGCTCTACTAGAAGATATTAAAAGCGGCAATAATCGATCAGTAAGCCTTGCAGATAGATTAGTTCTAAGTATTCCTTTTTAAATGCTTTTGCTAAGTTTACAAAAGTTCATTCATTTCAAATGGATGCATTAATTAAGACCAGATAGATATTTATAGCTACTATTTATAAAGTATATATATATAGTATAATTTCCCCACTTATTCTTGGCGCAATTTCGTAGATCAAGTTTGAAAATAAAGGTAAAGTCCAACTAACAGATAAGAAAGAAAAGACTAGACAAATATAAAGAAGAAAATTTGAAATTTTCAAGTAAGACTCAGAATGCGAAGACTAATAGCAAACATTTACTTGCAATTCGTCACAAAGTTTATTTATGCAATATAAAAATGAATTGCAACAACCCTACCTATTGACTAATCTACTAAAACGCTTTAAACGTGCTTAATGTTAGTTATGGTTTAAGATATTTAATCTTTGTGACGATAAAAATTTCTACCGTCGTTTCGCATTCACTCAATTCATTGTAACAGCCAATAATTATCAATATTAAACGAATATCCTTTCTATTATTAGACGTAAAAGTTTGAGGAGTATAGGATAACCAAAAATCCCCTTTAAAGGAATGTATTATATTGTATTGTCCTCTTGTTCAAAATTTGTAATAAAATTTACTATTATTTGCAGACCTTTATAAAATGTACATATGTAAGTAACATACATGCATAGAAAAAGCAATCTTTAACATATTCATTCGTCACAGGGACAGAAGCGTATGTTAAATTCATTTATATTCTCTTACATTGCATATAATTTAATACCTAATTATTATCTCAAGTACGTGCATAAACTTGCAATTTTGAAAGAAAAAAATAAAAAATTTAAGAATTAATGCGCGTAAATATGTAAATACGAGATGTGAGCAATTATAAAAATTTCGAACATATTAAATAGGAATTGTTATAGAATTTTTTTACACACTGCACCTTACTTACTAAGTTAAGAGTTTCACATAAGTAAAATAAAATGCGCACGTTCAGCAAGTTGCATTGTGAGTGAGTGGTAAGTTAAATGTATACGTAAAAGAGAGTATAGTCAGTCAAGTCACCGTTATCGTATTATTTACCATTGAGTAACGATACAATATTTTCATTAATATTGTCGGTGTATGACAATACTCTTTTTCTTTTTTTTTTTCTTTACACTAAATCTAACGAAAAGGTACTTTTTCTCTTCATAAATTTGATCTTATATTAACTAAAATGTTAGACATTTTTAAATTTGTTTTTTTTAATTCGCATGATCCCGGGACGAGGAGGAATTTTCTTTTTAGTCGGTTTGCTTCATAATATGAAACACAATAATGTGCGTAATAAAATTGACACATAAATTGTCAATTTATTAGATTAGATAGCTGCGCATTTATATGACGATGTATGTAGTCATGCATATAAGATATTATAAATTTCATCACCTGTTGTAAGTAAAGTATTGGCGACACCCTTCAAAGTACTTTGATGTACGTATTAAATATGAATATAAAACTTTTTATGGGAACATATATATATATATATATATACATATTAATCGCAGTTGCAAATAACTAGTTTAAAACCACGATGGTTACAATATTATTAAGTGTTAAGATTATTAAGTAAAATCAATAGAAAATGTGAGATAAGGTATACACTTGCAACGAAATTACTATATAAATGCTATGCATTAATATCTCAATCATCGATATATATATACAAAAAAAGTTTACCACTTTCTACTTTAAACATCTGAAGATTTGGCGTTATTCCGAATACTTTATTCGATGCATATGCATTTCCAATATTTTGGAAGTATACAAATGACAAAATGCGCACGTTTATGAAAACTATTTATTACCGCATTCTAAGGATCTCAGGATCAGAGGTTTAAATAGAACAGTTTAAACAATTGTTGTCTTGAAAATTTTAAAAGTAATTTTTAAATTAGATAGGATTGCAATGTATACACAATTGGCAATAATATGCATTCAAGGGTTAAATTTCGACAACTTAAAATGCACACATATATAGTATTAAATTTCTAAATGCGCCATATTTTTTGGCCTAAATAATATTAAATGATTTGTACTAATTATGGGTTTCGATCATAAATGAGTGGATGAACGAACAATCGATAATACGTATCAGCAAACACTATAGTTTAGTTTGATATTACGGTAAAAAAAAGTATTAAAAAACATAAAACGAGTTAATATAATGATAGGAACTAAAAATGCAAGACGTATTAATACAATAATAACGACTAAATCATTTTCAACAATGAAAAATTGAATTGTAATTTTAAGCATTTGGTTGTGAAAACACAAAAAAATAAATAGAAAATGTTCCGAGAATATACAAAATTTCTTAGACCTAATTTCAGTATGGAATGGCAATGTTTCCTATTAGTACGGTTTCAATTGTTTTTGTAACGAACTCAATACTGCCGAACACGCTTATCAAACGTACGCATATTTTTCCTAACGCGTAAAACACAAAGGGTTTGTTGTCCAACAGTTTATATTTGTGTTTTCTAAACTTCCAACAAGGATACCTGAATTTGAATTAAACAACTTCTGATTTTCATTAAATTACCACAGTTCTAACTTCCAGTTGACGATCAAAGCTAGAAACTATGTACTTTATGAAAGATTATTGAGTAATAAGAGTGATTAATCTAAGTCTTTCTTAAATATTGTCACATTTTAAAGGAAACACCTCGACTTGTGTCTTTTTTCAAGTTTGTCGTCTTTAACAGAAATTAGCATAAATTTATTTTTCTAAATAAAACAAAAATATTTTCAAGAGCGTACAATACGATAATAATTTTATATGATAGCAGTGCAAATTGTTTTAATGTTTACATTGCATCAGCTGTTCGTTTTTTACATATAAAGAAATACAACCCTGATCGAATTGAAGTGAACGATTTTACGAAAAACTTAAATACATATCAATGCATGACTTTTCATTGGAATTTTCATTCAAATTACGTCATTTATGTTTAAGGGGTTAAATTCCATCTAAAAAACCTAAATATGTTTACAATTGAAATATTAAAAAAAGGAAAGAAAATTATATTCAACAGCACGTTATG
Organism: Glossina fuscipes; assembly: GCF_014805625.2. Lineage (NCBI taxonomy): Eukaryota > Metazoa > Arthropoda > Insecta > Diptera > Glossinidae > Glossina > Glossina fuscipes. The sequence goes on from NW_023998414.1 coordinate 39,575,792, forward strand.
TGCTGTGTATTGTTAATTATGATCATCGTGGCCACTTCTACGCTAATTTCTTCGGGTTGTGTCGAAAAGAAAAGGTGTAGACTTTTATTTACTACCCATTATAATCGGCTATTTTGTATTAATTGCAGAACCCTTTTGTGAACGCTACATGACAACCTTTTTGCACTTAACTGAAGGTATATAAGCTAAGTGTGAGCTTTTTAACGGATTTTTATTATATACTTAGGTACAGTTATGTATTATGCCTTCCCTAATGCGCATGTCTAACTGTTACAAACGAGCGCAAGCGTCTGCTAAACCCCCCTTATTACAACAGGAAAAACAAAGTAAAAAGAAATTTGTATTCACTTTGTAATGAATCTTGAATATCGGTCTTGAACGAATTATTTTAATCTTCAAGTTTTAAATTTCTAAATATATTCCCAAAAATAAATAAAACGAACGACAATATTTCAAAGCTTATGCAAAATTATACACAACTCTCGGTGTACTTAATAATTTAAGCATAATAAAAAAAGGACCTCAAATTAAAATTAAACCAAGAAGGAAAGAAGGCGTATAAATGAGAAACCCGTACGTTAGCTGATTCCCTGCATGCATAGATATAAAAATATGTAATCGTTTGATCTTTAAAGCTAAGGTCAAGGCGTATTCGGTACATGTTTGCGGTATAATCGCACATGGCATTCGCATCGTATGAACCAACTCATAGGAAACGGAAAACTATTAAATTTGATAATCTTGAAACATCCGGTAATAACATACAGTAACTGTCATTAAAGTATGAAATTGCCATACATAACATCGAAGTTTTAAAAATGATTAATAAATCAATGATATCGCTCGGAGATAAGGTTATAAGTTAACGTGTTACGTTTCATTTTCTTAAAAGAATATATGACTGTTGAAATCAAATAATGAGGAAGTTTTAGTACTTCATTATCTTGCTCTGAGTTTATTGCAGTTCACGTATAAGAAAGTTTTTTTTTTTTTATATAGAAATTGCTATCATTTTATGAAATATAAGTGATAGACTTGAAATCATGCTTTTACAAAATAACACTTTTCGATGGCATTGACTTCTTAATGATTTGTATTAATGCTGATGTTTAATGGTCTGCTGAATGAAATATAGACAATTTTTTATGCTCATTAAACACAATGACATTCAATATTTTTGAAGTTCAATGTTGTACATACACACGAATACGAGTGAATGTATGTAATATGGTAAAAAAAAAAAAAAAATAATTAAAATTTATATTAATTGCCATCATAAATTTACAAACAAGCGCGTAGGTAAAACGATGCTTATACGTTATTTGGAGCAATTATCATCTTTCATATTTATAGATTAAACTGATTCGATAGGACTATCAAGATTAATATTGAACATCATATTATATTGTGTTATATGAAAAGAAAATTCTTTATTTTTTAATTTTTATAAGTAAATTGAACTTGTTTTTCTCGCCTTGATACGATATGCATTTATTTCACTTTCAAAATATAGCGATTTCATTATAACATATGCTATTAATTATTAATTGCAGATAATAAACCAAAACCGGAAACAATTGAAGTATTTTCTGTGAAAATTCGAGAAAACGGTACTTTTAGAATGCTGAAAATGTCGTTGGATGACATCTGGAATAATGGCTGGGAATTGCGTATAAATAATTTTGCTGATAAAGAGAAACCGCCACACAATGAAAAAGATATAAGAAATCAGGTACGTACGAGTTCCAAAGCAAAAGAAAACTACAATCGCCTTAGAGTAGTAATTCTTCAATATCCATTGTATTACTGTGAAAAATATGATAGCAATATAACTGGACATGTCCACGGACGCATTAGAAGCTTCACTGTTAAATAAAACATTTAAGGTCTGCCAACTTTATGTAGACTAGCAGCTCTTTGCGGTCATTGTAATATTACAGCAAAGGAACAATTGTATGTTGCGTGAATAAGATAGAAATTTAGAAAGCAAGAAAAATTTTGATTGACGAGGGTATTAAAAACATCCTGAATTCATCTGTTATGACCCATTATCTAATTGTATTCATATTGTAAGATCACACAGACTGAAGAACTCAAATCAAGCAATCATTCCACAACAAATAATCTTAGTATATGCTTTCTGGGGGAAATAGCAAAAAGTGACTATTATTATTACAAGTTCGTTTTCGAAGAAGCTGTCCATTTCTGATTATATGAGTCTCCTCATAAGCGAAATGACGCATTTGATTAGACCAGAAACAATAAAAACACTTACATACAATGCAATTGTGTCTACAAGTAGTAACAACTTAGAATGGCGAGTTCGATCGTGTTTCCTTATTTTGGATAAGCTAGTCGTACTTGTCCATGACAATCTCGCTACGACATGCCGTCGACGAATAAAAAGGAAGAATTAGGTGCATTGAAAATAATAACGCGATATGCGAAATAGCTTGGAGCGAAAAGAAATTATTGAAAACAAAGTAGAGGCGAGGAACAGTTTTACTGAAATACATATAGTTATGAGTTAGTTTTATTTACGAATCAGTTCCTTAACCATCCTCGCAACTGATTGCAAATCCTAATCAATGCTAAACTTGTCAAAAAAGGCTGTAATAATTTTCTCATCATTTTTCAAATAAATTGAAAAATCTCACTTTTTGGCGGTAGTTTTTAGAAAAAAAAAAAAAAAAAAAAAAAAGGAAAAAAACATTTTGAAAATTTATATAAATTTATCTTTTGCTTTCTAGATATCTTTTGCACGTAAAGCTAAGCACAGTTTATGGAATAATAATAAACATTTCGTTTATTGGTGTCGTTATGGTAGTCGCCAACAAGATGTTAGAAAACGTCAGGTAAACAGGTGGAGAACTTTAAACATATATTCTCCTTTTTTGAACTATTAATTATTATAAGAAATTCTTGCAGATGTCGGAGTGTGTTAAGTGGGGCAGTGTTGGTATGAATGCCGGTATTATTTTGCTAATGAACAAGCAAAAATCCTATTCCACTTCCAAGTAATTGTAATCTATTTGTGTGCTTTAACACAAATGACTTTCTATACATATATATATAAAATAATTTAAAAAAATTAAAATCGTATTAAATATATATAGCTTTTCTCTTTTCACTTTTTTTTTTTTTTAACATAAAGTCCACCTCAAGATAAGATAATATTTCTACGTAACTCTGCATATTGATTGTTATGCAAAATGTATAAAGTTTAGTTAATCAAATCAATTAGAAAAATATTGAATAAAATTCTAATCAAAAATTGAAAAAAATGCAATTAATTTGCTTAAAATTGAAGAAAAAATATCATCCGAAAGCATATTGAAGAAATTGTTAAATTAATGTGAACGAGACTTGCGCTTTTATGTACACATTTAACTTTGGTTTACGTCAGATAGAAGACTTATTTATTTCATAAACTTTTTTAATTAACTCAAGCTTTTCATTTCACAAAAAATATTTTCGTTTTATATTTAAAGTGAAGATGCTAATTAACTAAACACACACAGGAATATCTTTAGTTTATAAATGTGATTATTATAGAGATTTAAGTTTTTAGTTATGTAAAATTCTCTAATTACCTACAAAGATATATTTGTAAATTAGGTTAGTGTTTAGAATATATATTGCGCGTTTTTTTTTTTTTTTTTTTTTTTTTTTTCTTTTTTCTTTTTATACATTTTTAATTCAATAAATAATTGTTTGGCTTAGTCCAAAATCTATATTTTGCTTTGTCTTAATTATTGCTTTTCGAGATTTGCGCTATAGAGCTACTAAGAGGATATAATCGATAATAAACATGAAACTTACCTCACGCAGCAAACCAAACAAAACATCTGTAGACAAAGAACGTTCGTGAGCTTCATCCATGATAATAGCCGAATAGCCGTCTAAATCGGGATCACGTAGGCTTTCTCGCAATAAAATGCCATCAGTCATATACTTTATGACTGTCTTCTCTGATGTACAATCCTCAAAACGTATGGCATAACCAACTTCCTCACCCAATCTTGTACCCATTTCATCAGACACCCGTTTTGCTACTGACATAGCTGCAACGCGTCTTGGTTGCGTACAACCTATCATTCCGAAATTACTGTACTTATCCTCGTGTAAATACTGGGTAAGTTGCGTGGTCTTACCGCTACCGGTCTCACCCACAATAATAATAACTGAATTCTCCCGTATAATATTGAGCAATTCTTGGCGGGCGGCAAATACCGGCAAATAACGTCTCTGTTCGGCAATAGATTTCTTACGCGAAAATTCACTTTTTCCTACGCTCGAATCTTGATTGCGCATATGGTCAGCAAATTTCTGATCACGTCGATAATCGGTCGTATCTGTCTCTTTATCAAATTTCGAATCCTCTTCATCTGCTTTCTTTTCAATTCCCATTATGTTCCCTAATTTAGTGCCACTTAGTTCCCAATGTTTCTTTTGTGCTTTACGGCGCTCCTTTTGTTCACGATAGACACGCACCAATGGACTACCTTTGCGTGCAATTAAAGCCATATCTGAAGTTTTATCCTTAACCGGTATCACGGGCTCCGGCTGTTTTGTAAAGACAATGCGTCCATCTAAAAATGGTGGTATAATATGATGCACCAGTAAATGGACACGTTCTAAGGCTTCTTCATCAAAATCGTCGTTGACATTGATTGACATGACCACGCCAGATGTAAGCATACGATTTCGTTCCCAAAGTTCATTATCTTTGTTATTTTGACGCTGCTGAGCACTAATTCGCTTCGTACGCTTTTGTTCCAGCAGTTCTTCACGTTTTCTAAAGTATTCGGCATTAGCTCCTGAAAACGGATTATTTTCATCATCGTAACCTTCGTCAATATTATACCATTCCCGATCGAGTCTACGTTGTTCTTCCTCCCATAACCCACGGTCCTCTTCGCTTTCGCCCCAAGGCTGCCGTTGGCTACGGCCCGTTGCTGGTGTAGCTCCAGAGCGCTTTCGATCATTGGCCCAAGCGTTATATTTATGAGCTGGTGTGGGTCGAGGTGTGTCGTCTTCATGATAACGTTCCCGTCTCGACCGACTATGACTAGAGGTGTCTGAACCGACGCCGCTACTGCTTGCGCCGCTGCGAACCGACCAATCACCTTTTTCTGAATTTGAAAACGTTTTCGGTGTGGGAAAATCCCAAGACGAATTTCTTATAGGCCTCTCACCAGACTCATCATCATCCCAAGCGCTCCCTGCTACAGATATTAACGCCGGAGTGCGTGGCTCGTCTTTAAATCGAGGTGTTCGAAAAATCGATGTCGAACTTCTATCACGGTCGCTGTAGTCTTTGCGATCTTTACGATTGCGATCACGATCACTATTCGAATTCGATTTACTACGCTCGCGATCCCGACGCCGCTCACGTTCACGACGGCGTTCGCGATCTTTCTCTTTACCACGATCTTTATCGCGATGACGCGTGAATGAACTCGATGGTTTGCTACGTTCACGATCTCTATCAAGATTTTTAGCATAATCTTTTGTCGAGTAGTGTACACCCTTGCTACGATCCCGTTTTAAATGTTCCCTCAGCCTTTCTCTCGCTTTCTCAGAAACACCACCTGTATGCGAAGGTGTTTCATCTTTATGAATTCGTAACTGACGGCTAATTTTTTGAAAACTCTGTGTATCTGGCTTTTTAAAAGCGAACTCACTCGCTCTCGCTGTTGTTAAAGCATTATCCTTTGCGACGTTATCACCGTCAATACCTTCATCACCTTCACCGGCTTTAAAAGAAATTAAACGTTGACTGTCTTCACGTTCTTTGCGTTTTTGGGCTGCCAACTTATCTAAACCCAATATTGAGGGTTTCGGTATTTTAAATTTATTATTATCGTCCGAACTGCTTGTTTTCTTTAAAATCAAGCCACCATGCATTTCTTTACCAATTGTACCTTCTAAAAGATGTATACTCGTATCTTCACTATCACCCATTTTAAGTTTTTATGTGCATTAATTTTTGGCGTAAATATTCAGAAAATTATCATCATTTTTAATGCGTAAACACTATTCTATTAATATTTTATTTTATTAAGATTTGCAACAATATCACCGCCAAAAACCTGAACGATTAATCAGCTGATTTTAATCTACTATGTTGCCGCATTCTTTCTAACAGAGTCGTTAAAAACGTAAAAGCGTATCGCAATGCAGTGCAAACAGTAATAAACGTGATATTTTAAAGCTTCAGTGCAAATTGGCTTAAGTGTAATGTGCGTGTCGGTATTTAATCTTATACAAGGTTTTTTTGTTTTTACCGCTTGAGTTTTTATCGTGATTAGGGAAATCAGATAACTTATCATCATTATTAAGATACTTATCATATGTTGGCTTTAATTGTCGTTACAAAAAGAAGAGGCAGGAATTGTTCTCCACTGGATAAGCAATCAGTTGTAAAATTGAACGCAATGTAACTCAGAAACTTTTGACAATCGTTAACGTAGCAGAAGTACCAACGTTACATTAACAGCAGTTCGGCTTTTTTTTATTCTTGTTGTTTGAATGGGAATAAATTGTGGGTTCACGTTTAGAATGAAAAAATTTATTTGCTATCAGAGAACCCAATTCCAAAAATTAAATAAAAAGTGATTGAATTGTGAGATTTGTGATATTGTGCAAAGCAAGAGAAAATTTTGAAAATTTGTAGGAAAGAGCAAACTTTCCTAATAATTTTATATTGTAGGTACATATGCACTTGATTTTCTTTTAATACGAAATTCAATTTAACTGTGTTGAATTGGTTTTTTTTGATATTTCTATCAATTTTTCGATTTTCATTCCTTAGAAATATGCATTGTAACTTCACGTTGTTTTCATATGCACGCAAATCAGTTGGATTATGTCGATTGTATTGCGTATATGAGTGGGATTCCCCGAATTATGCCTAGGGTAGAAATTTTATCCATTTTTTATGCAATTTAGTTTGGTCTTTCAAACTATAAGTTATCTTTAATAACATATTCAATGACTTAACATGTGTAACCATGAAATAAATTCTTAGGTAAATTCTAGTAAGAATTTTTGAATAGAAAGAAAAGGATTAAAAAAGCATGTACACAGCTAGCAAAGAAGCACACCCACAACAAGAATAAATCGAGATTGCCATTGTAAATATGCATTAGCTTGGCAATCGACAACATTAACAGCACATTTAATTTTCGAAATAAAAAAATGAGAATTTAAGAATGCAACTTAGTTTAAGTATTAAGCAAAGTTGTTTTAGTAGACTTTAAAGAATCCGATATTTAGAACAAGTGATGGGCATCGTTTAGATTCTTGCAAACAAGTTTGAGCGGGCTAAGCAGCTGATAATTGTGTTTACATTGACTAAGCTTGACAAAGACAGATTGCCTAGAGAAACGGTTAGGGCCATTAAAGCTTATGTCACCAAGTAATGCGGGGGAGTCAATAGTACCATTTATTACTTTGATTAAGAAGCAAAAACCTAAAATAAATCCACGTTTTTCAAGTGTTGGTAAGGGTAACAGAAGCAAACTATTTTCATAGGGGAGAAGAGAGGCAATCGAGTCCCAACCAAAATTCCTTAGGGAAAACAGCAAGACTTGCCTTTAAACAGATTCAATTGAATCTACATAGCATCTATAGGAAGGAGAGCACATAACAGAGGCATACTCGAATATTGGTCTAACCAAGCACATGTACAGCCTTGTAGGGATCATCAAGCTCTTTGGACCACCTCTTTATAATCCACGTACATATACACATGTATTTGAATATGATACAAAATTATGCAAGCAAACGGGAAGAGCAATTAATTGCGTAGAACACGTTTGACCTTATTTTAGAGGACTTTGGATGCTGTATCTCAAAAGGCGTTTGTAGAAAAGTGTATAGTGGAGGTAAGTTGGGGGATTTATTGAGGTCAAAGTATTTACTTTTTATGTTACATTTGATCTAATCTTTCGGCAGTCAATGAGATACTAACACCTGTAGCTGTAGCTCTATAAGTGGACGTAGGTTCATCCTGGCCACAGTAACTTTTTAAATCCATATTTCAAAAGCAAACAGTTGTAATCAGATATAATATTTAACGTATATCATTTATTTAACAGTCACTGAAAACTTTTCAAGTTTTTGCTCTCAAACATTTTTATAGATATGATAATATCATAATCAAAATAGTTGGATAATTACCAAATTTGAACTAACAAGTCATTTATTTTTTTAATTTAAAAATTTTTGCCCTCTTCTTCTTTAATAATTCAATTTTACATTTTGGCACTACAAATATTATATTTTATATATGATTATCATAAGGGATTATCATGATGGTTAGTACAATTCGTCGTCGCTTGTTTGAGTGCAGAGCACTTGTTCATGCCACCAATCATGAACTTCGTAAACAGCGTTCGCCTGATTATTGAAAGGCAACAATTTACTTCCAGGTATTATATGAGGCATCAGTCCGGAAGGACTGCCCAAATTTGTCATGTGACCATCGAAATGATTATTTCCCATTACCGGATAATGAAATTGACCGATTTCACTATTGAATTGCATAAAGAAACTATTCTTATTTGCGTCTAAACGCTTAAGTGATGGCCCATTCGATGATGCCACCGTTGGCAACGTAGTAGCAGTGATCGAATTTTTCTTTTTTTGTTGGCTACTAATATGCAATCGTTCTTTATCGGTTAGCGTTGAACGTTGAGGATCGGATGTGGTGGGTGCCAAATATTTTCGTCCTGTCGTGCTACCCGTTGAATCGGACCGATTTAAAGCGTAACTGCGCTTCGCAGCTGTTAAGGCAGCCGGAGCCGCTGGACGTTGAGGTACTACTGTAGGCGCCGTAGTTATATCGGTTGTACTAATCAGCACGGCCATTGTAGCACTTAAACTACCATCTTTCTCTTCATTCTCCGTCGAACTGAAAGTTGGTGAAAAGGCATCACTTGTGGGCGGACAAGTAGTGGGAACGCTACCACTTATAGTAGCTATTGCTGACTTATCGCTGGGCACTGTTGGTGTTTTATCTTCTTGAGCGCGTAAAAGTGGTTCATTTGTCGCCCGCAATCCGGCGATTAACGAATTTTGCTGCTTCTAATATAGAAAATTTAAGTAAATAATAAATTATTTCGATAATGGTATAAATTAAAAATATGCTTACATAGGCATTTTGAGCTCGGATTTTTTTTAGGCAACCTTCCAACCAGTTACGTATAGTCATTTTGGCCACTTCTTCTTCGACCAGATACTCAAACTCTTCGCGCGCCAACAACTCTTCCAATTGTAGAGCTTTACGTATATCCACCGAACGATAAGAAAGCATACTATGGCGCAAAAAGCAAAAAAAAAAAAACGTATTTATTATAATTACAATAATAAGAAACATGAAACATATGTTAATATGTACTTGATCACATCGTGAAATGTAACATCTTCACCGTTATGCAATTTATCCAATTCGTAGCACATATATTTGAAAAGCAAGCGATCTTTTTGCGGATCGCATTCTAAGCGACCTTTCAATAGACGTAGGATAAATTTTACTCTCCTAACTGGTATGACACCGCGCTGATGTATATCCACAATATTCCAGGTGTTTTGAAAATTACGTATATCCGCATAAGAAAGCAAGGCGTCCTCCTCATTCGAGTAAAATAGGGAAAAGTTCTCCATGATAATGGCTTTGAAGAGATAAACGCATATTGAAATGTTTATGAATTTCATGTTGTTCACAATAATGCTATACTAACCGACTAACAAATTCAATACAATATACGTGATAATGACATAAAATGTACAAAAGTAGATTAGACTCGCAGTAAAGTTTCCTGAAATATGATTTTGAAAAAGAATGAGATTTTCTAGTGCAGATATGACGAAACAGGCCGTACCACAATCCGTTTCCCAGTAATTGTTGCCGGGTGTGCAATAGGGCGGTTGGACCATACAATCGTGCATTATTTTATTCCAATCTTCACCGGTAACGATGCGAAATAACATGGCTACACCCGTAACCGGGGAACCAAAGTTGGCACGGCGACCAATACCTTCACCGTACTTGACAGTACCGAAAAGAATGGTGCCGGCCAACGCATAAAAGAATACCAACAAAAACATACCAAAGATAATGAAAAACGATTTGCACACTGATACACCTACGGTCAGCATTAGCATTTTCAATGTAGTATGTTTTCCAGTAATGGTGAAGAAGCGCAATATTACCACCATGAAGCCAAAAAAATACGACAAATCGTTCTGACGAAGGTAAAATTAATCATAATAAGGATTTTGTTCTTATTATTTACCCAAAACATTTATGCAAAACAGAGAAAGAAAGAAAGAATGAAAGAAAGAAAACTCACGCGTAATATAGTTTGCAAGAAAATCCACACTACACCTGAGACAGTGACCAATAAATCATAACGATTTCGACGGGATTGCCAATAGCCGCGTGGTGTAAAGGCAATGATCTTCATGACCACTTCCACGACAAACACAAACGTTAACGTTACACTTAGCAATACACAAATCTCAGTGTAGCTTTCACCCTTAATCCACTAAAATTTTTTAAAATTATTGTTTATTAATGAAACAGCGCGTGTTTCGAGTGTGTTTTGAAAAATTTACCGTTATTGATAATAATGAACTGTTTATTAAAACGATGGCAGCTATGAAACGTTTAAAATAGATATGCTGTGTAACGTCATAGGCGAAAGCGCGTACTTTCCGGCCATCTGGCCTTGGCGGCAAATGCAAAGGTTGAGCAATTTTCAATCGTTTCTTAAGGTCACACCAACGTCTCTGATCTACGGTTAGTAAAGCGGTCCCTTTGTTTTCTGAATAATTGGCAATAACGACACCGACAAACAATGTTAAACCGATCATGCAACCCAAAAATATATAGATGTGTATATAAATTGCATGAATCTGTGGACGACATTATCTTTGAAAACTCCGGTCAAAAAAATATATGAAAATCAATGCTTACTGGTCCGACAGCTTTTATTAAAACATCGCGTACATCTAGCCACCCTTTGAAGGACAATACCTCGAATAACGTAAGCATAGCATCACCGATATTATCGAAGTTAAAACGTCGTGGATTAGCCCATACTCGAGGCACTAACATAGCTGGATATGATTCATCAGCGCCCGGAGTTAATTTCATTTTGGTAACAAATACTCGACGCATAAATACACCTACGCAGTCGTCTCGTTTTACTATAGTTGGGTCATTACAGCGAGCCAATCGCCCACCGTATAACTGTACACCATAACTAGCAAATATAAACATTAGCAATATAAGCAGAGTGGATACAAGGAGTATCTCTTTAAAACCTCGACATAGCTCATAGACCACTTTACGCATATGCGGCACCAAAGTAAAAATCCTTAATGGTCGTATGCAACGCAAAACCATTAACAATTGAGCTCCCGAATTTGTAGGTATCTGCTTAGGCATCCAGCAAAGAAACGAAGTGGATACAAGATATATGAATATATCCAAAACAGCGGCCACATCTTTTACATAAGCTTTTGGAGTGAAAAACAGGCCATCAGCTAAAATTTTCAAAGCCAGCTCCAAGCTCATAAATATTACAAAAGCGTATTCGGCTATCTGCAAAGTGGGATGATCCATAACACGATCGTTGGGCGTTTCAAACATCATAGATATACAAGACAAGGTTGTCACAAAAATCATAACCCAATCGAGATATGTAACTAAACCTAGAAAATTACTGCAAAAAAAATATGGACAAATTTCATCCACTTTTATATTGAAGAAAACCTTACTGCAATACTTACTGCAAACTCTTGTACTGAACTTTTCTTTCTTTGCCCGTTAAAGGATCCTTAAGGCGAGCATCATAACGGCCATGAACAATTTTTTGACATATTTTGCGAAAACGGCTCTCCCTAGGTACCAAAAATAAGGGCGTATCGAAGAAAGGATGATTTTCTCTCAAATCCTCCTCCCTTTGATTACGTCTCATTTCCGCTTGCTGACGCTTCGCCTGCAATAGTTTAATGTCTAAATCATGAGGTCTAGCACGGCCTGAATTCGCTCGTGGCGCAGAAGCTATATCACCATTTTCCATTATCGTCTCATATGTTTGCTTAATTTTAATTGAACCTGAACGCACGCTACGTCGTATCGAACGTGAACCGAATCTAGTACAAAATGAATTGGGTGGAAGTGAAAAAAATTTAATTTTATTATAAATTAAAAAAAAAAAAAAAAACCGGAAATTTATTTACTTCTTTTGATCAACACGCCACGGCTTAGAATGCGTAATAGTGCCTTGAGATTTAAGACCTTGTTTTGCACCTACCACCGGCAACATGGCTGAATCGCCTAGCATTAAACGTTGATTGTTCGAGTCACTACCGACGAAAATGTTATCAGAGAACTTAAATATTATTCCAAGTACTGTTGATTACGAGACCTTACTTGATTATATGCGTTATGGCCAATTTTCTAAGTCTGCTCCCCGCTGATCTCACTTTAGCGGTTTTATTCATAATTCTTACGGGCTTTTGTTTACGGAAAACTTCATTAGATTCCCAACATTCTGACATCGGTCGCTTGCAGCTTTCCATTGAGGGATCATCGATTTCCAATTCCATAACAAATTGTTTCATAAATGATTCACGCACCTTGGGCAATGTAAAATCGTTGGGAATACGATGAAGAATTGTCATTTGCGGTGATTGAGGAAACTTTTCAAATATGCGTAACCGAAATGGTAAAGTTTCTTTAATTTCGGCGCTTTGCTCACGAAACTTTAGCTGTTTCAGCTTTTTTATATCCTCATCCAATTCCAAGTTATCCAAAATAACTGCCACAAATAAACTTAGAACAATGAGAGTGACAAACAAATGATAAAGTATGAAATATATGGCGACTAGGGGTGTTAGCGTTTTACTGGTACGTATCATAGTCTCATCCATAACCTCAACCCAGGCTTCTTGTGTAAGAATTTGAAACATGGACATGAACGCTTCCGGAAAGGATTCGAATTTTGTAAAGTCACATAGAAAACAAAAAAGTTGCATTGAAATACTAGAACTTATAATTAATAAGCAAACAGTAAAAGTAATCAGAGACCCCAACTTTTTGCCAGGGCCAAAGATTTTATAAACAAAACCTTCTAGCATAGGTGAGGCTTTAATTAAACGCACTACACGTAAAACCTAAAAATGAAAAAGAACGTATCAATCAATCAATATCCAGTACTTCGGGAATGTATCGTAACGTGCCTGAAAGTAGGTAAAACCGGATAAATAAAAGCTCGGAACTATATGTATAGTCGTGCCCACAGCTAAAAGCAACTCAAATTTATGTATCGAATGTTTATAGTAGCCGCGCCAACCCAAGCAATACATTTTGAATATAGTCTCCAAATCCAGAAGGAAAGTGAACACAGCCTCAATGTAATAATACTTTTCATAGAAAACATGCCGTGGTCTACCATCGTGCTTAAATGTCATGGTCGCCGTTACAATACCATTAGCAAGTATTGTGGTCATAACCAACATTCGAAAGTACGGTGAACGCAGGATGGCGTGGCAAGTTTCCGGTGCCAAGCCGCCATGTTTACTATCGTCGATGGTAACGAGACGCCAGCCCTGATCATTGCCGCTTAGAATTTGTGAAGCAGCCGTTTTCTGTATGTGCCCACGAGCACCCCACATTTGCTGAAATTGTACCCGGATTTCATTAAACGTTTCCGTAATAACAGCAATGAAAACATTTTTCACCAACCAAGCTAAAAAGAATATCATAGTACTTCAAGGGAGCGCAAAAGAAAAATTAAGTTACCATAAAATAATTAATCCGCATAAATGAGACGTATCAAGCACTCACCTAAAGTAAAATGCCGCTCGCCAAGCTGGCAGAGAGTCTATTGCTCGATACATTATAAATACCCAGCCTTCTTGTGAAGCAGCCTGATAAACGGTAAATATACTCGTGGCTATATCCTCAAAACCATTGAAACCGATCACATAGCTTGTCAAAAAGTCCAACTTTATGCATTTCATACCCGGCGAACATTGATAACCCGAATCCGGATCCATTGAACAAAACGTATCCGGTATGGCCAATGAATTTATAGTTAGTATCCTTTAAGGTAATACAATAAAAGACATAAATAATCGTAACAACGATCAACGCGAACAATGTAATTAAATGCCTACGGTCTGCCATATTCATCGTTATCGCTATTATTCATGACGCAATGATTCTTCAATTCTCCAAAAAATTGCACGCCCATTAGACCATAAAGGGACATAAAAAATAAGAAGAATAGTGTCACATTGTAGATCTGTTGACTCGAGCGTCTATAAGATGTAGAAAAAAAAATTTTCTGTAAAAATTGGGAAAATTTTTCCCATCACATTTGCGGCAAAGGAACTAACTTACTTGAATATTTGATTGATCCGGCTTTTAGGCATAGAGAATTTCAGGAAAACCCTAAGAAATCGTATCATTATTAAAGGTCGAGGGGCTCGCATTATCGATTGCGGAGAAAATCTGTAAATATTTTGCATTAAATATTATTTACCTTAACCTTAAAATTATTCCTTTCTCTCGTCACTCACTTTGGCACAATCTCGAGTATTTCAAGTATTTGTAAAATAATTGATATCCACAGAAAGAATACCATGGAAAAATCAAATTGACACCAATGATCCTTTAAATATGGCGCATCACCCTAATAGTTTTAATAAAAAACAAAAAAAATTATTTAAACACTAAAAACACTACATAATTACGTGAGTTACAAGTGAACCCCATTTATAGTTATAATGCGGTATGAAAATTGTTAAATATTTTAATCAATAATGAACACATAAAGCATATTATGTTTAATTATATAAGAGGATAGTTATGAAACTTTATTGCTATTAGGATAAAAATAGAAAGCGGGCGATACTTACCCTCAATACCCCACGTATATGCATTTTTGCTACCATTTCAGCGGTGAATAGTAGTGTCACTGCAATATCCGATATGAATGTAATATATTGTAGGGGTGGATGTCGCTCGAAAGTTTTCGGCGTATTTAATGAGACTGAGGCCAAAGCTACCAATGCGCACAGACGCATTAGTCGCCTTACCCACAGCTTATTCACCCATTCAATATCTGCACTTTCGTTAAGCGACTCTTCTGGTCCGTAGTCGGCCAAATATGGTTCACCGCCTTTAAGACTTTGCTTGCGACCTAGCATTTTATTACCAATGCCCGTTGCAAGACCAAGCCCGGTAATAGCAGCACTACTAGGTCCCATAGTGCTGCTAATACCGCCACAAATACCCACACCAACACCGCTTAAACCTCCGGTGCCACCTGATAAAGCACCACTTAACTGCATTGGATTTAGATTGGCACCGTTATTATGGCCACCGAGGCCGGTAATACCGCTACTGCCGGCGCCGCTGCCCGCCACACCTATTCCAGTTACTGGATTCGGAGGATTATTGTGAGCATTATAATTGCTGCTGATTGCTACTGTGGCTGAAGTGCCTAACATTGGTCCCATATTATTTGAAACACGTTGACCACCACTGCTTCCGCTACCGCTGCCGCTTCCAGAATTTAAAACAGTTGGGCTATTAATATTACTAACACCATCGGCTCCATAACCAGTAGAAGCACCGTTATGTGTTAAAGTGCACAGCTGACCCTTAGGACTATCGATCCGACTAAAAATGAAATGTTGTGCTTGTACCGACTGATGCTGTTGACTACGGAAATGTTGGTACAAAAAATGACTACTCGCACTGTGACTTATGCCAGGACTTATGGAACTATGACTACCGCTACTACTAATAGGAGCTAAATTTGTGGCCGAAAGTGTTTTACTACGGGCTGCTCCTAAGCGACGTGTTCGCAATTGTTCACTCATTCAAATGGATCAAGTCATAATAGTTGTTGCATAAAATATTTTAAATGTACCAATAATAATTATCTGCAAAGTACAAATAAAGTTACTTTAGAAACTTCATAAATAAATAAAAAAAATTCCTCTGTTCTTGAATTAAGCATATTCCCAAAATTGAAATGATGGTCTCGTGGGGAGCTTTGTAATATACACTATTGGCTTAAACATTATATTTGACTCAAAGTTAAGGCAAAGATCAATCTACTCAATGTAATCGTATGTCGTATTGTATACCGTATATCGCATATCCCGTAAAGGGATAATCTTCGCAAAGATTTCCAAAACCACGCACATAAAGACCGCATTAATATACTCCAACTAATTTTTACATGATTCTTGAATATGTTTAATTAAAATTTGATGTTCCAACTTAAAGCTGTTAACTTAAGGAAATCATTTTTTATGGCCGAGAAAAAAAACCAAAATTAGTAACTTTTTTTGACTTTTCATAAAATTTATTCCGTAACTAGGAGGCTTCTTAATATATGCCATGATTTATTAAAATTTTTCCTCTGTCTGAGAAAATTTTAAAGAAACAATGTGCATTTTCTGATATAAACAAAATTAAATAAGTTTAAAACTATTGTGAACTAACTAAAAATTATTTGCATGGATTATTAAGATTAAAGCGTTCCCAACATGGATTTGCGGCCAGGCCAAGCTTCTTTAGCGTATTTCTTTTTCTGAGGTTCGTCGTTTGTTCCTGTATGCATTGAGCCGTCATACCGTACGTTTGCCGAAGCTAATTTCCGAGTTAAGGCTGGTGTATTTATGGGCGACACAAAAGATGCCTCAACAGGCGTCACATCAGGTGCTGGATTCGGTAATAATAAACCTAATATCGAGCCTAATGCCAGTGGGCTTGCCAAAGTAAAGTCATTGCCTACGTGCTGTATATGACCGTCATGGGTAGCAGCTGGTAGTCCTTGGTACAAAGACGGTGAAGCAGAAGTGGTACTAGTGGAAGAAATCGAGTTTTGTAAATTTTTTATATGGTCCTGCATGGAGGTTAGTGCGATATGTTGCGTAGGCGTGGTTAAACGCATTTGCAAGCCTTCATAACGTGCGCGCTTAATAGGAATTACTGTTGTCTGTACAAGATTACGAAAACGCCCGACGTTTGGATCTATATCTTCGGGATTAATAATGATTTCCTCATCATTAAAAATAACACAAAGACGTTTACGTGATTTAGTCTTTCTTATATTATCGTCAGTTATGCCTAGCATAGAGATTCTTCGATTGTGTGCCGTATTATATTCCGTTAAATTATCCAATTCTGTTTGACTCTCTGGGAAACCTAAGAATGATTTACACTCAACTCTCCTCTAATACAATTATGGACTTTCTACGGAAACCGTTGAAATTTTGAAAATAATTGAACTTAGGAAATGCGGCGTTATATAGAATTGTTTGCTCTCATTCACGGAAATTCCCGAACAACGAGAATTAGAAGTAATCCAGAAATGATAACAATAACAATTTAACACATCGAATAAGTCCACTCATCGATACATTTCACAAGCAAAAACGCTATACAGAAGATCTGTCACCATTGATGTTAGCCCGCATTGAAATCATATTACAGGAATACTACGTTATCGAAGCCTTAAGTGAACTTGTTTCATGAAATCGTTTCGATGAAATTCAAAAGAAAAAATTAGTTGAAAAGATTAGTTGCGCTCCGCTCATCGTTATAAATATTCGACAAATCCAATCTATATCTTCTAATGAATATAACAGTATCAATATTTCTAAAATGTATTTATACCCACAAGTTGTCCATGTATATTAAGAGTATGTTTGAATGTTGCACTACCCGGTCTAAAAATCAACAAGTAATAAAATTGTTATTTGATATTTTCAAAATCAAGGCTACGCTCGTTTAGCATATACCATGTAACAGCTTGATGTTTACATTTAAGTGACTAAATAATTGATTGATATCTGAACAGCTGACTTTATACGACAATGAGTTTTTTGTTTTCTCTCACAAACACTAGTACAACCGTTAAAGATTAAGGGATATAACAGTTATATAATTATAACTGTGACACTGAATACATACCCATTTCTTTTTTTTTTTTTTTATTGGTTGAAGGAAGCAGAAAACATAAAAATGATTAATAATAAATTATACGAATAGAGTGTGTGTTACAAATAAAGGATAAAGAAACAGATAGGTGATTTACTCTTAACTTGATTTCTATTATAAATTTGCGTTTTTTTTTTTTTTTTTATTAATATGTTACATATTTTTAGGAGCTTAAGAAGACTTTAAAAAGGAATTTTTGTAATCGTCACGCTTTTCTTTTTAGCGAAGTTTCGTTTTATATGTAACTATGAACTTTAAAGTTTAAACTATTTTATGCATTTGCTCTTTAACTAATGTTTTCTTCCTTTTTTTTTTTTTTTTGTTTTTATTATTGTTATTAATTTATTTGTTGAAATATACGAAACTGCAAAAAATGTTTAATAGAAACGAGGGAGAATGAAATAATGATTACTGTTATTTAAAGTGTTGCATTTTAACGCATACGCAAAGGAGAATTCTTTAATGTCTGATAAGACATTAGTAGACTGTGTCATGTAAACAGAGAAAAGGATACATTTACCTTAGACGGAATGTTTTGATATTTCGTCACTTGCTCGATATATTCAGCAAGAAAGTAAATTCGATTTGTTAAACAATAAGTGGCTTGCAACCCATGAAATGTTCGGATTGCTAATTTAGTAAAACCTAGGGCTTGTGAAATAGCATTGAATATAACATGAAAATAATGTATAATTTTTAATTCTTATTACAAAAACGAGTGAATAACTGCTCTAGGCGAAGTGACGTAAAGTATTTACTGATCCGTCTTGCCCGATTATAATGTTCTCACTTCTTCCCATTCTTTTTAATTACGAGATCAAAACTTTATTTATTTTAACAAGCTGATGAAAGATACTGAATGATCCTATTTAAGCTAAATATAATTTCCCTTTTGATTCTTTTCAATAAAAATGTATTTTATTATAGAGATAAAAATGAAACTACTGCACGTTGTTGCCAACTTTAATTTTTAAAAATAACAGAATTCTCCAGAAAAAGAAATTATATTCGTTGCAAAAGAGACATTTCATATTCATCACTGAGTTGTTGTGAACATAGGGGGTAGTTGTTTCAAAACCACATACGTTATATAATAAAGAAATTCTGATTATCTAAAAAATTATTTATCCCTAACAATTTATCTTTTGAGGCAATCCAATAATAAATAATTTTTGATCTTTCCGAAAAGCAACTAGAAGGCTCAACAACCAGATTTCCGGGATAACATCTGCACTTAAGGGACCAAAGCATTTAACTGACCAACTTAATAACATCTAACCGTCTGTTATTAAGTTTGTTTACCATTCTATACATTTGTCAGCATTTAAAGTGTCAAATAATTGCAACTTCTGTTGCAATTGCTCTGTACCTTCTTTAATCTTAGAAAAAACATGCTTGAACCGTCTCAACCTTTATTGTATTAAGGTAATCGGAAATTCATTTCGTTTTTCCCCAACAATGGATTTAATTGCATTTTTTCACAGCCCAGTTCACATTTCAAGCACCCCGTCTTCACCTATTTCATATCTGATATCGCAATCTTTATATAGGTAAAATTTTCCTTGATTCTACCAAACACCGAAAGCATCGTTATTCAGTATTTATCTTACGCTAAACGATTCAGTTCGTAGAATGCAATGGGTAATTTCAATAAAAACTCATATTTCTTTGTTAATAGTGCAGTCCGTAACAGACTTGCACGCTTGTTATTATTAAGTAATGATGAATAGTTGCAAGATTGAGTTTTATTGTAAATTGCAATTTCAATTTTTGTGTATTGCATTAATGCACTGAATTTTCACTGAACACTAATTTTAATTTTGCTTTGCGACAAAAATGAATTGTTTCTGATTCATAAATGTGTGATATGGATTTCATTATTACTTTTTTGGACGATTTTCTTTATTGGGCTGGAATGATTAAGGTTTTTCAATCTTACATGATTTTTTAAAGTTGTGAAGCTTATCCCCAAAATTTGTTGCACAGTTTTCGTATGGGTAAGAAAAGAGTGTATTGAGTGTATTGAGAGAGTTTAATTTTATCATCAGATAAGAGCTTTTAAGGATTATTTGTTAATGCTTTGAAATAAATTCGTGGGAATTTTCATTTAAAGTAACGTAAGAAACGAAGGAGGTTAAATCAAGTGTCCAATATGTTTTATCAAACATGAAAATTTTCTATAAATTATTAAGCCTAATAATACACGATAAATTAAATCATCCAAATTGACAAAGAATCTGAGCAAAATAAATAGACAACGACTTGTTTATATCTCCTTTCGTATGGTCAGCTGTTTTTATTTTTCCCATTACAAAAATAATGTAGACATTTCCCAATCAGACATTTTAAAAGGAATAGATAACCGGTATTGGCAGCACAGTCGCTAAAATATAAACAATAGTTTAACATTCAGGATATTCAGGATAAGAGTTAATGCGCAAGTCTTTATAAAAATCTTAGGAAACTTGTTTGATATATTATAGCAATTAAAGTAATATTAAGTAAAAGCAGTTATTAATAGAAAATGGGTAATAAATCGACAAGCCATTCATCTATTTCGTATCCGCAACATGATGATCCGGCTTATAAGAAATGCCAGGAATTAAAGGTTCGTAGAAAATCGGATTAAGTAATTTAAAAATATGCGCTATGTTTGTAACACCTCCTGACTAGATGGAGCGTTGGATACAAATGCATTATCAAATTAAAGAACGCGAACAGGCTATGGAACTTGCACGCACTAGGGAGTTATTCTTTTGGCTAAGTGGTTTCTACTTGACTTCATTTTTTGTCACAGTTTCATATTATCAACGCCTTAAGCGGCCAGTTGTTTTCCTGCCCATGATTCCACTTACATTCTTATGCGGCTATTATGCAGATATGGCTTACGGCAGTAAATTGCATCGCATAAAAGGTGAGTCAGTCAAATCTGCCAACAAAAAAAGAAAAAAAAAATTTGGCAACTGTTCACATAAAAACAACTCGCTATACGTGATTTCAAGGACACAACCAACTTTGTCTTCAAAACATTTACGTAGTTACATTTTCAAGGATTTTTCATATCATTATTTTACAGATCTAACTCTTCCAGAAATAATAACCAAATTGGGTTTATTACGTCCTCTTCTGGGTATACCGCCCCCAAAATGAATTCATTTATTTTAATTTTCTCTTTCATTTTATTTATTCGCTAAATTATTAATAGTAATAGTAGTTCACTAAATAGTCTCTAAATATATGAGTTTTTTTTCCAAAAATTCTCTTTAAAAAAAAAAAGTGTTTTATTTAAAGCAGATTTTAATTCAAATTGGAAAATCTAATTGTACACTCTAATAAAGTTATTTATTTTTTCTTGTTTTTATTTTTGTTATTCATACTTTAGCTGAAGCCAATATGATAATGGAACATGAACCGGAACTATTGCATTGGCCAGGTGGTTTACCAACAGTAGCCAGTATTGATGAAGCACGAGTTGAAGCTGAAATGGAAAAGAAAATGCATCCCCACCATTCTTAAATTTTTCGACAGCACAGCAAGGACAAATTTTAATTAGCAGCAATAATTACACAACGGTTTACAACAATTTCAATAGCAAATATTTAAAAAGAAAGAAAATATAAGTTAGAAATAAGAGACAATATTTCCGTAGCATTACGTATATACTGTGTTAAAGAGAACTTAACCTATAAATGAAAATAACAAAATAATCTATATATTCGCTCAATATAAATAGACTTTTTCTGATTAAGATAAATATAATTATTAAATTTCACTTAAATAAATATTTATTCACTAACGACTTTCAGGATGAGTTTGCACATAATGTTTCTCAACCTGCCTTCTTAATAACGAACATTTTTCATTGTTAATAACTCTAATAAGCTTTGCAAAATTGTGTAACTAAAGTTTGTTTTAACAAAAAACCAACAAAGTAAATGGAATCAGAAATAGTAGCACTTGAGCATAAAATAGAAAAACTGCTATATTTTATTTATACATACGGTTTTATTACCAAGCACTAATAAATATCTTTTTTTTTTACATTTTTTCTCGTTAAGGACGTAACATTCTTATAAGTCTGTCACAGCAAATGAACAGAGTTGTTCAATTTGCTTCGCTGCAAGGGCTTTCGAAATTGATAAGAGCGTTCATATAAATTTTCGAGCTAATATATGTTCAAATCTTTGCATTAATTTACGGTCGCTTATTTTATTTATATAATATTTTTCGAATAAATATTATTATTATTAACATAATATTATAACTAAATCATAACTAATTTGGCCAGAGCATTAAATTCTAGAACTAAGGCCTTAAAGCTGCCGGCTTTATTAAAAACTCTACCGCACTTGATATACATATTTATATACGTATTTATCTGTCAATTTCCAAGTATTAATAGCAAATACTAAATAATATTCTTGCATATAAATGAAAGTGTTTATTATCTAAATATTATCCCCTTCCTGTTATCGCAAAGCAAATAAATTAATTGCAGAAAAAACAAATTATAAAAACAATCCCCCGCCCTGCCTAATAAGGCAATTCTATCTCGCATCTGGCAGCACAGAATTTCTTTCCATCCACAACAACTCAATTTCTTACCACGAATGACACAATAAAACGTATAAGAAATATTCTTCTTGTTTCTTTATTTCTATGGAATATGATTATTTCCTTTCTCTTTACATTCTTTTCGTGTGCTGATAATTTTTCCGACTTGTCGTCGTCATAAACGGTTTTATTGTTACAATAAGAAATTATTTATCCCAATAATTTTTGTTACAACATAAATGTGCATTTAAATAATTTGTATATTGATAATAGTTTCTTTGCAAAAGCAACGGGAAAATAAACAAAACGAAGTAAATTAAAAAAAAAAAAAAAAGGCGATTTGCACAGGAACCCCCGATAATAAGGTGGAAAAAAGAAAAAAAAAAAAAAAAAAAAAAAAAAGGAAAAGGAAAAGGAAGACACAGGCAGCAATCAAATTGAAAAGAACAAAACAAACGCAAGAAGAAAAGTGACAAGTTCCTTAACAGCGGTCCAAGTTAAACCACTTAAGAATCTGTCATACAAAGAGAATTTTATTCAATTAATTCTTTACTGGACAAATAGTTGGAATAAGTAGCCAAGTGAAATTTTTTTTTTTTTTTTTTTTCAAGTTAAAAGAACACTGACAGATATCATCAAAGCAACCAGCTAATCAAATCAGGTTCAATATAATTTAATTGAAAAGCATTGATTGTTTTCAAATTTGTTTATTATAATAACATTACAGATACGCAGATAGGCAGGAGGGGAAGTAATTAAAAATGGCCGCGGTCAATGATTGTTTCAGTATTGGTTCCACGGTACTGTGCACGACCTGCTTTAATGAAGAAGTGGAAGGAGAAGTTCTCGCCTTTGATCATCATACAAAAATGCTGATTTTAAGTATCCTTTTAAAAAAAAAAAACGAAAAAAACCCCCAAGTACAACAAGAAAAAGTTTGATTAAAAATTCAGCGATTACTGTTTTTTATTATTTATGTATCACTTTAATCATATACACATCTTTTTAGCCAACTAGGAGAAAGTTGAAAATTGTTGGTTTTTAATTATTTTCGCACAAAAAGTACCACAAATGAGCGTAGATATGTTAACTGAAACATAAGTGCATATGCAGCATATAACGTAAAGAAAACTTGTAAATGAGTACGTTAGTGTGACGCTAACGTTATTTGTGAGCCAGGGAAAAACTTACGCATTAAATGAAAATTATTTATGTGAAAATTAGCTAGTTGTCGATTTTCCTTAACTAAACGCCTTTAAATAATAGAATGTCGCTCGAAGAACGCGGAGAATCTAAACGATGTTTATGTATTGAACTTGTCGCTGTGCAGCAATGTTCAAGTAATTAAAGAATGTAATGGTAATTTCGTTGACGACCCTCAAAAATTGAGTTTGGAACAAGTAAGTGAGATGAAAAAAAAAAAACCCGATAATTAATTACATTAAAAAATTTGCCTTTAAACACTTTCTTGCAGCTTAAATTACGACTACGTAAAACAGTTCAGCACCGACAAACGTATCTCAAGTCGAAAAATGCTGATGTTAGCGCGGAAGCCCAAGAGCTCTACAGATTGATTGCTAAGCAATTTCAGGTTTATTGGAAATTTTCTAATAAGAAAAATAAATGAAAGAAGGTAAAAAAATAACTTTTGTATTAATTTCGTTTCAGTATACTGAAGTTTCTTGGCAAGGACCCAATATTCAGATATTAAATGAAGTGACCGTTACACCCCCATACCGGGCCGAAAATGTTATATCAACAACTACGAACAATAATAATAATAGTTTGTGCAACTATATTAAAAAGATGGTAACAATTTAGTTTTTATTGTTTTTTTTCCAATTTTTTGATAAGATTTTGTAAACATTTTTTACTTTTTCTTTTCCTTTTTTTTTAATGGTTTTAGATTGAAAATTATTTTGCCACAAAAGCTTCGTCGCACGAACATAGTACCGTTGCAGCGGGTACATCGTCAACATCATCGCCCACATCTTCATCATTGTCATCAAGTAATGCGGCATCGGGTTCTCCCGTGCCAGCTAATTCATAATAAAATTCGTTTTAATAAAATCTCCCAAAAAAACAATAAAAAATTACAAAAAAAAAAAAAAAAATAGTTTTGAGGAATGAACATATTAGTAGATTCAATTTACGCTGAGCTTACAGGCATTTAGTTCGACACAGTTTACTAGAAGATAACATACGTCTATGCAACGTCAATTCTATTTAAAGCTTTATTTATTGGCGCCCCTGCTTTCGTAATAAAAAATGACTTCGAAAATTTCATAAGAACGATCACGCAGGATACGCAGTTTGATTGTTACTTGAATATACAAAAGAGAAATTTTTGAAAGAAGGAAAGCAGCCAGATTTGCGCTTCAAAATCCATTGCCATTTAAATAATGATCGATCATATTACAACTAGATTAGAATGTTGTGTTACCGTAGACGGCTTCATTTGCTGATCGCTTGCGAAACTCTCATTCTTAACGTATTCTTAGTTCATCAACAAATTCAACAAATCTATTTTCATTCTGAATTTTTCAGGTTCACTTTTCTGCCTTTTAAAGGACAACATCCTTATCTTTTGTCTTATAGTCTACTTCCATACGTGTAGCTACAGTTGAGAAGCGTCTCACGCTAACTAACGGAGTAACGAAATACAAATATATATATATATATATATGTAAATTTGTAATGTCGATTTGATACCTCAAGACTTTCTTTCTTCGGCGTAATCTTCCCAATTACTATAAATTACATATGATTTACATCAAACCTCGTCATCGGTACGAAGTATGTGTTAAAAGATGTTAAGAAGAGCTACTGAGATTGCTTACGGTAAAACTGTCGAAAGTTAGACTTGCTCGTGTAAACGGTAGGGGTAATGTGCATGAAACAGAAGAAGAAAAAATTGTATTTGCAAAACGTCAGTGAATGTAGCATTGGCTGGAGGCGAACAAGCTACCAATTAAGACTTCTTCGAGGCATCTGATTGTTTTGCATTTATAAAACTCGTTACAACAGAGAAAGACAGAAATTGTATACTTATACTGTCCGTTCTAGGAAATGGTCAAAGTTCGAGGCAAATCGAAATTCGTTCTACAATAAAATTACTTTTGAATTTATCAAAGAAAAGTCATACAATATAAATATGATAAAGTATTTCAGCGGTATTTGATAAAGTATTTCCTTTATTTTTCATAATTGCGAACTACGAGATACGAGAAAAATAAATATTGACTAAAAGTCAACAAGAGAAATCGTCTTAGGTATGACGGAAGTAATCAAATTTTTAGAGTTGAGATTGTGGATTGAATTGTTTGTCTCTCTGTCTGTCTGTCTGTATTACTTTTAAACAACTTCGAAAGGGAATCAAAAATAACCTTGCTCAACATATTGAGTTGGGTTACTTTCTTAAACTCCCTAAGGTTTATTAGTGTAAACACTTATACAAAGCAAGATCGCAAGTATCTTTGCCCCGAAATTCGCAAAGTACGAGTAATTGTTTTATTTAAAGCAATTGGTTTGCGTTTTTATTCTTGCTTTATTCTCACAAGTAGCGCCTATTTAAAAAAAATATATATAAATACAAAAATAAATAAGTTGGACATCATATATTAAGCTGCTAAGGGTTAACTAAACGAAACGATAAAGTGAAAATACGTGTGAAAAAAAGTACATTATTTTGCATTTTTTCCGGCTCTTTACGTGCAGTGCGATATATTTTTTTCTTATAATTACACACACCATTACACAAAAAAAACCAAATTAAAATTAAAACATTTAATAGTAATCACGTACAAAGTCCCGACATGGACATCAGTTAACTGTGTATGACGAGTACATAGCTCTTGATTTGTCCATCCGTCCTTGCCGGATTTTCGCATAAGATTTCATCACTATGAATGTCTGTTTGCCAGAATAGTAAAGTATTTTTGACATTTTATCAGGTCGGATCGTTCCATTACAATCTTCGGTCTTTGACGAGTCGGCTCGGCCACCACTAAACAGATCGACTCAGTTAGGTACTTAAATTTGCCTGCGTCTTTCCAAGTTTTATCAAAACTTTCTATTTTTAACGGGAAGCCAGACCAGCACACATATTTGCCCACTACCGTTACGGGGGAAAAAAAAAAAACAAGAAAGTTATTACAGCTGTATAGCTGGATATGAAATTCAACAAACTTGATTAGTGTACACACCCTTCGCACGATTTGTTTTTTTTTTTTTTTTGCGATGCGTTTAAAAAGATTTGTATCCTGTTTACAACGACCCCAGGCGACAATTATCAAATACGAATTTTCATTCTGACTAATTTCAAAAATTTTGTTCGCTTCTTGAGCGCGAATGCTAAGTTACAATGCAAAATGTTGCCACTTGGTTTAACGGCGCGTTAAGATTACATTAATGCCAAAATTGTTTGCTAGAGAAGGTACTAACTATGAATAATAGAACTCACCCCGCTTCGCTCGAACAATTAATATTTTGTATAATTTCAATTTTAAAAATAAGACTTCTCTATTTTCCAAGATTGATTCTGATTGAAAATATCTTCGTCTTTCAATGGCGATCTTCAATTTCTTTTTATATAATCTACAATGCTCTTTAAAGATTTTGTTATTCTTAAAATCCGTACTAAATCCCGTACTGAGTGTTTTTCGCTTTAGGAAATTTGTTAAAATTATTTTGTTACTTTTGATTACTTTTTTGTTTTTTTTTTTGTTGTTGTTGTTTTTTGCCGAAGAAGCTCATCTTAACTAGAGTTGACAAAGTTTCAAATTTTGCTGCTTTTTTCTTTTTTTATGCATAATATATATACATATATATATATATATATATATATTATCATTTATAATAAACATAAATAACAAACGCTGGGGAGAGTGTAGTGTAGGGTGGTGCTTTTAGAAATTTTTTTTTTAGATTTTCATCATTGTTCATTTGTTCATGTTGTTGTCGCTTGCACTTTTGCAAATATTAAGCGATTTCTTGTTGCTTACATTTATTCCCGTCGTACCTAGTCCCCAATGATGGATCGTTTGGATGGATGGTAGGTTTGTGTTACTCGAGATGAATGTTTTTTTTTTTTAATTCTCACATATTATTAAGTTGTGTGTACATGTATATGCGTGTGTGTATATGAAATATTCAATAACAATTGTTTTTTTTTTATGAATATCTTTGTGAAAATGAGATAGGAGTTGTGGTTATACGTACGTAATACGTGCTTTTATATATTTTTTATTTGCCCTCTTAATACAAGGATATACATTTATAATATCTTCACCAGAGTAGTGATTTAGTTTTCCTTTTAAGGGATCAAGAATTCTTTTTCTATAAATAAGAGTCTGCTCTCGCTTCTATTCTTCGCATAAACGAATTGTTAAAATTCTCTACCACATAATTACTCGCTTTTATATTTACTCACTCAATAATTTTTTTATTCGGCATGTTGGTGATGACGAGCCTTAGCTAACTGACTATTTAACGGTATACTGTTGTTGGCCTGCTTTTTAATTTGGTAGTTGTTCTTTTTTCCTTTATTTATTGTTTTCTTGTTTTGTTTTTCAAATAGACTTTTGTTGGGATTTTTTTTTTTTTTTTTTCTGTTAATTGTTTGATCCGTTTTAATATATAGTAAAGATATAATAGTGTTTGGGAGAAGGGAGGGGCAGGGAGGGTTAATTTAATTGTAAATCTTGATGGCCTTCTCAGAAAAATTTAGAGACGTCCGCTTGCGTGATTTGTTAATGTGATCCAGACCAAAGTGTGGCCAGCTCTTACTAAAACTGCGATAAGTGTCAAAATCCACAGGTGTATTATCATGGACATCAGACGTATTACTCCCCATGATAACAAACTTGTAGTTTTCCCACTCTTTGTCGGGTACATTGAGACGTTTTTGGATGCGTTGCTTAAGAGCACCATATGGCTCATTAAGTTTTGCCTTAATCAAGAAAGGCACCCCAAATAGATTAAATATCTCTTTACTGTAATGAGCCACCGGTATAAGCATTTCATTTTCGGCCAATTGTATATCTTCCATAGGCACTTCTTCGATACGAAATGTTTTCTGGGCGCTTTGCGGTGCAATGGGGTCCATGGCATTTTGAAGAGATTCCAGTGACATGTCTTCTTTCAAGACAGTCACAATTTTGTGATTGTTCACCTTAAGTAATCTTAACTTTTTCGAACTATTTTCAGAGAATTGTATCTTTTTGGCGGCCTCTTCTAACAATCCCTTGACAGTATCATTTTTATTGGGATAGAGTACCAGCTCCTTTTCATCTTTCAAATCATTTGAAACCCAGATGCACTTGAATTGCTTTTTATTGTCAAGTTCGTGTATGCTGAGCGACAGTCTTTGATAGAAAAGCTTTTTGGTGGCGCTTTGCTTCGAAGGCATCAACAACTCCTTCAGGCAACTCTGTAACATAGCAAACGATATAAAAAGAAAAGCCGACGAGTTAATAGGCAATCACAATATGTTTCCTTACCTTGGTTTGATACTGAATTGCAGTACCCGGTTGATCTTTATAACTGCTAGTACAGGTAAAAAATTGTAATTTGTTGGGATCAGTATTTAGACGTTCTGCAACTGCTTGAGCCATTTGATCATATGTGTAACGATTTGAAAGTTCGAGTACTATTTCGGGCTCGTTTGGATTACCTTTGTCACAAAATGTGACTTCCACTCGGTAAACTAAGTCTGAAAAATAATCAACGACCGTGGGCAATTCCAATTTAGGATCGGTGTGATCTTTCTCAAAAATTAATATGAAGCCCTGAAGAGTGCCGCGATCTGTATTATCCGGATGGGAATCAAGAATATTCTCTAACGTCTCATTTAGATTTGTAACTTTGCGATCATTACATTCATCGTATACGGTTAATTCCGTGTCATTATCAAAGCCTAAGTGAGTATTTACATCCGGTACTATTTCGATAAGACGGCGACCCAATGGTTGCTGTGAACAACCGATGTAATTAAGTCGCTTGTTACGGGCATCGTAGAACTTGAAAAAAATCAATACTTCTTTTTTGGGATCGAAAGGCTGCAGTGCACCGCCAGGTTTGTCTTGGGGAGCCAATTCCAGAAATATTACCCATGGTTTTTGGGAACTGGGGATTTGCTCAATGGTACGATGACCCTCCCGTTGAAAGTCAAAGTAAAAGAATTTTTGTGTCTGAGCCGCGTACATTATCCAAACGCGCATACGTCCTTTTGGCACGCAAAAAGACTTGACAAATTGTTCCATCATTTCCTCAACAGATTGTGTCTGCTTAAATTTAAACAAACGCTGATGAATCTTATCCAAATCGAAAAGGCGGCGCTTCTGTTGCGCTTCAAAATACTCCTCAAGTATAATATGAACGGATACATACAAATTAACTTCACTTCGTTCTTTACGACGAGCCATTTCAATACGCTTTTCCAAATCGAGACGTTCGACTAGCTCACTAGGTATCTCATTCTCGGGTATATCGCTTAAAATTCGATTAATCTCTGATTTTCGTATATAAACCAACATGTACGCATTGCTACACTTGGCATGAAACGATACCTCATCATCCATGCCGCCATAATTTAGTTCTATTGCTTCGATTTTCTTGCAACTGCAGACCACATCATCATCGAATTTGTACCACTTACCGTCGCATTTTGGATTAATGAAAACCACGTAGTGACCACCATGATTATCTCCCGAGTGAACAAGTACAGCGTGTAAAACGTACTCGGCTTTGGTATCACCTTCCTTCTCCAGGAATCGATCAAGATTGATTTGCTCATAGAATTGAAAACGGTCATTATATTTGATTGAACTATCAGTAACCGGGTCATATTGAAAACGCATTAAATGCAAGTGCAACACCGGCGGGAATGAAGTAAAATGTACGCCTTTACTTGCCTCCTGCAGAAAATGGATATTATATATACAATATTATCTAATTGTATCAATTCATCGCGGTTTCCTAAGTTAAATGGATATATAACCTTACCTGCAAACCATGAACGCCAGCATCATATTTATTATCGCCTTCTAGAGTTTCGGGTGTAATGTAATCTTGGAAAGATTCCAAAATATCCTTTTTATCCTTAATGTTTAACTGTATATCATAAAACGTTTCGTAACGTGTACTATTGTAATCGACATTTTTGCATTTTATGTATGAGGACATTTTTCCCTCAAACAGACCTGGTATTGTACCTTCCAGATTAGTGCCTTTCATTTTAGATTCAAGCTTGTCAAGCAAAACGCGCAAAAACTCTTGAACATCATGTTGCATAAATGAATCAAGCGTTTCCCAGCCGAAGGACTTGGTTAATTTTTTAGTGCCAACTGGTTTATCACTGAACTGAAGTTCGTGAAAGACGCGCTGCAGCGAAAGACCTACAGATTTGGTACTGTCATCTGCCTCAGTTGGTATTTTATATACGGCTCTGCGCAATTGATTGGTAAAGTACAGAGTTTGCAGGAGAGAATTCATGTAACAAGTAGCTCCTTGATTTTTTAGACCGACATAACCTGTATGCTTCTTTGAATCCCATAGTACACCGTGAGGAGCGTCTGCGTGTACAAATACCTCTAATGTAATGGCTCCATTGTGAATATAATAGTTGTCGGGATCACGCAATTCTTGCCAAGAAATGAAATTGGAATACCCGTAATCATTTTCCTTCGAGTAGAACAAATGTTTAATACGCATACGTGTGAAAGGCTTAGCTCCTGGTTTGTGACTTTTTAAACGTAATTCTGCAATGGCATTACAGGACCACGTAGGTGAATCATTCTCACCATTGCACTGCAGGAAAAAGCCCAAGGCACGTTCATTGGGGATTACCATAATCTTCCATGGTAGCATGCGCACAAAAACGGGTGGCGATAATTGTTGTTGTTTCAAATGAATAATATTCTCTACGATGTAGGAGAATGTTGCCTCTGAACGACATTGATCCTCTTTAAGGTCATCGTCTTCGGCCATTTCTTGTTCATTAGCATAAGGAGATCCCGAATCAGCTAACAGTTGTTGTGGTGGAACATTGCCATTTTCATTAGGCAACTGACCAGGATTTGGGCTCAAATGTAACTTATTCAAATGCTGTTGGTGTTGCAATTCACCGCCAGGTAGAGCATCCATTTCTTGAATATCCATTGCTTCCATTGACTGATCCGGCTCAATTTCCATGTTAGGCGACACTCTTCCGCTATGTATATTCGCCTCTGGAATTATCCCCAAGCCAAGATAACGTGTAAATAGTTTACCTGAAATATGAATTGCATACATAAATAAAAATTGAAGCAAATCGTACGTCTTGGTATAGTATTGCATTTGATGGAATCGACCAAATTCTCAAGTCACGCATAAACTCACTTTGTATTTTATTAAATACAAGATATTCTCTGTGGTATTATTGTAAAAATTTTCTTTTCTTTATATATGTATTGTTTGCGACGAACGACCTTTGGAAAAAAAACATCAAAGATGACACACGCACTAAATAACATGCACTCCACATATATGACATAAACAACAAAAAAGAAACGAAATAAATAAACGACATAAAAGATATTGATCAATTTTTTAAGATTTATTTCACAAAACCACTTTTCTTCACACACAAAAAATTTTGCTCTCCGCGAATTGTATTAGTTATGTTTGTGAAAATGTGTTCTTTCTATTTCTTTACGGATTGATTCTCTTACCTGTCAAATTTTTCTTTGATTCTTCTTCTTGATGGTTTTACTTTGGCGTTTTCAATTTTTGTACTAACGCAACACACATACACGCTACACTCACCACTACCATATACGCACACACTAAATAGCGAAGACTAATCACACAGTATCAAGCCACAAACACAGGCACGACCGCTAAATAACAACAAAAACGGCTTCCTTTCCAATAAAAAAAAATTATACGACAATCTGCAACGTTGGCTGCGAGGTCGCTATGTATTTATTTTAACAATTTTTCCTCTCCAAAATGTATTCAACAATCCATGAAAAAAAATACAACGTAACTATCAACAAACAAAAGGTTAAAAAAAATGCTTAATAATTTTTCAATCACACTTCTATTGTTTATTGTGTGCGCGAGTATTCTCAAAAAAAAAATAAAAAAATAAAAAAAAATAATAAAACTGCGTCTCACAGCACACACACTACAGTGAGCTTTTCCAAAAGGAGTCGGCAATCAAAAAAAAAAAGTTGACTTATTGGACTTTTTTTTTAAATTCGTTTTAAAGGTCGTAAAATTTTATATATATTTTTTTTTTTTTGCTTTTATACCAAATGATGTTTGGCTCACTTGTGATCATTAGTTTAACTTTTAATTTTCAGCTGCTATTCACAAAATTTACATTTTTCATCAATTTTCTTCCTAAATAAAAATTTTACTTTGCCGTCACGTCAGTAGTATTGCCAGATTTAAATGTTCTTTACGATTGCTGCTGTAACTAGCGATACATGAGTTTATCGGGATATGGTGTAGAAAATTTCTTTACAACCAGAAAAGAACGGTATTATTAAAGAGGATCCTATAGAACTGAAGTTATTTAGTTAAAAAAGATGACAGAACATGAATCCTAATTAATTTTAGAACATTTTCCGAAAGATAGTGTACTTCCCGTGCTTTAAGATATACAACCTATGTAATACAGTCCATCTAATATTCAGCGAAAATTTTCCGTTATCTAAATAGAAATAGATAAATTGTGTTAAAAAGCTGAATGCTCAGCGATTTGTTTGATAGTGTCATTGTGTTGCTAAATTGCAACTAGTTTGGCTTTGGATTAATTTCAAAGCATTT
Organism: Glossina fuscipes; assembly: GCF_014805625.2. Taxonomy (NCBI): domain Eukaryota; kingdom Metazoa; phylum Arthropoda; class Insecta; order Diptera; family Glossinidae; genus Glossina; species Glossina fuscipes. Next base: position 39,609,204 of record NW_023998414.1, read on the forward strand.
CCAATAATTATATGCAGTTTTTCGTTTCGTCTTTATTCCATTCTCTACGTGCACGAATTCACCTGAACATGTTTTCGCTTTTAGCTTACTTTGCTGAAAACATGATATCTTCGCTCAGAGAAGTTTTAGACTTATTTCAGTTTCTGTCTAGACTTTCATATAATGGTTTTCGTCTTAGATTAAAGTGCAGAAAAATCAGTTACACATAGCTTCCGCGCGTTGTTAAAGGAAAATTATATGGTTAGAGTTTGTTTACATAAACATTAAGGAAGTGTAAATTATTAAAACCAAAAATTTCTTTCAAAAATGACTTTTTGAAGCGAAATACAATTAATAAGCGATTTTTTTCGTATAGGAACAGAAAGCAATGTAGTGTTCAGTTTAATCTTTTATTTACCTAGTGTGCTTGAAACATTGACCATATGATAATGCTTCGCTTTGATGAAAAGACATCACTATTTCGTTTGTCAAAAGCAACGCACGCAGAAATTTTAAAAATTTTCCAAAAATTTGCGTTCACGAAAAAGAAAAAAATTTATTCTGAAATCACACAAGTTCGCATGTAATTGACCAAACATGGTGTAACCTCACGGTCATGTGGTCAAAATCAACGACAAGGTTTAACCGCAAGTTCTGAGAAGCAGGTTCTACGTGCATTCTGTACGTGTCTACACTATCTCCACCCAATCAAGACGCAACAGCCCATTCTTAATCATAGAGCTTGGGAACAATCTATATCACGCATACTCTCATAACATAAATATTTATTTATCTCAATGAAAAAATTTGAATAATCACTTGGGATATGCCTACAGCGAATTCCGATGATATCGACGCTTCTTCAAGCAACAAATACGCGATCTACACAATTTCTGAATTTTGCGAAATTTAAGGAGTCCTTCCTGTCCCCGGGAATTTCACAGGAAAAGGGACTTACGACGCAAGTCAAAAATCAGCAAAGATTTGGAACTCTGCCTGTATCTTGCCGGGCAATCGAAGTAATGCCGTTTAACAAACTAGACATCACTAACAAAAAACGTTTCGATCTCGTTACAGCACAGATATGTTTCGCGGGGAATGTGTTGCCTTCACAAATAAGCGATGTCAACTATCCAGTAAACCCATACGTTGAACCAATAATACCATACTGGAAGTTTTGGCGCTACGGGCACACTAACAACGTTTGCTCAAAACAAAATGTTCTTCGTCTTTATTGCGACACCACCCATGAATTCTCGCAAGGATGCTCTCACAATAAAAAATATATCAACCGCTGCGGCGACTAAAAGTATGTTCAGCGTTTCTCCTCCGTAAACAGCCAGTCTTTCGAAACTTGCAGCTGTGTCTTTAACACAATCTTAGGCAACCTCCTTATCCCAAACTGCTACATAACATAATCTTAAAAGGAGTTGAATAAAAACGTAAACTCACGAAAAGACAATACATTGGCCCAAGCTTAATACACCATTGTATCACCAGTGAGGTAAGGTGTAATTAGAATCGAAATTAATGATAAGTAGTAAAGTGTATTGTTATTGTACCAATTAGACTAGGCATCTCTTTTTGCCATATACGTGAAACTAGGACGTTGATCCTGATGAATCTTCTATGAATCTGTTGTCACCATTGAGTTAACTTTAAATCCGACACTTTGCTACACTCTTTTGACAACGTTTGTCTGTCCGCCTGTCATTCAAACACATGGTAAGTAGCTTATATGGAGCTTGGTAGATGTTATTACTATGACTTTGGTGTTGGATGAATTAAATATTAAATTATTTCTGCCAGAGTAATGTGCGTACGAATAATCAAAATGAAATATCAAGCATACAAATGGCTGCCAACGATTCGCGCTAATGCTGCTATTGATAACAGAAACACAAAAAACGTCCCTAATAATCTGCTACGTTGATTTTTGAACAAAATGTTGGAGGTATTGACAAAATATTATTTTTGAAAAATTTTAAAGATGGCAACGTTGAAGTTATTATCGCGAGTCAAGTTTAGCATGAGGTACAGTGCATGCTTAACCAAAAAAATTAATCTATATGCGTATGGCTACGGAACTTGTGAAACAACATAACGGATGTTAAATATATTAATTATTGTGTCATTGGCGAGTATTTGAACAAAAAAATGCAATTTACAACCAAAAAAGAACGTATCTTCTCTTATTAAGAAATAAAAAACGTTTTATTTTGAAAAGTGTTTTCAGAAAAAAGCGTTTTAATCACTCTTGACTGTTTAGTGAATCTTTTAGGCCAATAAATGATATGTCATTTTTTTACATATTTGAAGAGATGCGGTTTCCTAAATTATCTCATTTCAATTTCGTTACATTAACAAATTCCTTTTAAAATAAATAGCTTCTTTAAATATATGAAATTTGCAATTTTTCAGGATTTCTATTAATAGTTGAAATAATCAATTGAATACGTGTCCGTAACACGTTTAAATACAACTTCACACAGCATGAAACAGAACCGTTTAAAAAAACAAAATTAAAAAAGAAAAAATAGGTGGATATTCAAAGCTTTTTTTAATGTTTATTATACTTTTATATTTACATACCTACATGCACTTATTTACATAATACAATTTAATTCCAATCTTATTTTTTAAAAGTATTGTGAATTAAGAAGAAATGCTTTAAATTGAGATTTTTCATTGACCTGTACATAAATGAAAATCATTTTTGCTTAAGAGAATAGTGGATTAAGGAATTAGCGTTCAATAATTTCCAAAGAGAATAGTGACTATCTAGATGGACGAGAAATGGTCACGAAAGAGTTCTTATTGTTTTTACTCTGGTGATAAGAATTAGTCCAGTACGTCTCATATTCATTACGGTACCTGGTTTCATACGCTTTTATTTGCGTATCTTATTCACATAAAATTAAAGTAACCTTTATTCACTAAAAATTCCCCGAAAAATAATTCCATTTCATTCGTAATCGATTCTCGTAGGGATAGGTCATTTATTGGTGAGATGGAGTAATTAGATGTTTTCAAATATATCAAGGGAAATCGTAGTGAAACCATAAAAAATCTCTTTATTGGTTGCATCAAGGTGAGGTAATGATTCTTTGTTAAGAAGAATGGTCACCTCCCTGGATCCTTTTTTGACTTTTCCGACCTTAGCTATTTCCCAACTGATAGTAGGTAATTGCGGATTACACACTTTTATAAGATTAAGAATCTTTTGAGGTTCATGCGGCTCAGCGGGAATCAACGTATGGGAACGGAGTGTGTTAATTAATTTCTTTAAGGGTACAGCTTCCAACTTTGCGTTGGGCCATACCTCTCCTAAAGAGTCAATGGCCTGCTTGAAAAGATCTGCTGATCTTTGGTCAGCACATGCAGTAAGCGGTAGACGTCCTCGATACCAGCCAGCGGTGCGGCATTTTGGAGGGGCACCGGGATTTTTCGCGAGAATGTCGAAGTACGCTTTATTGAGAGCACATTCCACTTTCCACCAATTTACACGGACTGAATCCTCTTCACAGTCGGAGCAGTCAACTACAGCGAGAGTCGGATGATCTTCAACAGTCTGATTAGGAGAGGGATCATTTCCCGCTTCTTCACGCGCTGTCTTTAGCGGTTCATTGGAAAGAATTGAATCAATATACTCTTTTTCAAATACTAATACAAAGCCCTGAAGAATAGTGGTTTCAGTTTTATTTTTGTGGGCGAGTAGAATGTTTTCTATCGTCTCATTTAAGTCAGTAAATTTGCTATTGTTGCCTTCATCAAATACGCTAAGCTTGGTGCTTAAATCAAAGCCTAAAACAGCGTTTACATCAGGCAGAATTTCGATAAGACGACGTGCTAATGGTTGCTGTGAATAGCTGATGTAATTAAATCGCTTGTTACGGGCATCATAGAACTTGAAAAAAATCAGTACTTCTTTTTTGCTATCAAAAGACGGCAGTGCACGTCCAGGTTTGTCTGGGGGAGCCAATTCCAGAAATATTACCCACGGTTTCTGAGGATTAGGAATTTGTCCGACGGTACGATGTCTCTCCCGTTGAAAGTCAAAGTAAAAGAACTTTTGTGCTTTGGCCGCGTACATTATCCAAACGCGCATACGTTCTTTGGGCACGCAAAAAGATTTGACAAATTGGTTCATCATTTCTTCAATGGATTGTGTCTGCTTAAATTTAAACAAGCGCTGACGAGTCTTATGCAAATCGAAGAGGCAGCATTTTTCTTGCAACTCAAAGTCCTCTTCAAGAATAATGTGAACGGACACGTATAAATGAAGCTCGCTCCATACTTTACGGTGAGCCGTTTCAATTTGTTTCTCTAAATCGAGACGCTCGATCAGATCCCTTGGTATTTCATGGTCAGATATATCACTCAAGATTCGATTTATCTCTGATTTACGTACATAAACTAACATGCAGGCATTCTTACGATCGGCCTGGACCGATATCTCATCATCTATACCACCATAATTTAATTCTATTGCCTCAAGTTTTTTGCAGCTGCAGACCACATCGTCATCAAATTTATACCACTTACCATCACATTTGGGATTGATAAAGACCACATAATGACCACCGTGATTGTCATCAGAATGAGCAAGTACAGCGTGTAAAGCGTACGTGGCTTTGGTATTATCTTCCTTCTCCATGAATTGATCAAGATTGATTTGCTCATAGAATTGAAAACGGTCGTTATATTTGATGGATCTATTAGTCACCGGGTCGTATTGAAAACGCATTAAATGCAAATGCAACACTGACGGGAATGAAATAAAATTTACGCATTTATTTGCTTCCTGCGGAAAACAAGTTGAGTACAAACGATATCAAATTTAATTCCGTTACTTTAATATGATCCCATAAATGAAGAGTTTAAATAGATACGCAACCTTACCTGCAAACCGTAATAACCAGAATCGTATTTATTATCACCATGTAGATTTATGGGTGCGATGTAATCTTGAAATGATTCCATAATATCCTTTTTACCCTTGACGTTTAGTTGTATATCATAAAAAGTTTCGTAACGCGTGCTACTGTAATCAACATTTTTGCATTTTGTATATGAAAACATTTTCCCTTTAAATAGAGCTGTAACTGTGCCTTCCAAATTAGTTCCTTTTATTTTAGATTCAAGCTCGTCGAACAGAGTACGCGAAAACTTCTGCACATCATATTGCGTAAAGAAATGAAGCATTTTCAAGCCAAACGATTCAGTTAATTTTTCAGTACCAACCGAATTATCGCTAAACTGAAGTTCATAAAAGATGTATTGAAGAGCAAGTCCTACCGAATCGGTGGCATTATCTGCTTCGGTCGGGATTTTATAGACAATTCTGCGCAGTTCGTTAATAAAATAAATACTTTGTAAGAAAGAGTTCATACAACAAATAGACCCTTGCCCTTTTAGGCCCACATAATCTGTTCGTTGCTTTGAATTCCACTGCACACCACGTGGTTCATCGGCTCGTACATATACTTCCAATGTAATAGCTCCATTGCAAAGGAAATAGTTTCCCGGATTTTGCAATTCTCGCCACGAGATATAATTGCAATAACCATAATCATTTTCCTCAGAACAGAATAGATGCTTAATAGGTATACGAATGAAGGGTTTAGTCCCTGCTTTATGGCTTTTTATACGTAACTCTGCAATGGCATTACAATACCACGTGGGCGAATCATCATCGCCATTACACTCCAGGAAAAAGCCTAAGGTACGTTCTTTTGGGATAACCTTAATCTTCCAAGGCAGCATACGTACGAAAAAGGGTGGCGATAATTGTTGTCGTTTCAATTGAACAATATTCTCCACGGTATAAGAGAATGTTGCCTCTGAACGAAAAGGATCTGCACCATCGTCTGCCATTTCTTGTCCCTGACATATATTATCTATACATGAATTTGCGAGGTTTGATGGTACCGCAGTCAAAAGCAGTGCTTACGACGACTCAAATCGTTCAATATAATACATAAATATATATATATATATTATATAAATTATAATATAAACCATACGTATGTATGTGTATATATATAAATATAATATATATATATGTATGTAATTTTTATGTTTTAAGAGAAAAAAGGGATTTTGATATATTTTATGTATAAAGCACTTTTCTATTCCGTCACAAAAATGATCTAGAATTCTTTGCGTACAACTTTTTCAAACAAAAAATTTATTTGGCGGCATCTTCAACAGTATTGCCATGCTCAAAGATTTGTTGCAAGAGCCATTCTTAAGAATTCGGCTAACTTTCATCAAATATATATAAAAGAGTTGCCAAGTCTTAATGGAAATAAACTTTTCTTTTCCTGGATCAAGGTAACTTATTCTGACGACGGTGTCTACGTTTCGCTGGAGGCCTTCCAATTGAACGGAATAAGTGAAGCAATATAAACCGGCATATCTTCTGCACTTTCAAATTTAACTGTATCGGAATAAAAGATATAAGGAATCAAATCCAGTTTAAAATGTTTTGCGAAAATTAAAAAGTTAGTTTTTATTTATATATTAAAAAAATTACGATTGATTTGAAATTCATTTTAAAATATACATTCTTTATAGGTAAATTCATATGTTAACGTATTAATAAATTATATAAAATAAAAATAAAATAATACATATGAATTTCGAAAGTTCAATTTCACAATTAAAAGTTTTCCTAAGAAATGAGTATACGTACGTTTGCTTGATTTTATCATTGCAAACGAACAAACGCCAAACTTGCCTCTTATTCACTCATTGTTTTTTTGAAATTAATTTCGAATGACGAACGCCATATGTATATTACAACCAAACGGCTTTGCAATTACGTCTTTCCAATGAGAGCTAGTTAACTAAAAAATACATAAATGAAGCCCTGATGTTCTAAAATGTATGTATGTGTGCTTCTGCTCACTACTTTTAATTTATTTAAACGAAGACTCAAAAACCCTAAAAATCTGGAAAAATGAGTTGTGTTGACACACTAACCGTAAGCAACACAAAGCGTCGAAATGACTCTTTGCTTAGTTGTTGAACGGGTTTTGACTGGATTGGCCGTTGCCGACTTTATTTTGTTAAATCAAAAGTTATTATAAAAAAAAAAAAAAAATAGCAGTGTTCCATATATGTGAGTATTCCCCATTCAGATCCAAGCAAAATTAAAAAAATAGAAAAAAAAAATTTGAAGTCACAAAGACTACGAAAAAAATTAGTAAATGAAATATGGATAAACATGGAATAATTAGAAATACTTGTAACAGCGTGGAAAAAATTGTAACTAAATAAAAAGGATTCTACGCAATTTTGCGTGTGTTAATTTGGCTTTTTTATTTTGTACATTAAAACGTAACATTTTAATTTTTTTTTTACCCGTTTTCGTATTGACACCCTATATATATTTAGGGATACAAACAAATTTTTGCTAATTGAAGGTGTGTTGAAACTATATTATGTTATTAAAATCTACAATAACTTGTTAGCTGTTAATTTACAGAAAGAACATAATACTTCTGCTACTTTACAGAAAGAACGTAATACTTTTGCTAATTTGCAAAGCCGTCGGCAAAAGTCCCCCAATACCAATATTGCAATTAAATTAATTTAGAAAACTTCTTTGTCTTCTCCCTAGATAATATGGTTACCCGTCAATTATGTATTGATAAGGCACATGGCAACAATTTATCATGACAATGTGGATACGTTTAATCAGTTAAGTGCATATTTTGCTACAGAATTTTAAAATAAACTTAAATGTTATGAAGAAAAAGTAATATGCGGCATTTCATGCTGTTGATAATTGGGACAATGGTATTCACCATTAACAGGATATTGGCCAGCAACCATTATGTTATAAAAGAAGATGGCTTTATCAAACGTCGTTTAGATTCGCCATTTCACCTTCGGCAACCGGAAAACCTTCTCAAATTTTTAAATCAAATGCACTGTAACGACCAGGCAGAGGAAGGCTTTAAAAAAATGCAAAGGCGACGTAATCGGTTAGATGATCATATATTAATAACAGCTCAATTAATGCAGCAAATTATAGAGAAATCGAAATGCGCCCGAATATATGTCAAACTAAAAGGCGCAGGTGATTACTTGCGCACAACTGGGGCATCATTGAAACGTCTCCGTTTTCCCGAGAAAATGGAAAAGGACGAAAAAAATGGCGAGCCGGTGTGTAAAAATTATATAGATGTGACAACCGCAGACTATGTGTATAACAAATTAAGAAGTTTCACCTCTGAAGTTGTGCAATCCATGAAAATTGAACGTGAGGAACATTTATTACAGGAAGAATTTGGTTTGAAAGATGCAGAAAGTGTTACTGAAACAATGCGTAACATAGCCGTAAAGGGACTATTAAATAATCCGCAATCATGGAAATTTCACATGTTGGGTTCTTATTATTGGCGTTTGGTAGGCAATGTTAAAAACGCGTTGGAGTGTGCTCATTTATCAGTTTTATTAGCACCAGAGGAAAGCAGGGATATACCGCTCTTAAGTTTGGGTACAATATTGGTAAGAGCTAAGATGTGGGACGATGCTGAAATTATATTGAATGCTGCTGTTAATAATGGCTCAGAGCATTCTGAAAATTATGTAGCGTTAGCTACACTATTTGCTTTAAAGCATAATTTTAAGCGAGCCAGAGAATACTTCAAAATTGTAGAAAAACTGAATACAGTTATGTATAGCAGTACATATACTATGCGTCAATATATTGATTGTTTGGAACCACTAGATAATGAAGCTAGCAAGCTATTTGGGTAAGTGTAAAACAAATGTAATGTAAGTAATTATCGATTCGCCGTTATTACCTTTTTACTTCTTTAGTTATGTTAAATATATGATGCGCGAAATAAAAGACGTCAATAAATTGCGTCAGGATGTTAGTGTATATCAAAATAAAATTATACAACAACAGGTATATAAGTATGTTGAAAAAAAGGTGGAAAATAATTAAATGAGACTCTCTTTACAGGTTCCGTTAGCTTCACGGTATAACAACAACGATGCTCAACTAAAAACCAACCTTTTAAGCCGTTACCAATACTGTAGTACGCGGCAAGCAAGTGACACTCAAGCATCAACAGTATTTTGTGATTTTTATTCGGACTTGCAAATGCAATTGGAAAGCAAACAATTCGATGCAGAATTACTAGAATGGCAAGTGAATCATTATAAAAATCGTCTATTTGAACGTATGCCCAAGGAATACAAAAATCAATTAGAATTTCTATATAATACCGCTAAACCAATTCTACCTATTCGAAAGAATACATAGCCTGTATAATTAATGCTTTAAACTAAACATTCCAATTATGAAAGGGTAGTAAGTAAGCGAACTTTAAGAATAATGCTACCCCGTGAGTAACGAAATTATGCGTAACTTTCTCGAATTTATTTACAAAAAACTAACCAATTTAATTATTTTAAAAGCAAAACGCCGGTACAGCAGCTTTCGTTAGGAAAATTTTCTTTTAGAAGACTTTTTTCTCCGTACTTCTAGATATTTGAGTATGAAATACAAAACCAGTATAGAGTTTTTTTTTTGATTTAAAAAAATGGCGTCGATTTTTGTTAAAAATTTTTTATGTATGAAAAAAATCCGCTGCAACACAGTCATAGAATTACTTACAATCAACAAATACTTCGTATGAATGCTTGAAATCAACAAGTTTACAATAAAAGTACGACAAAATCAAAGTGCATAGTTTTAAGAAGAGCGGAATCAAAGTTTTAAACGGCGAGATGTTGTAACTAAATTCAAATTTTGAGTCACACAAAAAATTCGCCGAACATAAAATCAAAAAGCCGTTTGGATATCATTTACGATATGATACAAAAATATATGTAAGGTAGCATTATTCGTAAAGGCGCCTGAAGAAAAACTTTAGATGATCACCACCCTTAGGTAGTTACGTAAAAAGCGCATTTATCCTTTTGCTATTTGAGAATTAAGTGAAGATTTTATTTTGCATAAAACTTGATATTTGTTTAAGCTATATTTCAAATTCTTCTCTGTTGCAAATCTTGCAAATGAAAGGTTTCTTTTTTTTTGTAATGTCAGTGCCAAGACGAGAAAGAAAAGTGATTTCATATAAAAAACTGTCAAGTAAAATGCAATGAATATATTTTGTTTACACTATCTATAAATCAGTTATAAGTATTTTAGTATACCTGTTTCATATCAAGTGACTTGCTATTGGGGAGGCTGTCAGTAAGAACACATGACAGGGCAATTTACATCACAAAATTACTACAAGATTTTCTACTAATTTCTGATGATAATTGCTTTTACTATTTTCTTAACTTTTTCGACATTTTCCGCGATTTTAACAGTGCAAGCAAAACTGTCTATTATTTTATTGATTCATTGCATTGCACAATAGATAGATTAAATTCTGACAATTCCTTGCGATAGTTACAAATGTAAAAAATAAATAAGATAGTCTAATAACGAAAAGATTATTCTATCTATAGAGACTAATCACTCAAGGACAATTACATTAACACCTAGAACAGAAATCTTACATTCAACGAAATTAAGTTGCAAGGCAGACTCAGTAATTTTAAATAAAGGACTACCAAAAAGTCTATTCTTAGCAAAGCACATATGTTCCAAACAGAGGCACTAGTCATATTAAAATATCAAGTATGAGGTTAAACTATAGAAGAGCTGGAGGCACAAACAACATCTTTTGAAAACTACGAAATATTCTAAAATATCAACAATGAAGATTACACTGACAAATGACTTGATGAACCTCTTCATTCAATAAGCATCACCCAACAAGACGAGTACGCTAATAAATCAATGTATCCATCGAATTTCGAGCCATTTTTCACTAAGAAGTAAAAAAGTTGAAAGTTTATTTTCGATATATATGTAAATTTGATTAGTATTTTCTGTAGGACTAGGACACGCTGTGAACTTGGGAAGTCGAAACCTGCTACTACTTATTAAGAATTATAAGATTCAATCCACAATGGCAGATTGCGGGGTTTTCCTTCCTAAGCGTATTTACTATGTACTCCGGAAGAATAATTGCAAAAGTTTTAAATTTTTATTTCCGATACCTTTTGCATATGTATAGTGTACGGCACTTTATTTATGATGCATTTTTCTAAATTTTCGTGGTATAATTTGTTTATATAAGTGCATCTGGCTGAGTGGCGAAGTAGGCAAACGATCTTGACTAACCACCCAATCAATGCGAATTCAAATCTCAAATGCAGTACAGTTTTCAACAAAGCCGATAGTCTTCGATGCTAGTGCTATTAGACTTTAGTTTTCGGATTTCTTTGGCTAATTAATAATAATAGTAATAATATTTATATAAGTACGTTGGCAGTACATTTTATAACATAATGACTCGGTAACACTGAATAACTCGATCAATTATTCAGTGCCGAAGAAAAGAAATTCGACATAATTACATGATTATTCATTACATTAAGGATTGTAAAATTTCCTGATTGCTATTCTGAATCTACAGACAATAACAACAGCCTTCATATCAGACGGTAATGTGTTCTATAACTTTACAAAGTTTATAAAAAAAATCGCCTTGATGATCTCAAATACTTATGGTTTGGAAGAATTAAATCGATATATCGTGGGGAAACAGGCGGAACTCGTCTGCCAATTGAAGATATGATCGCCTTTTTGTAGCAGTCAGGAAAAGTACAGCATGTGATGCTATGCTTCAATGCATGAGTCAATGAGGGGACAACGGCAGGCAGAATCATTTTTAAAAACGTAATGCTGATGTCATAACCAACAGTTTTACATTTAATACTATACACCGCTTTCCAAACTTCGTTTATAGTAAAGGCCGTAGACTGAAAAGCATCACCTTGTCCATATAGTGAGTCGTGAACCTCAGCCACGCAATTAGCTTTCAAAAAAGTTATATATTGAGGGCTAAGAATAGAGGGTCGTGGTTACCTCTCGACATAGATATAGTTCTGTGACTTAAATCCTGATTAATGTAAAAGGCGATACATCCGCGTTTCGCTTCGCAAGTTTTGCTATGACGGACAGTATTGTATCGCCTGATTTGCCCGAACTCATTGTCAACATGAGATCTGAGCCACGTTTTAGTTATGCACACCACGTTAATTCGTAACTCGGATAATACGTAATTAAAGCAGTCCACCTTAGATTGGTTAAATCTCCGTGCATTGAACTGACACAATTGAAAACTCTTATGCATTCCACTGCTACATCCATATAAACATCGCAGGCATGTAGCTTACGACTAGCCATTAATATCCAACCTTTTTCTTGACTAATCTGAACTTATTAATATACGCTGGACACGATTTACTCAACGTCGAATGATCTACCTGCAGACCAAATCCAAACTTCTCATTGAACCTCGTACATTTTATGCATTTAACAATAGGGTCTTTGTCACATTCATTTGCCCTATGGTTTCCATGACATTTGAAGCATATAATATCATTTTTACATTCCTTCGGGTTGTGGTTAAATCTCCCACATTTAAAACATATCATCGCTCAGCTCCATCGTAACCTCTGCACCTTTCCCAAACGACGTATAATCTGCCATCCGCAGTTATCGCAGAGAATGATGTGCCGTCCGTTTCTACGACGCAGTATAGCGAAGCCTGGCTTTTTGATTAGTACACTCTATTTCAAGATGGGATTTTGCCACCGAAGTTTTGCAATCAACTCGTCATTATCATACTCGAAGCTCACATCAGTTATCTTTAATCTGGGGTTTAACTTGGTTGGTATATGCACAATATAGTACACTCTCCTTAGTACACTCTCGTTCAAGATGGGATTTTGCCACCGAAGTTTTGCAATCAACTCGTCATTATCATACTCACATTCCATCATGAGCCAATATCACCAATTACGTAAAAATGTCTTGTCATATTTATAATTATGCTCCAATTTGTTTACCGACTAGCAAGCGTGGAAATGCTTCGCTGTTGCTAGATGTGTTTACTTCGGTCGCTTTATTACAAAATATGCCTCAATTCACACCTGATTTGCTTCATTTAGCGCTTCGTGCTGATTATTAAAAAAACCCTTTCGTAAATTAATTTAATACATGCAAAAATGAAAAAAGGGATTTGACGGAAAGGTTTTTCCCCTTTTGCCTATTTTTACTTTTGAACATATGTCACGGATGCCTGCGGGTAATGGTGGTAATTGATCAACAGCACCGTGGAAGCCTTATGGCGGAAGCAAGCGTTGATCAATTTGTGAGTCCTGACTGCTTGGGTGCGGCCCTTCGGGGAGAACTGGTGATAGTTGTGGTTGGCGAGTTCCTAGCTAAAATGGAACAATTTGAGTGCAGCTAGGCCTCACCATTGACCAGATTTATTGTTCCATACACAATAAACCGTTCTGGACTCTGGTGCTGTTTAGGCCCCTACTCTGTGGGGATTGTCTAACTCGCCAGGGGGCGAAGTACGCTTAAAGTGGCTTGGGCCACCGTGGGGTTAAGCCTTTCAGGCAGGAACCCACGTTAAACCCTTGCCACACAATTTTGTTGTGATGATGTATTAATCACATTACTGAGACATATGTAATATATTTTGTTCATTTCGTTGCGCTATTCCTTTCTCCGTTTAATTTTGTCTTTCTTCTCGTTTTCTTTTGGCTACATTTTGTGTGACGACGAATGTTTAGTCGTTTCGTTGGCATTCTCAACAACAGCAGAATACAATTCCAACGGCAATCTTGGAACAACAGAGTTGAATACTCAGTAATGTTGAGGTTAGTAGTCCTAATAAAAGCAATCTTGACAACGCTGGACGTCTGTGGTCTGTGATAATGTTTCGTTAGTTGCACGCTTAAGTATTATGAGAAGGTTGTAACGTATCGTACAAATATTTCGGATTTTGGATATCATTTACTTTATGGCACCTATTGTCTTGGGCTTTAATTATAATTTGTAATTTTTTATGAGTGATAATATTACATAGGCAAAAATCATCTAAAAAAATTCTATGCTCATATTGCCATGGCGCACACCATTAGACCTTACAGACAGAATACAGCGCATCGGAGATCCTCTAAGATGAACGCTCTACATTGAGCGTTGTCGTCCTGCTTATACATTATGTCACCATTGAAGTAAAGCATACGATTACCTACAATACTGTTGAACTCCAGGAAATGTTCGTTTAATGTGTTAGGATTAACACTACATACAGGTTGACTTTTATTTATGCCAAGTTCTTGCCCATTTTTCGAAGCAATTTTGGATGGAAGTCGGGTGTCAAGTCTCGCATTAAAATAGAGTCGCTGCCTAGTACGAGCTATTCTGTGCGCTTCGTTTCTGCGGAAGGCTTCCCAGTTAGTTTAATTCGGCCTACACTTCTCGATTTTATAAGTCCCATCATGGACTCTAACCGCTCTTATTAAATGAATTGCGGTGGTTTGGTCCTTTTATCAAAATAGGTCTTAATTGGTTTGTCATAAGATTTAAGCAGATTGGAAGATAAGTAAGTTAGCTTGAGCAAGCTTACAGATCCTAAATGTCTACAACTAAGAGATATCAATTATATATTAAATACTATCAACGATATTTCATGATCGAATATACTTTGAGGCCGCCGTGAGCTTCTCTGCGGATCTTCCTGTCTTTGGCAATATGGCTGAAATCTCTACACATGGTAAACTCTACATCTTTCGTAGTCTACGCAAAGTCTCGTCACAACAAGTATTTTAGTAAAAGATTCAGTGCCTGTCTGAGCAATGGTGCTATACTACATTTTCTTGTCCTTATTAATCCTTTAGCCCTTACAATTTTTATCAAACTAACCTTCAGAATGGGATTCTGGTTCCGCAATTTATTAACGATCGCTACTGTCCGGGCGTTTGTCCTGCATGGTCTTTCGGCATAGATTTCGATCTGCTTTTCCTTCGCAGCCTATCACTAATATTTTATTCTCCTTGCAACGCACACTTAATACCGTCAGTATTTTGGGACTAACGTGTTCATAGTCAAGTCAAATTGGGATTTACTACCGCTTCCTTGATTAGCTCGCGATTTTTACAATTAAAGTCAAATACGATTTGATTACTGGCACCACCTTAGCTGTAGCAGCTTCAAAAAAAGGGTGATGGGTGATTCCACTTTATTTTTGATTTTCTCAACTTACTTCCGAGTTATTTATTCTTCCCAATGCTTTACTTTCACGTTACCTACAACTATCATTATCATGGGTTAGTAGCATCTTTAA
This sequence comes from Glossina fuscipes, assembly GCF_014805625.2. Classification (NCBI taxonomy): domain Eukaryota; kingdom Metazoa; phylum Arthropoda; class Insecta; order Diptera; family Glossinidae; genus Glossina; species Glossina fuscipes. The sequence goes on from NW_023998414.1 coordinate 39,624,416, forward strand.
TATTTGCTTTAATATTTTAACCTTTACCTCTTGTTGCAAAGTCCATGTTAACCGACAAAAATTTTTCTGTTAATTCCTTGTGTGAATATATCAAATACATTTGTAAGCAAATAAAATTAATAAATATATAAATAATAAGTAAATTAGATAAAGATAAGTTATTTCTACAATGTAATTCTATTTTTTAGTAATAAAAAATTTCTTCATATTTCTGAAAATGGACACTTTCGCTGAGGTAAATTGAAGCAATTGGCAAACATAAAGTTTAGAATTTTTCAATGTGAAATAAACGTTGAGAAGAAAACAATTTATATTTGCCGCATACGGTTTTATTCAAGAAGCACTTGCATTGCAAATCATAACCTGCCAAGAATTCAATTAGATTTCAGATCTGTTAAGCGTTTAGTTCTAATAAAATTGTGTTTTAATTCATTTTGTACATTTAATATTATCCGGCGAACTTACATCGTGAATCATGTCTGGTTCGAAATTCATTGAGAATCACTTAATGAAAGGTGAACGAATGTGGCTCATTAAGTCGCGAACCTAAGTCTGGGTTAGGGTATAACTCGACCCAATAAATATTGTCTTCTCAGCTTATAATAAGAAAATTACAATCTCTTATTATTTCTTGAACCTCTGAAAACTTTTACGCAACATTATGAACTTTTCGACATCGATTAGTTGGTATAGTATTTGTAACAATAATCAAATAATCTCTTAAATATGCACGATTGATATCAAAGCAAACATTGTTTGCTTCTTTGGGCCAATCGCTCTAACTTTGGTTCTTTTTGTAAACTCAGTCTTAGCTGAAAAACTTTCGGCTCACTTTGTGACATCAATTGGTAGGAAGTTATTTTGGCTCCGGCTAGCTCATAATTCAAAAAAAAAAAAAAATTACACATACCGTACGCATACAGTTTAATCTGCAGCCATTGCTTCCAACACGCAATTCCTAATATTCTATGCTTTCATCTTTTTCTTTATTTTGCTTGCATGGCATTAATCACGATAAAAAGTATTTATGACTTCATTTTATGACAGGTGTCAACGGCATAGCTCGTTCGCGGTAGAGCGTTACTAAATTTATGACTTCCCGGGCTATACGACAAAAAAAAAAAAAAATCAATATAAAAGTAAAGAAAAAATTATAAAGTTTATACGGTGCGACTTGGCGCACGAATTAAGACCATCTGTGATGCCCGCTGTTGTTTGTACTGTTCGCTTTTCGCTGGTCCATTCCGAGTCCTTTAGCCCGTATTCCCACCCACCCATACTCCGCTTCAGCAGTAGGGTATCCCGCTTAGTCAAGCATTATTTATTTTTTTCTTCTTCTTTTGCTTCTTTTTATTATACATGCAAATAAAAAAAAATGAAAATAGAAAAACTACAAATTGATTCCTTGCTGATGATGATGTAGTACGATGATAGTAACTCCTGCACTGGCTGCCCGCAGATGTTCTTCACATGTTATCATTTACGCAGTACTATGCACCGTTTTATTAATACTTTTATTATTTCTAGCCATACAGTTGAAACACTTCTGCAAGATTATCACACAACTCGCTCTTCACAGCACAAACCTTTCGGCGACACAACACTGACTCACTCTCCCCGCACAAATCCAAATTGTCCTGTTGTCCAAAGCATTAAAAGAAAAAATATCTACTCAAATCACGCAGACGGACTTTGCACTTTTCCTCTTTTTATAGTTCTCTCTTGCATAATAGCGTCATTTAGCAAAAGAGACCGTTATGAATACAGGTTTTGGCACAGCGGTAGGCTGTTATTACGGTCTTACTTACTCTATTGTGGTAGAGCAGCGGTCAAATCAGACCGACGGAACCCTTACACTACAAATATACGCGGACGTTACACAGGATAATGTTCCTCCACTGTCCTGCTTTATAACGCCACTCTCTTCGCGGTTTCCCCCGCTTCTTCTATTATATATTCGTTTTTTACTGGAAATATATTTGTTCACGATTGACGGAGGATGATTCCATCTTCTTTCAATATGAATATACGGGAAGAAGTAATATTAATAGAGCAGACAGACAGACCCCATTCACACTATATCCGCGGACGTCACAACTCTCTGTAGATAAGTGATTATTGGTAAATGGTAATATCGCAAACCATATCCTATCAATGGTTCACTGAAAATTAAATTTGCCAAAAAGGCAAGGGGTAGTGAAAGGCAAACGAGTGTGACTCATAAAGGTTAACAACAGCGATTTAACATTGTCTTCATTAATCATGATTAGTCTGTTCTCCGGAGTAATTGAAATGTGGTTTCAGGTGTAGGAAAACAAGTAGGCGTTGGTTTTATTTTTTTTGGTATGTCAAGTTTTCTTTTTTGTTGGGAACGTTTTTTTGATTATTCAATTTTTGGGTTTTGTTCAGTTCAGTAAAAATAAATAAAATGAAAAAAAAATTAAATTTAAAAATTTTTAAAAAAATGTGTATAACAATATAAAGAAAGACTTTTTTTAAGTTGGAGTAAAAACTGTGATAATTTGATTTACGAAATTTTTTTGAAACAAAATTTTCGATAAATTGTAAAATTTTTTTAAATTCGCGTAAATTGAAAAAAGGAAAAAAGAAAAGTATTTTGGAAGACTACTGCAAAAATTTTTAACTTAACCCAGCAAGACTGCTATCGCAACTATTTGGTTTTGAGTTTGTTTTTTTTTAATCATCTTCACTAAAAGAATCCAACGCCATTGAATATAAGTTTGCCATCAAATTAAAACACTACGTCAATTATCAATAATGGAAAAGACGGAAAAGAGAGCCAAAATCACTCTACCGAACGATAAATCTTCAAAAACCACAATCGCTGACAAAACTGTAAAGATTGCCGGAGGTGACAAACTAACGCCTAAAGGCAAATCTGCTGCAAAGTTGGCGAAAACGGGAGCTGGTAAAGGAAAATCTCCGGGAGGAGAAGGAGCTGGTGATGCTGATGACCTTGATGCCTGGATTAAGTCGCGTCAACTACTTAAACCGGACGATCAACTAGAGCTGACAGAAGCTGAACTTGGCGAACAAATAACCAAAGCTCTAACGCCCACCAATACTAATGTGGTTCTCAATTTTGTAGTGTACAGTTTCAAGGAGGGCACTTTTGTTAAGATTCCACCCGCTGGTAATACGGTCACAATATTTCAATAGGCTGGCGAAGTAAGTGAACACCTAACACACTCACATTCACTACACAATCACTTACACCTTAAAAATTTATAAAGATTCTATAGGGTAAAATCACTTTCATGAACCCCCCAATTTCGGCGAGCTAGTCAGATAACGTTAAGAGCCCTTTGAGCTGCTTTGCATGCTACACAGCTAGGATTGTTATGCTAGGAAGATGGGTCGCCGAATTTTTTCGGCGATTTAACATTGTCTTCATTAATCATGATTAGTCTGTTCTCCGAAGTAATTGAAATGTGGTTTCAGGTAGGATTGTTATGCAAGGAAGATGGGTCGCCGAGTTTTTTTATTTATTTAAAGAGAAATTTTAAATCGCTAAGTAATATTTGTATTATTATATCTTGCTTAACCTGCTCAACACCGATGCTATAAGACATCCTATTGCGATACTAATAGATCTTTACTACTAATAGATCGCAAGTCAAGTGTGAAGAAGAAAATAAAAGAGCGATTGATTCGCTTGGTTTTGTCATTAAACAGAATGATTATTTTTATCGAATTTTTATTCATTTTTATATTAAAATTATTTCATATCCTAGCAGCGTACAATAAACAGATGTAAGGGAACAATCCAAAAGGGATGTTGTGCTAACACATACTTAAAAATGTGTTGCTTGCTGCAGCACGATCACAACTATGTCTAGTGTATTTAGACGGTTTAATAGCATTTTGTGACTTTTCCAGATCATTCACTCTATTGTTGTTTTTTTGTCTATTTGTTCGACGATTTCCTGGCATTTATTCACTTCTTATTTCATGTTTTTCATTTTACCAGTAAAGCCCTCATGAATTTTAGACACATGGTCGCTGAACTTTACCTCTGTTTCATGAATTGCCACTTGCAGTCGAGCAGCGCTGGCTATCACTGGCAGCTGTTTTTGGCGGCACTTTGATTAGTATTTCGAGCACGATTTGTTGCCTATTTATCACTACAGATTTATTAGGCGCACTTTTTACTATTTTAAATTAAATAAAATAGTTATTACTAAACAACATGCGGAGCCGCCATAGCGCTCCATTGTTTGCGTTTTTTACTGTTATCACTATCGTTGTTGAGCGTAATATAATTCCTTTGTTCGTTTCTTTCTTTGACATCTTTCTTTCCCTCTTTTTTGTTCTTTTCTTTTCCAATGGATAAGTTTATCCACTTAATTTATTTAAAATTTCTTCTATGCGTTAAATTTTATTAATATACTTTTAACAAATTCTTTTAAATTTTATCGACGCCAACAAATTTTACATGCACTTTGCTAGAGTTGCCAAATGTTCCCTCATATAAGCATTGAGAAACGGTAAGATTATTCAGATTAGCTAAATGAGATCCATTGTTAAACTGGATTTATGACAATCTATACTTTTACTCGACGTATAATGAGATTTCAGATAACATATGATACCGTCAAGTAAATCTTTCTTCTTAATAAAGGATATTTCTTTAAACGTGCCAAATTAGGTAAGCTTAATCTATCTAATATATATGAGGGAATGGATTTATAACATAAATTGATAATATAATCACGTTAACTTATAGTCTTTGAACAACTGTGATCAGAGCGATCTATAGAAAAACCTAATGACGCTGAATAAAAAGTTATTCTACGTTTGCAAGTATGTTTTCAATACCTCGCAGTGAACTTCTCTTTATTAATAATGGGTATTAATGTAATTCACACTTTGCAAAAATTATAGAAGCATTATTGAGCCCAATTGCACCGAACAAAATTGATTATTCGAGGTGTGGACTTGAAGTTACACTCGAGTAGTAATAGGTAATAGGTAATCACTAAAATTAAAATCAATTTCAACTATACCTGGTGCAATGAAACTAGACATGTAAACGTATATGCGTTCATTCCAAGTTGATGAGAATGTCACGTTGGTCAATACACTGTTTATAGGTG
>NW_023998414.1:39629542-39659224 GCF_014805625.2 Glossina fuscipes
CGCAGGAATAAGTATATAACAATATAATAGGTAACTAAGTTCAGCGCATAGAGGTATTTCCCCAATGATTGAATTTAGATACCTTGGATTCGCAATTGGAAAAATATTACACCTATCATGTAGATCGACTGGATATATATCCGATACTTGATCCTTGTTTATAAATGTATATTATTCCAAAAACATTGTTCTAATACTCTGATTTATATATTGCATCAAGAATTCTTTTTATGTCCTTTTTAAGATTGCATAGCTGCGATGGTGCAGCTATGCGCAGGTCCGTAGTGTATTTTAGTGTGGTATTCCACGTCACCAGTTGAGGAGTTAGAAATAGCACCATACCTATCACCGCTAGCGGTAGTAAATTTCTTTGGTTTCATCATTTTCTTTGAAGACTACTAAAGTATCCGCAAATTTTAGGCAGAATACAATGTATTCGTCTACGTTTGTGAACACTTCATTAGTGGTGTCCCTCGTTGCGAAAAAAGATGTACCTTCATCTCTATAAGAATTGACATCCCAGACGTGTTCTTCTTTGTTATTATTTCAGTATTTCAACGAATTCCGGGTCTCCCACCCAGCTGTGGTAATGGATAAGGGGTTGAAATTCTTCCTCCCTCGGCTCAATAGCCTGCGGTTAGCGATCTTCCGTATAACCTGTGGAAAATGTTCTGGGTGTCTTGTTAAAGTTTTTGAAAAATTGGTATTTCGATATTTTCGTTCAACATCTCGGTCCTCATGGGTGTTGGCACGCATAATTTCCATGCTGCTTCTCCGTACTTTAAGAGCATCGGTAATGATCCCGCCTTTGTTCTTCGCTAAATGAATTTCGATAACGGAATTCTTGTCGCTCTACGCGGAGACAACAAGCCTCTGAGACTCTCTCTCCTTAACGTATATGCGTTCATCCCAAGTTGATGAGAATGTCACGTTGGTCAATACACTGTTTATAGGTGTTCGGGTCGTCGTTGAACCTGTATTAAAAGCTATAGGTAGAACATTTATTGGTTGGAGTTCGATCGCAGGAATAAGTATATAACAATATAATAGGTAACTAAGTTCAGCGCGAGGTATTTCCCCAATGATTGAATTTAGATACCTTGGATTCGCGATTGGAAAAATATTACACCTATCATGTAGATCGACTGGATGTATATCCGACACTTGATCCTTGTTTATAAATGTATATTATTCCAAAAACATTGTGCTAATATTTTGATCTGTATATCGCATCAAAGATCGTTTTTATGTCCTTTTTAAGATTGGTGCACCTTTTAGTGTCACGGGTACTCGTGGGTATCGGCATCTCGCTAATGGCTGCAGTTTTCTCGGGGTCCGTTTAGATACCCTGCTCTGTAATCACGTGGCCCAGGTATTTAAGCTTACTCTTATCGAACTAGCACTTCTCCTCGTTGATCCGTAGATTGTTTTATTTGTCGTTTTGTCTTTTTTTTGTTTTTTACTTATTTTATTTTTTTTCCTCACAATTGTCCGCGATCGCTTGTTATCTCGTTGGCATCTGATGACGAATGTCATTTCGCCTTTTCTTATGCAGACCATCCGGCAGAGTTGTCATTGCCAATTCGCTTTTATTATGCGTGGTGGTTTTGCGCCGACCACTTTGCAGTGCTCTATTTTACGTGGGTTCTTATGGGCATTCAAGTACCCGTCATTGTTGTTACGTGCTCGCAACAAACATATTAGGCAAGTACGTTTTCTTGGTTGCTTGTTGGTATTTTTTCTTTTTATTGTACATTTTGCATACAAATCATGCAAAAACTCGTTTCATCCATAAAATATATAAATTCTTGAACAGTTTCAAATTTGAAATGCATCTAAACATGTCCCTCTGTTCGTCTGTTCATTTATCCGTCTGTGGAACTGTGTAACGATTCCATCGTTAGCGAAAACGAAGACATCGCCGGCAAATTTGCAAAAGAATTTAGAAGTGACTTAAAGTTTTCCAAGGACATGCCTATAACGCCCGCAAACCTATGCGACAAAAAGTTTTATTTCCTAAATAGAAAAAATCGGCCGCGCTTTCTTCATATTAAAACGCATGAAAATGTAGTCGTTTACTTTTTTTGTCTTTTTTAAAATAATCGCGATGGGTATAAAAGATTCGGTCACGACCGAATATAATTTTCTTGCTTGTTGAATTTGAGCCTGTTCGAGCAACATTAATAGTGATTGGTAAAGGATTACCAATCATTATTTTTAGTATGACAAGTAAAAAATATATAGCTAACTTCTTTATACTATTCTGAACGTACACTGTTGTGTTTAAAGATATAATAATGAAAAATAATTGAGATAAAATATAATAAATAATATTTTTCATATATAATATTTATCATTTTTTGAGCATATCAATATTTTATCACGTATAGCTAAATGATATGCAGATTAGCTTGTTAGATTAGTATGTTATTTCAAGTTTTCAATTCAAGGTGAATATTGATTCGTCCAGTTTTAACCAATTCTTTTTAATGTGTTACGTCCAAAACAACTATGGGTGCAAGTGTCATAAATTCACCACGTTGAATCGCGTTTATAATAACTTCGTTGAAATTTTCAATACATACCATACTGTAGGTCGAAATGATTGATACGGATACCTATCCAATAGAAATTTTGTTTAATCGTTTCCATCCTTTTTATGATGCCAAGATGTCCTCCGCTTGGTCCGTTGTGATATTCCTTTATAATTTCCCAAGTTCTCCCTTGTAGGACCACCAATAACTTCTTAGCCCATGAACCACTTTCCTTTCCCATATTTGCCATAAATATTCATCTTGGGTGATGAGACTTTGCCTTTGAGCCCAATATGCCTTTTTGGAAATCAAACTTTCTTTTGCAATCTGTTCCCAGGTGGGATGCTCCCCCTTTTCTATGGCCGCTAATATCACGTTCAAATCTTCGTCAGTAATTTGTCCACCGCGTATACTTTCCTTCGAAAAGGTCCGGCCGACGGTGACACCTTTTTTATTCTTGCTTATTACGCGATGTTTGCAGTACGGGTCGCATGGACGTCTGGACATGGCATCCGTATTACCATGAGATTACCAATTCTATTGAAGATCGAGAAATGGTCAGTTTGTAGTTTTTCAGTCTACCTGGCCCATTGTTCTTCTGACTCATTGGAGTTGAGTAGCCATCACAGACCAGCATGGTCTGTTCTTAAGTGGAGCTGTTGTCCCTATAGATACTTGTGGAAGCACTTGATAAATAGCATTTTTTGCAGTGGTTATCGTCGTGTGACACAATAATTTCTCTCCGATTTGGATAGGCGTTTACTGTAGTATGCTGCTACCTTTTCGCTGCCATCAATTTCCTGAGAGAGCACGCTGCCTCAGCCTTCCGCACAGACGTCAGTATCACTATTTTCCTGGTAAATGGATAAGCTAAAATGAACGCCGTGCAAAAAAGCTGCTGAGCCTCCTCCAATAGGCAGGGTTTTTCTTCGCAAGATCAACCCACTGGCAACCATAGTAAACTTAACCACAAACCTCGTGCAAATTCTTTGGTCGTGGCCGTTATTTTACTGTCCTGACTTGATCTTCATCAGTGTGCGCCCCATTTGTTGAAACTTTAAGGTTTCACTTTTTTCCCAAAGATCATGCACTTTGCGAAACACATACATATTTACGTATATATGTTAATAGTGTGGAATTTTTTCTTGTCGCGTGGGCTTTCAGCCCGCCAACGTCCTCCCCCACGAGGGCTTGCGGCTCCCCCACGCCTTTGTTGGTTTACATAGTCTACTAATAAAGTATGGTTCTATTAACTTCATGTAGGATATGCTTATATACGCGTCTGCAATAAAAGCTGAATTGCATACGCATGCATTAACCTGCGTTGGTTAACCCGTTATGGAATTAGAGTTTAACTCGTTGCAGGACCGAAACATATTAATTTCCATTATATATGCAAATTCATGATTTATCGAAACATAGCTAGTCGAAATATTTCTGATAGCTTTACCCATAGTAGGTGCTTCCTCAACTGTCGCCGCCCGAAACTATACGCCGACTAACTGTTCAAATTTCCCGTGCGGGTGGTATAGACTGCTAATAATTGAATGGGAAGCACCCGTATCCAGCGTAATCAAGTAGTTACAACCCTCGATTTCCCCATCGATAGTTAGACTGTTGTTACTTCTAATTGATTGGGTAATACCAATCCTTGGGTTACTAGAATTCGGAGTCAGCCTGACTCTTTTTATTTCGTTATGGTCTTCTATTCTACTGAGGTTATATGGAATGTCTCCCTTTGTGCTCTTTGTGTGACCAGACGTTGGATTTCAATAGCCTAGTCTTGAATTAAGTTTCCGACAGGGCCTAGACAACTTGAGGTGACTTACTTCCTTTAATTTAGTCGACCTGGTTGTTCCGCCATTAATTTGTAACCCAGCCATTCCTTCCTTTAAAGCTATCATTTCGCTTCGCACAGCGTCCGCATTTTCCTTGCTATCCGTTCTAACTTCCTCTTCCAGGACATTCAGTTTGGCATCAAATTGGCTTAGCGCATCGGCAACCTTCCGTTCCAGCACATTAACTTCGTCTTCAACTTGATTTTTTTGAATTTTGTTAATTTTCGATCCCATTTCTTGCCGTTGTTCTTCGATTTTCGCTGCCATTCGGTGTTGTCCTGCTTGCATTTGCTATAGGAATTACATAGTAGCGGCATTCGATATGCCCCTATCATCTTCGGTTTTTGCACCGTCATGCTCCTTGTGCATTGTAGTTGTATCCTCATCACTACCATTTTTGTACTCATGTATTGCAACGTGCTTTCCCTCTTGCCCCAGCTGGTCGCATAACCTTTGCTTCAATTCGACTTTGGTACCGCTTGAGAGTATATTTCTCTCTCTCTCAGCTTCTTTTTCAGTTGCTCTACTGCTAGTTCTCCCAATTTCACCGTGATTTCGCCTTGTCGATCACAATTTCACTTCTGACACGAGTGTAACGAAAGTCAATTTTTTAAGAATTGCACGTTATGTGTTCAAATTTTTTTTTAAACGAGTTCGTTCCGCTAAATTGTGGCTGGTAGGTTTTATTTCCAAAATTAGGAATTCTAGTTGCAATCTATTTCTAGGAATTTACACTCGTAACATTTTTTTTCACTTTGATAACGCGACTCGACCCTCTTCACTCAATTAATTTTGCCTTCTGCAAAGATGCCGCTTATATAACTTTTTATAAGGATGTTACCACTATCTAAATTCATCGCGACATTTTTGTATCAATCCCTCTTCCTATAAAATTTCTGCTAATTATTGTCAATCTTTCCGCGAGACGCCAGCTCTGTGATAGAAGTGAACCATCATAATTGTGTTTTGGTCTTGCCTTTCTCTTAGAAAATCGATTATTTTTTTTAAAAGCTTAAACAATAAATTATGGGATTTTCGTAACGATTGTATTAAAAGTGAGAAAGAGTAAAAACAAAATATGGTTCTTATGGTTTGTTTCAAGGGCTTTGTAAAAAAAAACTTCGTTCAAGGCAAAACACTTGAATTGTACCCTTCTTGATACTGGAACGCATACTGGCTAATATCTTTATAATCATTACATCATATAGTTACATTTAAATACAATAATGTTTTTGTTACCTTTTGTTAACTTCAGGAAATTAAATTTTATTAAAAATTCTTTTACTCTTGTTTTTCGTACAAAAAAAAATATTATATGATTAGGATGGCGTATGAAAAATAATTATTGATTTCAATTATAAAAAGTATATGCAATTAATTTTATATTCTGCACGAAAATGTTCTTTTTATTCACTTCCTATTTATATATACATAAACATTAAGCTGGTGTATCTTTGAACCGACTTTTTAGAATAAATTAAGAAATATTTTAAAAATTTGATAGGAATGCCTTCGAAAATATAACAAAATGAGTATCGAATACTTTTATATGTAACTAAAAGACAATGTAAAACTAGCAACTTACATAAATAATGATTGTAGAAAAGCGATATCCTTAGACGGCGCTGATGCCATCGAGGCCCCATATAACGTTTCTAGCGGTCAAATTGGCAAAATTTATCTGAGTTGGTACTACTTTTAACCGTTAAAATGCATTGCTAAAAACGGCTTACATTATACATATATCAAGAAAATAAATTGTAGTATATATATGTTAAAAGAAATAGTACCTAAGACAACCTACGGGCGGTGATCGTTGAAAAAATAATTTTAAAAAAATGCGATTATTTCATATTTTTTATATATTGACATATATTTATATACATTTTTTGTTTTTATATTTATGCGTATTTACGCAATAGCTTCAATTTTTCTTCCAATATTTGAATTTTTCCTTTTTTAAGGTTGTGATTAATAAAATTAAGTGTATAAAAGAAAATATTAATTAAAAATTGTTGTAGCGACTATTAGTTTTTTATTTCCAGCTCACACTGATGTTATCGTTCATTTATTCAATTACAAAATTAAACTTAAATTGGCTGCCGTTTGTGAAATGCAAACTATTAACTTCAAGTTCTGCATTATTTTGCAAATGTTGCTCATTATCCTTTGCACAGTCATCGAGTTTTGTGCGAGCATTGAAATCGAAACGAAAGTCCTTACCAGATGTTAGTATCGCTGATTTCTTAACGAAACTTGATTTTTTAATATTGTCTGAAATTAGATTTGCGTCCTCAGTAAACTTAATTTGCTTCGAGGCTAAAATTATATTTTTATTAAGAGATTTAGTTATTTATAAAATGTTCGATTACCTATGCTCATCTTTTTCTCCTCTTCTTTCATTTTGGCCCGATAATCTCCTAACATAGCCTTCATTATTTGACGTTTTCTGATTAATGGAACATTGGAACTTTTCAGAATTTTTATATTTTTTACGGTGTCAACAGCTAAATAGAATATAAATAAACAATTTTCGTCACCACTAAGAAATATAATTTTATATACCAATTTTTTGACTGAGTTTTCCTCCATTCAGTGCTGTTTCCAATTGTTGGATACACCAATATAATTCCAATTCAAATTGTACGTCAGAATCCGCATCTCTTTTCAAATATGCTACGCCGGCTAATGGTGGCTTCCGCATGGATTTAATGGATTTCATATTTCTTTTCTCCTTACTATTTTTAAGGCACTTAGAGCGTAAACATATGTTCTCTTCTCAATGACACAAGAAAGAGCAACACTATGTGAGCAAAAATAAATTAAGTAGACATAGTTGCCACACTCATCTATTTTATGAAAATTTACCTCACGACAAAATGTTAAAATTTTTTCTGGAAATAAAATTTAATTTGACTGTCCATAGAAAAGGAGCTAACACTATAAAACTTGCTTATATATGCACCCCTGGGATAGTCATTCAATACATAAGTGTTACAAATTTTGCATATTTATGAAAGTGGAAGCGAAGTTTACACTTTGGGGGTAAAGCAAAAAGGACACGATTTTTTTTATACCTGGCTGGTGCGTTATTCTTATATTTGGATCAAAAAGACCCAATGGAAACCGCGCCACCATATTATATACAAAAATATTATTTAATAAGAAACTGTAAACAAAAACGTAGGGCTTTAGAACCAAAAAGAAATAAATAAACATAATTATAAACAACAATGTATAGAAAACAACGGTAAGAAAGTTAATGTTAAGGTAAGTAAGCTTTTTTATTGATTAGTGATAAAGAATAATGATTACATAGAAAATGAAGAAAAATGAAAACATTGTATAAAACTATTGTTCGCAACATGTGGTGCTTACGGAACTTTTGAATTATATATGTACAGCCTCCTAAACAGGCAATGATTAACATTTCGCAAAAGATGCGTCTTTCGCTACTTTGGAATTGCATTAACCTTGTTTATTACTTGAAATTTTCAAATTCCAGAATTGGTTTTGTCGGCATTCTTAAGGTGCGTACACAATGAGGCGTGTTGTCGGTTTAAAACCCTCAAGTGGTAAATACAATAAGCACCCGTGCTACCATTTTGTTTTACAGAAAATGTGAACACAAACATACGGATTCAGAATCAAAAATAAAGAAATCAACGTAAACATAAGTAACAAATACATAAAAAATAACAATTTTGTTAATTTTCATAATCTGCGTAAATTTAATAACACTATCGTATATTAATTATTTCAAATCTTGGAAACTATCATTTATGCCTCTCTAGTAGAACAATTTCACCCTTTATTGCCTGTTTTCCACTTATAAAGAATATGTATATTATTGAAAGATAAACATGAATAAGGTGGAGTCGTAAGCCAAAAAAAGGAAAAACTCAATGTGCGTCAGTCTCCTATGAACGAAAATTATAATTTTTTATTAAGTAATTAACTATACGTGGACAACAACAAAATTGCCAGAGGATCATAAAACTGTGGGTTTGCAAAGCTTCCATAAATTCAAAAATTTATTATGGCTACATAGATTGAAAATACGATAACGATTCGCATATATTCTCAATTCTGCAGGACAAATTAGTTTATAAGTTTATAACATTTATGTTATATTTTTTTATATATTAATATATTTTAGATAAATATATTATATAGATTTAATTTACAGAGCTATAAAATATATAAACTTTGTAAATTGAATGGTTTCTCTACGTAAGAAAACATAACCGGAGCTTCATTATGTCAACGCTCTTAGATCGCAGGGTCGCTGGTAAAATAACTTGAGTTTTTTTGCTAGAAGTAGTGATTGTTTTGATTAACATTGAACGAAACCATATATTAAGTATACTTTATTTTTTTAATACTATCTTATTGTTGTTAATTTGACTGAATAAAATTTGCACCAAATGTAAATAAAATTTTGTACAAGTATTAAGAAACAAATAGCGCTGAAAATATATGGGTTTGAAAAAAAAATGGAGTTGATTTGGCAGCATTAAACGAACGACTAAACCAAACGAAGCACGATAATTTCATTTGCTTTGACAAATAAATCGAAAAATATTGAAACGACTAGTTTATTTAACGAAAATTATAAGAAAAGGTGTCTGATTAATAACATTTTGTAAAAGTAAATAAAAAATTTAAAAAATTTTTTTATAATAATTAAAAACGTAAAATACGCGAGGAAATGACGGCGTAAGGGCAAAACACGCCGACAAAATGTTTTGATAAAGCACCATAAAAGGTAACATTGTAAAGAGGAAGAGAAAACGAGATCTGAAAATTCGGCCCCCACACTCAAAGTACGATAAAAAAAACATTAGAAATATATTAGAAGTGATTTACTTGCAAGTAAAACGAAAAGCACTCTACTTCAATACTTATTAAACATATATCGATATATAAACATAATTTAAAGACAATGTCCAGTCGAAGACCAAACCTGCGTATGACCATACAAAAGGATCCAGAACCAGAATTGTAAGAATTACATACAGACCTTACCATGTTGTTGATTGATAATTTTTATCCCTTAAGGGTTCCCCCCCGTAATCTCGACTCTAGCACTACCATACAGATTGGCGAACGCACCTTCGAGATTGATGCCGACAGTTTAGAGAAAATATGTGATTTGGGACGTGGCGCCTATGGCATTGTAGAGAAGATGCGTCATGAGCAAACGAATACTGTTATGGCTGTCAAACGTATTACAGCCACTGTAAATCGGAAAGAACAGAAGCGTCTACTTATGGATTTGGATATATCGATGCGTTCCAGTGATTGTCCATACACTGTACACTTCTATGGCGCGTTATTTCGTGAAGGCGACGTCTGGATATGTATGGAGGTCATGGATACCAGTTTAGATAAGTTTTATCCGAAAGTCTTCAAACACAATCTAGTAATGGAAGAAAGTGTCTTAGGAAAGGTAAGTGATTGCAGATATATATGTCACAAAAAATTCGCACAATATATATTCGCTTGTCACAAATTCTTTGACTGTACTTATTTTATACTTCTACACTTCTATTTAAGAATGGTTAACTCTTATAGATAATTAGGTTTTCACTATCGCAAGGTTGGCATGTGCTTCTCTATAATTTGTAACTTTGGATTTTTATAGGAAATGAAACTAAAAATTTGCAATTTTAATAAAGTGCGTCATCCATCTGAAAATGCTGGGCCTCCCTCTGTCGGAATTTCTATGGATAAAAGAAACGTAACAAATCTTTTTAAGACGTCTAAAAAGAGGACCATACCGAAAACCATATAGATTCTTAGAAATTTTTATTATCGAAAGTAAGGTCGAAAAGCTGAAAGAAGTGAAGATTGTAAAGATTCACAGAGTAATTATTAGAAACGCAACTTAAGATGTTAGTAGCGCTTCAGGTTGCTTATGTTATCAACGTTTTTTTTTATCCTTTAGCCATAAATGCCAAATTTTTTCCTACTTTCTGTGTGTGGCGTGACGTTATAGGCATTGCCGAAACTCCACTTGGCTGCGGTCGAATAAGTTACTAAGTAACTAGAAATTCATAATCGCCCCCCATAACCAAGCGTGCGCAATGTATCCAAGTTGCAAATGACACAATTGAACATAACCATAGGTTGGGAAGTTTGAACTTATATTTAAGGAAAGAGTATTGGAGTCTTTACTTTTTTTTTATTTCTTTATTTTTTTATTTTTTATTGCAGATTGCTATGTCTGTGGTAAATGCTTTACATTATTTACATGCACAATTAAAAGTTATACATCGTGATGTCAAACCATCTAATATACTGATCAATCGCAATGGTGAAGTTAAAATGTGCGATTTCGGCATTTCAGGTAAATTGTAAAACAAATAATTTTCTGGATGTGTTCTGAATTTAACCGTTCTGCAGGTTACCTGGTTGATTCAGTGGCTAAGACGATAGATGCGGGTTGTAAACCTTATATGGCACCCGAACGTATTGATCCTACTGGTAATCCTGCTCAGTACGATATACGTTCAGACGTCTGGTCGTTGGGTATTAGTATGATCGAAATGGCTACAGGTAAATTTCCTTATAAATCGTGGAAGACACCTTTCGAACAATTACGACAAGTGGTTAAAGATGATCCGCCACGATTGGAGCCGGGCGCATTTTCAACAGACTTTGAAGACTTTATAACAAAATGCCTGCAAAAGAATTACACAGCACGGCCCAATTATGAACGATTACTGCAACATCCCTTTATCTCAGAACATATTAGACGTAATACGGATATTTCAGAATTTGTAACCAGAATATTAGATTTGCCCGAATAGAAATTTCTTAACGGAAATGATGAAAAGAGATACGGGCAGAAGATGGCGGGATTCTTCAAATTTTTATACGTAAATAGCAACGATTGAATATACGATAAACAAATTCAGCAGTATATAGCTTTTCTGTCATTAACTCTGAATAGATGCAAGCGCATGAAGAATTTTAGCGAAATGCCGCCATGCATATGAAAAATATTTTGCATAAATTTGATAAAATATCTATATTTTTATACATGAAAGAAAGGATTTACAGCAGCTGCTGTGTACGGAACTGGTAAAGTTTAAGTTAGAATACTATAGCCGCGTACGCGTGTATTTATGTAATTGTGTCAATTCGTTTTTAATTTATTAAAATTCAAACCTATGTTTGTTTAACCTATAAGTAAAGAAACAACTGTGTCCACATACGAAATATATTTTGTAGAACTGTAACAATTTGTTAATATTGAGCAGCAATTTATAAGTGAATCAGATTAAGTTATATAAGAAAATTAAATAAAAAAAATAAATAAACGAAACATAGCTAAAAGTGTGCAAAATACCACGCGTTCTTAAGTTGATCTTCGGCAACGAAGTTTGATTTTATTTGTAATGTTGTTTACATATCGGGCTGAAGTAGAAACTACATCTTCTACCTCCAAAAATAAGAAATTTAAATATTTTTATAAAAGCTAATCTGACCTCTACCCGCTGTTGGTCTTATTTTTTCTGTTTTTTTTTCTCGATTTCTTCTTCCTTCTCTTTTTCGATAATAGCCACGTATTTCTCAATTGTTTGGGTATCGAGCATTTTCAGAGGCTTATTCTTCTCCATAACAGCAATTTCTAAGTTTTTCTGACCGGTTTGAGCTACCTCAAGCAAAGCTTTAATCGCTAATTTAACGGCACCCTTCTCTTCAGCAACTTCTTCATCAGTGTAATGCTTTTCTAGGAATTCCCGCACAGTTTTGGCCGAACGTCCGGTAGCATTAGCCTTCCACTCATAATAAATGCCTGAAGGTTCAGTTTGATATAAATGAGAAGTACCGTCGTAATCAAAACCACCGATTAGGCAAGATATACCAAAAGGACGACGTCCATTGCTTTGGGTGTATTTTTGCTTCAGTTGAGCAATGTACCTGCAAGAAGCATTGTTTTTCAATGACTTACTATTCATAATGTTCATCATTTTTAGAATATCCATCAAAAGTTTTATAATATATACATATGTAGTCACTATTAACGTAAATAATCGAATCAATTTAGTCATGCTCGCGTTTGTTGCCGCCAGTTAAAGACAGATTAAACTTAAAAATTAAAGGTTTGTGCAAAATAAAAAATTAAAATCTGTGAGATATATAATTTTTGCCACAAAATTAATGCTGCAGATATAAATTACAAAAATAAAAAAGTAAGGCCATAAAAGTAAGGACAAATATATACGCAAATCTTTGTATATATCCAACAACAGTCACAGCTTGTAATCTGCTGTATCGGGATTGTCTATGATTCGCTAGTCTACGCACTGCTCGAAGTAATGCATATTGAACTATAACGCGTAGCCCAATGTAGTTTTTTTGTTTTAAAATTTTGCTTCCATACCTTGTGATGTATTCCAGAGTAACGGGATCCTCAACGTTTAATTTATGACTTTGACATTCGACTTGTGCACGATTAATCAGAACACGAGCATCTGCAGTCAGGCCTGCGAAAGCCATTACAACATGATCATCTAAAGCGCAAATTTTTCGTACAGTGCGTTCTTCTTGTAATTGAGCTACCGATCGCTTTTCCACCCCCAATACTACGCAATTAGCTCCTCTAACACCCACCTATGAGTGAGATAAAGAAATATTTTCATAGAACTACTTTTAGTTTGCAAATAACTAGGTTAGGTGTTGACCTACCGCTGTTGAACCTTTACGTACTGCTTCCTGAGCATATTCTACCTGAAGTAAATGTCCATCTGGTGAAAATATGGTGACAGCTCGATCATAACGCGACATTCTTATTAGTTTTTAATAGATTTAAGAGAATGTTACTTTTTAAGCCGCTTAAATTATCCACGATTATTTGCAGAAATACAAAAATTGTTTGTCAGCCTCAGTGTTGCCGATGTTATTAACAGGCATATAGGGCTTTTTCTTATTATATTCTCAAAAAAAAAAAAAATATTTAAATTCCCATTTATAACATTTAATGAACCAATATTAAACAGCCTTATGTCGTACGAGTTGGCAAGACTGTTAATTATTTTGACAGCTGCTTATTTTCTAAATTTCAACAAAAGAAAACGGAGAAAGGATTTTGTTGTTTTTATTATTTTAGTGCTGTTTGTTGGTGACAGCAGCGAAATAAATGGAAAGAATTTTTGCTTTAGTTATATTTATAATCGTGCAAAAAAAATTGATTTGAAAGAAAAAAGACTGTCAACGCGTTGTTCTAAATTGTTATGTTTTGTAAAGACTTGAAGAAAAAAAAAGAATTATGCGTACATGCGGTGCAAATATGCAAAGTGAGTGTGGTTGTGAAAATCGTCATTGTGTCGTACGTAGTTGTCTCGTAGTTAGTCGACTCGTGTAATTTGAAAATAGAAAATTCATTAGTGGGGCCAGTTTACTGTTACTAATAAAATAAAAAAAAGTAAAAAAAAGCTTCAACAACAAAGTATAGCAAGAAATCCAATTTTAACGGTTTGCGGCAAATGAACAGAAAATAACATAATTCTGAGCTAATTTTTGCTCTTTGCAAATACAAATATATAAACGGAAATTTCGTTAAAACAAAGAAGTTAATCAGTGAGTAAATTGTCGTTTATAGTGGCAAGACAATAATAATAATAATAATAATAATTAAGCGACATCACAAATCAAAATCAATTGCTCTCATCGATATATAAAAATTACGGCGTTAAAGTGGCTATAAAGTAATGGCATTAGCGCGTAAATTAACAGAAAGAATATGTAAGTATGTGCATATATGTCAGTTTATAGAGATATATTTATTGAACACTTATGTGTGTATATATATATATACATCCATACATACATACACACACACATATATATATATATATATATATATATATATATATATATATGTATATATATACGCTGCACGATAAAATCCCAGCCCAGGACCGTATATGGTCGACTACACAAACATGCATTGCCGGATATTTACAGTTGCAGTTGACATTGCATGTTTTTGCCACTTTTGGTTTCAGAGATCTGCACAATGATTTATCGCGCTACATATATCACTTTGCCTATTAAAGCTGAAACTAGTTGTATGGAGATATATTTAAATGAACAAAAATATCAACATAATACGACCAACTGCAAGGTTATGCAAATCTTTAATGCATTTCTGTAGCCGTGTTATTTGGCCCCATTATCTTTGTTATGTTGCTCTTCATTTGGTATCAGGTTGTTTGCTTTTGCATTTGTATATATATATATATATATATATATATATATATATATATGTATATACACTTAACTCAGTATAGGTGTGAGAAATTTTCTCTTTTCTGTTTTTATCCCATGTAAGCTCCCCCTCCAGTGGTTTTCGGTTTGTTGTCTAGCCCGCAAACAGTAAAAAAGGAAATTTAATAAAGCACCTTATTTGCGTGGTCAACGACTCGTCTTTTTTTTTTTTTTTTGTTTTTTTTGTTTTTCTTTTTTCAACCCCTTTGTATTGAAACACATGTGAAAAAAGCAAGGATAGCCGGTTTTTTGTTTTGCGATTCGACACACCTGATATGTCAAGCTTTGCGAAGCGTGTGGGTCGGTTGTATGGAAAATCTTTGGTGAGAGAGCTTCAATGATACTTTCTTTTTTTTTTTTTTTTCTTCTGTTTCTCTTAAATACTTATATCTGCTGTTTTAAAGATTAGCTTATGTGATTTAGAATTTTTTTAATTTTTAGATGAAATAAAGGCTCATAATGGTAATGTTAATTGTTTGGATGTCGGTGAAACCGGTCGTGTCTTAGTAACCGGAGGTCAGGACCGCAATGTCAACCTCTGGGCCATTGGCCAAACAGAATGCTTTATGGTAAGTAATACGTATAAATATATATAACTATCTATACATATATATGTATAGATCTTGTATATACGTAACATAGACGCATACATATTTACATAAATACACGTTTGATAGATAAACTTCAGCCCAGGCTTTTCATTCAAATATTCTTTATAATAATCATTTTGCAGTCGCTAACTGGACATAATCGGCCCATAGATTGCGTACGTTTTGCTTACAATGATGATTTTGTTTACTCAGCCGACGATATTGGTATTATAAGGAGATGGGATTTAAACGCTCAAACAATTTGCTCTACCTTAAATGGACACATGAAAAGTGTTCGCACATTAGATTTTAATCCGTCCGGTGAATATGTGGTTTCTGGTAGCAATGATACCACAGTCAGGTAAGTGTATTATTTATCGTCTATCTTCAGTTAATCATATTTTCATCTTTTCATCATACAAGATTATACGCTATATTAAATTATTAAATTGTTGCATAAATACTTCAGAAAATTAACATATGTACATTTGAGATACACTTGTTGTATTGAAAGATTTTTCTTTCTATTTTTTATATACATCGGTAGTAGGTTGAGTTTGTTATAATGCAATTAAAGCAATATTTATGGTTATTATTGCTATAACAAAACATGGATAAAACAGCATAACAGCCATGTTTAATGTAAGTGTTAGGAATTGTTTTTTTTTTTTGTTTTGCATCTGTCTACACCCACCTACCCAGCCAGCTAAGCAGTTGAATACATTTAGTTATATACGTTATATAGTAACTGCTCAAGTCAATTTAGTCTACGAGCGGTGTTAATATTGCAAGCTATTCATCACATATTTTGCCACCAGTTAAACGCTATTGAAAAAAATCACTTTAAATTGTATTGTTGTATGTTCGAGTATTCTTTCCTTAGTATTGCTACGCTTATGTATATTATAATTATCTTCGCTTATTTTATATTCGCCAATGGAGGAGGATCAAGATACAATAATTTTGCTAATCCGTTTGTAACAGTTAATAATAGGCAGCACTTGATACGATATTTCAACCTACCTTGTGCATATGCATATATGCTTAATGAATATGAAATTATGAATGGAACCATTTAGCCATGCCTTCTATTCTATATAGAGGGATTGAGATTGACTGCAACTTCTATTATACCGTTTGGTTTAGAATCATTTTTTGAATTGATTTAATCTAACCGTCCATATAGTATTATGTGGCAAATGTGGACACCATAGGTCAGTTTTGTGAACAACAATCTCAATATTTCTTTTTAATCTTTTTTTTTGTTTTGTTTTTGTTTTTTAAATAAGTGTGACTAATTACACGGGGTGATTCCTTATGACAACTATTTAAGAAAAAGAACGAAGGAATATGGAAATGGTGGACGCGGGCTAGTGCGTGTGTGCCCAATCGAGAAGTATTATGCCTTTATCGGCTGAGCCCTCACTATAGTGGCACACCAAAATAAACTCTACTGCACTTGAGAACATTGACTTGCTAGTTCCGAGTTTTACATACTCCGCCATCCCGCCGCGGAATGCTTGTAAGAAGTAAGCCTTTAGAAGGCAGTAATGAATAATTTTTTGAATGTATTAGGCTAAGTGGTATACGAAAAAAGGAACCGCGCTCGATCACGTTTCTATTTGTTTTATCAGCGTAAGTTACAGAATTGCTCAGTAGTTTTACGCATTTCTTCTCACCTTCAGTCCGAGATTTTAAACGAATTCAGGCATATCTCTTTCCATTCTTGTAGAGGGTAGCAATGTATTCAATTTATGCTATCCATGGTTATGAAAATGCGAATGAAATCTGGTAACTATTTGCGTCCTCCTTAGCCACGTCCACTATAATTGTAATATTAATTTCAAAAACAATGCCACATTCATTTAATCAGTTTAAGATTGTGTAACACGTACACAATGCACAATCGATCGGGATGTGCACTCATGTCTTCTCGCACGAGCACATATATGTATCGCACATTCTTACTTCAAATTTACAGATCGAATTTGTTATTTCGCCCAAGCCGTTTAGAAGAAGGACTTAAACTGACCTAATTAAATAATAAATGTTTTGGTAAATACAAAAAAATATAGATATATATATATGTATTTCCAAACAACTTACATAAGGTAATAAATGGTACGAAACGATGCCATACCATATCACTTTTAAATATATAAAACGCTAACTAAGGGATCGATCTATATGTCTTTGCCGTAGATGGTGGGTACTCAAGATTCGGTTCAAAGTGTATGCGGTTTTCCTATTTAGTTATTATTCAACATGACAGCAATCGTAACAACAATAATAAGCGCTCTGTCTGCGCCAACAAAGGAAGGTTTAAATGCGTGCATGCATATGTATGCATATATACAGAGCGAGCACATCTCTTATTGTTGTTTAAAAGAAAAATGAATTTCACATATTTCAAAAGTTTAAAATCATTTTGGTTACATATAATACCAGACTTTCTTAATGTTTTTCTTTTTTTTTTGCGTTTTTTTTTTTGCTGTTTACATTTTTCGCCATCTGGTCTTAAATCTTAAATTCGAGCAAAAAGTAATCGCAATTCGGAGATAATTTAAATAATTCTTATTTTTATATTTATTTGATTCTATGAAATATGTTGGAGCCCAATGCGTGTAATTGAATTATGTGCTAATCGAACTTGAAAGGCAAACACTGCCTTTAAAAAATACGAGGTATGAGGAGAAGAGTTTGTGCGACGCTGAGCGAGGTTTTAAGAGAAAACATATGCATATCGGTGACATGAGATGATGGTTTATTTTTCGAAAAACAGAATTTTTAACATAACCGAATACTATGTATTATGTATGTGTTTAAAAAGACGGCAAAGACACATGTTAAAGTCAATAAGAGCAAGCTGATTACAATTTAACCTCTAATCAGGTCCGTCTGAGTGGCCGGGTAGGCTAGTCTCGACCACGACCAACTCAATGGTCGTGTATTCATCAAATCTCAAATGCGTAGCGTTTTGATAAAGTGCTTTACACTTAGAATTTATTCTCTGCCTAAAATAATAATAATAACCCTCTAATTAATTTTGTTGAAACATCCTACATCGTCTTATAAAGAGGAGACAATTTGTAAATATTCTGCTTGTGCTTTCTACTTCGTTGAAAACCTGACCGCGTTCTCGAAACTTTTTCTAAAATATTAAACTTGACTTTAACGTTCAGTCAGTCAGATAAGTCAGATAAATAAGTTCGCTCAAATTTAGTAAAAATTAGTTTATTATTGTGTGTCCCTTTTTTGATAAAATTCAACCTCATTTGAAATATGTTTTTTACAAATGTTATGTTGTTGATAATCGAAATATGCCCGACCGTTAGCGTTAGCTATGATCTTTTGCTTTTTATCGTTTTACTCGTTGTTCCGAGGTGAAATAATCACGGAGCCATTTTCGTATATTTTTAATTTTAGTGAGCTGCTGATTTCCTAAATATGATTGCATCGACTTGAAACGGTGCTCATTAGAAGGAAACAAGTCGGACGAATAATTTGAGAAACCGGGAGTATTTTCCAGTCAAAGTTTAAGATCACTTCTCGGGCTACTTTTACTGAAGAAAGACAGGGAGGTATCCGAATTTTCATCGTTATCAAGGCTTGAGTCTGGTTTATTACGGAAGGTTTTGAGGATGTATGCAATATCAGCCTGTGGCTTATTTAGTTGTGCCATGGATGCTCATCTATCTTGACTTACTTTTACGATATATTCTCTGCTTACAATGCTCTACTCCCTGATTTTTGATAAGAAAGTAAAAATTTGCTTGACAATAATCGCTTAAGATCAAGAAATTGATTGATATTCAGCTTGGAATCTTTTCTATTTTATTTTTCGTTCCACTTGCCTTCTTTAGATTTTTACAAATCCTTTCTTAGCGAAAAATGGCAACAAGAACAGATACAATGTCTTGCGTATAAGCGTAAGAAGTTTATTTCTCAGTTGTAAGCTAATATATATGGCGTACGTGCTTATATACAAGTACGCCATCGTTCAACGAGCATTTAATTGTAATAAAAAGAAGAAAATTTTTAGATTTGTAGAATGAGAGCATTGCGTAAAAAAAGGCACCAGGAATTGCGTATGTAGTTATTAACTCTGCATTGATGCCAACAATAATTCATTTCAGAGTATTGATGGATTTCAATATTGAAGACCGTTTATAATTTGCTTTGAGTCTTAGCATTGGGTTATTTTAGTTTAGTTGATTTCTTTATCAAGTTCTCTTTTTCTTTCTTTACGTGTGATTTGCTAAATCGCGGGAAATATTTAAAAAGGATTCATGTAGTCGTGAAACTTGGTCGTTATTGGAGGGTAAAAAAAGGTTTCAAGTTACCGATATTTATGCAAACAAATAGATCGGAATGTTAATCTCATATATTCTATCAATTTGCTCTTCGCAAAAATGTCGTTCTAAATCGATTCGGGTTTCTTTGGGAAATCGCAATATTTTCTGATAAATTTCTAGACGAGATCTTAATTAAAGTAATCTCCGGGGGCCAGAACAGATTGAATGGATTACCAAAAAGATAAAAATTAAAATATTGTATTATTATTTGTAATAAATATATTTTCTTTAACAAAATGAATACAGTAAACACGTTACGCAAACTTGAATGCGATGGGTTAAATTTGCACTGTTCCTGATTCGTTATCACATCATATAATTAGAGTGCTACTCAAAGAAAAGCTTGTAAATTTTCATCTGTTTAAAGCTTTCTCCTGCGTATTTGTAAATAATTATATCAAGATCCACCGATTATTAAAACTGTGGCATCTTGCTTTAATTTTCTTTCTTTTTAAATCGGTCGGATTGATGGCTTAATTAACATTAAAAAGAAAAAAGAAAAAACACTTAAACACATTTTAAATTTGATAGCTGCACAGCTGAGTAAATTGATAAGAGCAGACACAATCGATTTGCAGCATTGCCATGTACGAGCAAATTAAATCATTTGCAATTTTAAACGTTGTCCGCGGGTTGGCGATTGCCCATCCCTGTTCTAGAGAATGAAGGCCCTAAAACAAAGATTAAGATTAACCGACCGAAAAACAATCTTCTGAAAGTGCCTATAAAAAGTTGTACCATTCAGGCTGACAGGAAAACGGAAGAAACATTTGCATTTTTTTTTAAGTACTTTCCCATGACTATTTCTCTTTCTAATCGTTACAAAAAGACATGTAGAAGAAAGAAAACAACGAGTAATGAATATTTCGTTCTGTTTCCTCAATAAATTTTCTATTGCTTACATATGTGATTAATAGATAAAAAGCTAGATTGCGCTTAAGCCCTGTAGGATGATGATAAAAAAAAAAAACAAAAAAAAAAATTATTACGAGCATATGTGTCTGTAAAAGATGTTATAATAGAAGGTGCTTTGAAACCATGATTCAAGATCTCTGCTATACATATACATATATAGGCGTTTAACCGATGTGTACCTACATATGCATATGCTGATGTCGTTTCACACACGTTAACGCATTTTAACTTTTTTCTCATTTTCGTTGTGCCGATGAATGCTTTTCTTATTTTGGTTATTCATGTGTATAACTTTATAAGGTTGCACACTGAAGCCATCAAAAGAAAATATTTTTAATATTTTCATAACGTGATGCGGTTCGGTAAAAATCTCCATATATTACGTTAACAGGCGTAGGAGTTTAACATTAATATTATTTTATATTATATATGTTGTCTTTATATTTTTGTAATTTTCACTAAAATAAAATTTTATTTCAAAATTTAAACGTATTAAATAATTTTTTTTGCGACATTTTTTTTGTTATTGTCTTTTAAAAATTTTTATTAAACCGTTTGCAACCTTGAAGCCACCTAAGTGCTTAAATATATAAATAATGGAATTTTATTGTTTATAAAATGTGCAAATAAATCTTTTTCTAACGCATTTCACAAGAATTATGTTTAGAATCAATAAACACTATACGCTTCGCTCTTCAATAATGCTTTTACACAGGTTAACAAAAAATGCAGGCATATTAAATTCATTATTCCATTTGTAAAACTCACGATAGTGAGGAAATTTTTTTTCTTAAAAAAGTTGTTAGACGACCAAAATTGTGAGTGTATTGACACCTTGGGCGAACGTATGTGTATGAACACCTTGAAGGATTTGAGACTGACCCACATTTTATTATACCGAGTGATTCAGAATCAAATTTTTCGATCTGTATCGATCTAACCTTGTCTGTCCGTCTGTGTTTCGTGTTTCTTTTTTTTTTTTGTATTCACCCTATGGGACATATGATTGCAACGATCGGTTCGCACAATTCCTATACCCTAAAACTCGTACGGCGCAGGATATATTAAGCTTGTGCGCGGTCGTATGCATGCTAACAGTCAGAAGGACTTAAGATAAACCTCTCTGTATTATACCGATGATAGTGATTAAGAATCATTTTCTGAATCGATCTAAACCTGTCCGTTCGTCTGATGTCTGTGATGTATGTAAATTTTTGTTCAACCAACACATTGCAATTTTTGAGATATTCTGATGAAATTTGGTGCAGTGACAAGGACGAACGTTATTGAAAATGGGTCGGATAGGACCATTAATTCGAGCACCCCGCATCTTAAGCCTCATTTGAAAGTCTTTATATATGTTAGTAACTGTATTAGACGAGATGATATCGAGTATTTAATGATGGGCCGTGTGCCACTATAGTGTTCTTAGTTATCTTTATCTATTATTGATTGACATTTTTTTTTTTTAATTGATATTCGACAATAATTTTACATATTCAGCCCTAATTTTTACTTAAACGAACGTAAGAGTTGCGGCGGAAAACTTTGATATTTCCATATATCTAATGGATGGCCAAAATTCGTCATAAAAATGTATATAATTGCGTTAATTATTTGGAATAATTTTAAAAAGCAAGGAGCAATACCTATACACTATAAATTGCTTATAAATTACTTCCTTTGCAATTACATTGCTTAGCATATGCTACGCTTTCATATCCGGTCGTTTGTCTTATAAAAAAAAAAAAAAAAAATAAAGATTTTTTATCTCTACACCTGGACGCTTGTAATTCTTTATGAAACTTGCTTAATTTAATTATTTAATGATTATGTGGGCATTATTTTTTTTTTATTGTTGTTTTCATTTCAGAGTTCAATAACCAACATTCCAACCTTATGTTGTCTGTATATGTAATTTTAACCATAACTGAAACTATAATTGTTAAATCGGTTCTTCAATTTTAATCCGTGCATCATGTATATAATGCAAAAAGCTGGAAAGAGAAAGATCAATAGATAGAGAAAGACAGAATGAGTGAGAGAGACAGACTGATAGAGTGGTCAGGGAGGAAGCGGGCGAATGAGAATGAAAATGAGAAAAACAAACGCATTCATTGATTGCATACCAATTATCTAGCACCATAACTAACACTGCCGCCAGCGGCGATTACAGCAATTGTGTACCTGTGTAAAAGTTTACGCTATATACCTAACATAGCACAACTTCATGTTTAGAATTTGAAATTCAGACTTACAAAAAACTGCTTAACATTCACAATTCATTCGTCGATCATTGTATCAAAAAGCAGCAGCCACAACAACAACAACAACAATAGCAACCAAAAAAAAAAAACTGATGCAACCTACGCATCACCATTAACCACAGCAGCGCAACCGCAAATCTTGTGGAATTAACGTATTGCCTGATTGTTTTTTTTATTTATTTTTTTTTTATTTTCAACTTCTTTATACCCATCACCGAACGGTGAAGGATATATTCATTTTGTCAAAACATTTGCAACGCCCAGAACGGAAGCTTCATTGACCCCACAAAGTATGTTTATATTCTTGATCATTATCAAAGCGATTTAAAAATGTCCGTCGTGTTCGTTCTTGTGTTCGTTGTCTGTTGTGAACATTTTCATGACTGCAAAAATTAAATTAAACAAGTTAGCAGTGCAAATCGTCCAAATCGGTCGAAGGACACGTCTATAAGACTCACATGCCTAGGCGATAAACATTATAAAGACTATGAACGTTTTCGCATTCAATGGCATGAAGTACGAAAGTGCAGTTCTTTTCCTTTTTTTAGCCTCTTCCTAGGATAACAGTGTATGGGTATAAAAGATTCGACCATGACCGTATATAATTTTTTTTGGTTTTTTTTGTTTTCAGTTTATTGTGTTTAGTCAACAGTTTTGTTTACTTTATTTATTTCTTTGTTTTTTCTCTTTCTATAAGAAGAGAGAGAGAGAGAAGGCGCTCAGGGATCTTGTTTCTCTTAATGTTATCTTAAGATTTTATAGTTTGCTTACTGCTAAGACTTCATATCATATCTAATTACACACTTTATAAACTCATTTGTGCATATGTGTGTGCATAGAACTGCTACAGTAAAACATGTATAAGTGCCTTTAACATTTTGCTTACATTTATGTGAAGACGAAGTTCTCAAGCTTAATAATAAAGATTCTTAATACTTGGAACTCGCTAAGTAACGACATTGACAAGCCCAAATAGACATCATTTCCAAGTCAGTCTTTCTGCCAATTGGCAAGCAAAGCAAAGTTATTGAGCGGTGCATAAAGCTTTAGAAAGCCCCCGGACAGCATTGTTCGTAGTCGAAAAATAGTTTGTGCCGGCTCATGAAGTGAAAGTGTGTCAGATTAGTAGCTTTTCTAAATTCGCTTTAGCGCAAATAGCATTTTTCCCTTTATTGAAAGTTTTGAACCCTGCTATGACTATTCCACTGTAACGTAGATTATGGTCATATGATAATATACGCATCATCAGCTGCCCGTCGGTGATGTTTGAAGTTTTGCATAATCTTTTTTTTTTGTCGCTTTTATATAATTTCGATGTGAGTGGTGAATTCTCCTCTAAAGTTAATTACTTGCAATCATTTGTAATCGTGTTTGCTGTGTTAAACACTTAACTATAAATTATTTTTAATTAGTTTTTTTTTGTTTTTATTTTCTTTAACATTAATGCGTCGCTCATTAAATATTTCACATTAACAATAAGTAATTTGTTTACCTAAAGCAAGTTTTCAATTTATTTGAGACTAAATATCTTTGTTTTTAGCGGTCGAATTTCGAACCAGGTTAACTACGCTATGAGTTCTCATTCTAATAAACTTTGGAAACTAGTTTTTTTTTTTTTTTTTTTTTTAAGAAATAGTTTTGAAATTTGTTCAGTTTCTTCCTTTCTATCTGGTAGTTTTTTTTTTTTTGTTTTTATTATTTTTTTCTTTATTTACACCTTGCAACATATAAAGGTTAGGTAGTCGAAATAAAGATAAAAAATTAAACGAGTAGATAACAAGTGGGAAAATTACATTCAGCTTGGCACACAAATTTTCGAATGTTTATCGCCTTAACTAAATATCTAAGAAAAATGCAGAGATAATTACAGGCGTGACAGGTAACTGAACGTAACTGATTCTAGATACACGTTCGCTTTTTACAAAGCCTTGTCTAATGTTTCTACAAAATTATAGCTTGATCTGTTGTTGGTATGACTTGTAAGTTGCAGTCTTTTCTTCTAGTGTCGCGAGATCATACCCATAATAAGAGTTAATTTACACATATCGGTTTCGATTTTTTACACTTGGTAGTTCCAATATTATAAACGAATGGGCAGACAAACCGGCATTGCAAAATCGCCTCATCATTCCATCGCCTTCTTGCTGCCGATCATAAGAATATGAAATAGATATGCAATTAGTTTAATAGAAGTACAAATAAGTTTTTCTATCGTTTAACAAAAGATGGCCCCACTGGAACGTTTTGTTGGAATTGCCAGATGTTAAATGTAATATCGTAAGTTTAGTCACTTGATAACAACACAAACTTGATTATTAGAAGTATTAGCGACTTGGTATCAGCATCACGTAATTTTCTTGTGTCGAATAGGAGTCACTTGCAATTTACTTTTGAAATTTATTTTTTCTGCTTAATATGGGAAGCAAGGAGCTGCCCAGTCTTTATCGAAAATGAGTAGTGAATAGAGTTACAATATCCAAAGCTCAATTAACCATGATAAATAGTAGAAGAACCTGTCGCTAATATCGACTACAAAGGTGATTGTTCATGGCGGGCCCATTTGGGGGAGAGCGTCGGACTGCAATCAGCAATAGTTGATTCAATTAGGGCAAAAAATTGATGTGTTAAGGTAAAAGTCATGATACCGTAAGTTTTCAACACAAACGAATTTTAGTCCATACAACAAAACTCGCGTAAGAAAGATTTGCGGTTCCAAACTCAAGTGTCGTGCCACACACCCACTGTTAACGCTTTATTTTGAAAAATATCTGTATGAGCAACCGCTTGTGTTTACTTACTTGAAGCTGTTTATCAACATTCCGACATTTGTTTTTTGACCTATTAGTATGTTTCAACTTTTCATACCAGACGACTATCCAATACACCATATATCAACCAATTAAAAATCAAATATATGCATAAGTAATAACATATATAATAACCCTAATCTCTAAAGATCATCATCATCATCCACACTACAGGCTGCATAATTATTTTCAGCCCTATAGCTTACCGGCAAAGAGACACTATATCAAATTCTAAGGTCTATATGTTAGCACTAGCGTGTAACAAGTTGCCACGATCGATTGTTTTATTTTAATTAAACAAATTTGAATAATTTACAAAGATTGCTAAAGTGTTTTTCGCTCTGTGAATAAGGGGCAAATTCCAGAAAGATATAAAAAAAAGCATTGTACGCTTTTTTATTTGAGCAAAAAATATTACCTTAGCGGTCGGATATGTTATGTAATAAAAAACGATGCTTGAGTGAATACAGCATAACACGTTGGTCTCATGAGAGTATTAAGTTTCTTATAAATGAAAAATAGAGTTAGATGTGATTATCGCAAAATTCACTTTAAATCGAATAAAATTTATTTGGTCATTTTGATTCATCCGTGAATGTCTTAATTCTCATCATTAAAACTATAGTCGACCTTTTCTTTAATACCTTCTCCATGTTGCCTATTAAGTCGTTAAAAAAAAAAAACACTATTAATAGCTATTCTCGGGACTATAAAATTGTTATTGTCATCCATTAAAATGTATAGTTGTTGCTGCTGCGTTCAAGTTTTGCTTTTTCAAATGCTTTTTCATTTATTCATAGTAAAAGCAAAAATTAAACGTTTAACACTATGATTAATTACATTTTCGTATTGTAGCGTGTGTTTATGTGGTGTGGTGTGTTTATGTGATGTTTATGTTCCTTTTTTGGCACACCGCACTCTTAAGAATTTTTCATGTCTTCACGTATGTTTGAAAAGCGTCTCGAGACCGTAAAGAGACATTTGGTCAAGGCTGGACGTGAAGAAAGCCTTATTCATACTTCATATTTTTATATCTTCCTTCTTTTCGTTTTTTTTTTTTTTTTTTTTTTGCTAGTACTTGTTATTTAAGGGCTTTCACTACTTTCCAAAATTGTCCATACTTAAGCGTTCATAAATTATAATAATTTCATTGTTTTTTTTTCATTTTCATTTTTTTTTTTTACTATTTGTGTAGTTTTATAAAATTGTCGTGAAACCAATTCATAAAAAAAGAAAAACCGCTTAAATCATTTCAATCAAGTACAATTATATAAAAACATTTGAAAAATTCGTATTTACAATTTTGCTGTAACCTGTTTGAGATCTACATAGGCGCCGGTAATGACATTTTTGCCCGTCTCTACAACACTTGTAACGAAATGTATACGTTTGTTTTCCTTCCACATGTCAATTTGTAAAGTTTGCCCTGGTATAACGGGAGCAGCGAAACGTACTTTAACACATTTGAAAAGAGATGGATCATTGTTAGCATATTTAGCCAGAACCGCACGCACCGAAAAGCCCATTGAGCATAGGCCATGCAAAATGGGTGTTTTGAAGCCTGCCATCATCGAAAAGTTAGGATCGATATGCAAAGGATTTAAATCACCTGATAAGCGATATAGAGCCGCTTGATCTCTACTTGTGTTGTATCGTATAGTGGCATCAGGCGAACGTTTTGGTGCAGGGACTATGGGTATAACACCGTGAATGGGATCCTTTTTACCACCAAACTTTCCAGCTCCAACTACAAAAATGGAACTTTGATTTTTTACTAATAATCGACCGTTTTCATCAAATGAGTTAGTGTTAGTAACAACAACTGCCCCACTGCTTTTATCCATAATATCAAAAACTTGGCCAGTGCTGGTTAAATTGCCGCTAGTTGGGATGTCATCGCAAATTTCCAAATATTGTTCACCGTGCAGTATATTGGTAAGGTCAGCTTTGCCTTCGGGTAAGCCGCTAGCGACTAAGTTTGTAGTTAGACTTAAAAGCAGGCCGGGCAAAACGAAGAATGACGGAATAGCGTGAAAATCTGGATCATTTTCGTATAAAAATTTCAGGTCATTGGCATTTTTAACTGTTGCCCCAATACCTAAAGCATATAAAATTAAATCTTTAGCACTATATTTAAAGTTATCTTCGAAGCCGTCAATTTTTTGCTGTTTTAGATTTTCCATAACTTCAAGCAAATAGCCAGAGGCCTCGCCAATCGTATTTACGTGTTGGGCGTCTTTCATATTGGTAACCTTAGACCAAACACTCCTTACATATTCTGGTGTTATAATATCTTGTCCGATGGAAGTACGTAAAACGCAACCTTTACTTCGTACGGAATGTATTTTAGCAGCCCAACCGGCGGCACTTTCAATGTAAGAGCCTAGAAAAGATGAAAAAGATATAAATCACTTTAATTGATGTCTTAATACAAAACAGAAACATTACCATTATCTTCGCACGATTCGTGGCACAAGTAAGCCACTACTGGTGCAATCAGTTGAGGCTTTAATTCATCAAAGAGCATATCAGGCAAAATACCTTGAGTTAGACGACTAGCGGCTGTTGGTATAATAACATTGCAGTGTATATTATATTTCTCCCCTTCGATGGCTACCGTATTAGCCAAACCTATCAAACCCATTTTTGCAGCCGAGTAGTTAGCTTGACCGAAATTACCATACATGCCCGAATTAGAAGATGTCATAATAATGCGTCCAAAATTTTGCTTCTTCATGTAAGGCCAAGCGGCTTGAGTAACTTTGAAGCTACCTTTCAAATGGACATCGTGCACCAAATCCCAATCCTGTTCTGCGATTTTTGCAATACTACGATCGCGCAAAATGCCGGCATTGTTAATAACTATGTCTACGCGACCGAAATTATTAATTGCCGTTTCAACAATCTTAGCCCCATCGACCACCGAATTATAATCGGCTACAGCTATTCCGCCTTTTGATTTAATTTCGTTCACAACCAAATTCGCTGCATGTGTGGAGGCACCTTCACCGGTATTTGTGCCACCCAAGTCGTTGACAACAACTTTAGCCCCCCGTTCAGCTAAAAGCAAGGCGTATTCACGTCCAAGACCGGCACCAGCGCCAGTCACTATAGCTACTCGCCCATTATAGCGTATTTCCTCGCTAGACATTTTGCTTCAATAAGAGGAAGTTGCGAAATAAGTTATTTGCAGTTGAGTTATAAAAACTGTTTGCATTGTTTGTCTATTTAACATTAATTATTAATATTTTGCTTATAAAATCGAACAAAGTTCATATATAACAACTCAATGAATATTAAAAGAAGCCAGAAAAATGTAAATTAATTTGCCTAATTTTAAAACTCGTCGGAGAACGACTTTCCAACGGTAATTGCAAAAAAAAAAAATCATAAATAAATCAACTCTTTGATAAAGTTTTTCAATACTCAAAATCAGTTGTAACAATCGAATTAAATGAGTCGCATCATCGCTAAGTGGTTGCATTCGGTTCGATTTCAACTCAGACCATTTTTTATAAACACAGCCTATTAATACTCAATTTTAGGCCTGCTCTTTGAACTTTGGACAAGAAGAAGTTTTTGCAATTCATTTTCCTACAAATTAATTCTATGTACATAGATAATCTGTTAAGATATTTTATGACAAATTTTCTATTGCTCCTTAATACCACACGAGAATCATAATAGGTATGGAAAATAATGTGTATACATATTTGTACATACCTGCAAAATAGAAAATAATTTATATATATATTATTTTAAGTATATATATTCCTGATTTTATCAAATATACTTTTCTTTTTATCGATTAAACGCAAAGTCTCTTATGACTATACGACGACAGCAACAAGTTTGGAGTTATAATGAAAATGCAACTGGACAACTGCACTATAGAAGCAAAGAAAACAAAGTCTCAATTGTTTGCCGACTCTCTCGCGCACCAATGCTTTTATTAGTGATTAAATAAATGACATATTGTTTCGTTTAAATCAACATATGATTTCCAACTTTTCACTTCTCATAAATAGCAATGCCATAATGTTTTTCCTCTCGTTTTTCAGTGCTGCCAGTTTAATATTATTAAATTGTTAAAAT
>NW_023998414.1:39659234-39720222 GCF_014805625.2 Glossina fuscipes
TCTCGTTTTTCAGTGCTGCCAGTTTAATATTATTAAATTGTTAAAATTTAAAACTTATGGTATAATTATTAGCCGTTATGATCAAAATTTATAATCAAAAAAAGAAAAACGAAAAAGTATTTAATTTCAAATCAATCCTGAATATCTTAATAGTTTGCAGATACTGCGTTGTTTTCCGAGAAAGTCAAAATCATAAAAAATCTACGTATAAATATCAGCATTGTAAAGACAATGTTTCATTGCATAATTGGTATCTTTATACACAACCTAAAACGTGACAATACATTATTTCTGACAACAGGGTTTTATTTTCTTATAAGCGGATTATCAGGTAATTGAAAGATAGCTTTCGCTTTTGTATTGTGCCCTTTTTGCCAAATAACTGAATACAAAGGCGAAAGCTAGATTTTTCATACGTGATTACCGCTCTCGGTTCATAATTGATTTTATGTGATTAGTGTTTATTATTGTAACCGTATGGCACCACTAATAAAAACAAAATCAATTTGGCAATACGATAAGGGGGACAATCGCCACAACTATCGATGAACTATAATGTTGCTATTATAAAATGGAAATCAAATATTTTATAAAATAAATAGAAATTGCAGGAGTTTAACTTTATGAAAAGGGATTTTCAAAACTGTGTAAAAATAACAAAAGCAAATCCGACAATGTGCCTGCTTGTATTAGTTGGTAAATAACAAAAATTTGTAGTAATGAAGAAATCACGTTAGAAACCATTAATATTAAAATCAAATCGTTATTATAGCAAGATGGCTTAACGTCCACGAAATCATTGAATTAAAAGACGTTACTGTTTAAATTAATGGAATATATTACGGGATTTTCGTTTTATTAATGCTTTGACTAGTTTTATATCAACTTATTAATTTTTTAATGAAACGAAAGTTCTCTTCCTTCTCTCCTGGTTTAAAATATTTAACATCTCGTTTTCATTTCCCAAATTTTCTTCATCCTTACATTGCATTTATGTAGCTTTCCATTTTTGGTGTTCAAAATTTTCTTCTTCAATATTTCCCTTTTTTGTTATTGACGTTATATAAATTGTCATTTATATAAATTTCTCTTTTTGTTCCTCTAAAACCTATTGTCAAATTCTTTCGTTCTAGAAATAAATCCAATGCAAGAACGTACGTGAAAAAATAACAGAATATTGACGCACTTGTGAATTATAATCACGTGAAGTGTAATTAAAAGTTAAATCAAAAGTTATGATAGTCAAAGTTCATTGGGAACACGAGATAATTTAGACAACTTTCAAGACAATTGTAATGAACTACAGTATTAATCCTATATTGACAAGAATAATGCATTTTTGTGTAACGTTGAGCACTATAGATAAGAAGCATGACCATCAAGTCGGTTTGCCTGAGTTAAGTTCTCAGTGAGATCGATTATACTTATATTATGATTGGCGTATGGCCGCAAGGCTTGCCGAACGGGTATAGTATACATCATTTTCCTCTTTCCTTACTTCTTTCTTTCTGATATTCGCCGTGCTTATGCAAGTGTAGGCGACGCTTCCTGAATGATTAGCTACTTAAAAAAAGGGTACCACCTAACAGATGAAGAGATAAAGATCTTACACACGATAACAATTATCCCGTACATGGTACACAGGGACTTGAATATTGCAATTATAACAAATGTAATTAAGAAAATACCATTAGATATGTTATTGAAGTCCTAAGTTCGCTCGCTCTATTCTCTCAACGTGGAAATCCATTCAATTAAAATCGATACTCACTATAGGTTTAATAAATTCAAAGTTTGAAATCGTATACGATTATCTGCAATGGTAATCACCCGTATTTGAATTTAAACCGAAGAATTTCAAATAAAATTTTATATATCAGTGATATTTTTCAAGTCTTACTAAAGATATCAATAGAGACAGCAGAGACAGAGAGGAGAAAACAATATTTGTTTTATAAACTTAATAATCAGTAAGGTAGAAAGGGCATCAATATGCCAGCTAAGTGATTTTTTGAGCAAAGCACCCGTCAGTGGGGCGCCGAGCTGGGATATAATATTTCATTAACTTATTCCACAGAACTGATTATCAATTGTCTTTATGTGCGACGAACCGCTTATGTGGGCGGCGGTTTCAGATTTTGTGAGAATACTTTTTATGGATAGCCCCAAAAGACTATTTGTTCTTTCTAAGCGGAGTTTATATGTCCAGTAAATACAACTATTATAGAAGAAGCCAACAGCTTAATACGTTTCAATAGGCCTTTTAGTAATAACCAATGATTACAACTTAAAAGAGTAATTTCTTCTCATATTGCAATTTCTTATATTGTTTTAGACTCTGGGATGTGCGTAATCAAAATGTGTGCATGAAAGTCTACCGTGGTCATATATCTCATGTTAACTCAGTGAAATTTTCACCAGATGGTTTATGGATAGCCTCAGCCGGTACCGAGGGCTCCGTAATCATTTGGGATATACGGAAGAGCAAACAGATTATGGAATTTTGTGAACAGCCGGCAGCTGCCGCCATCAGTTGTATACAATTTCATCCGTTCGAATTTTTATTGGCTGTTGGTCGGATGGATGGTACCATTTGCATTTACGATCTGGAAACACAATTACGAGTAACACGTACAGACGCTACTAGTCTATTCTATGGCAATCCCATCAAGTGTATTACTTTTAGGTTAGTTTTCAAAATCATTTTATTTTAAAATCTATCTTAATATCTTAATTGATTTCAGTGAGAATGGTGAATGTTTGTTTGTGGGTACAGGAGTGGCTATTTCGATTATAGGCTGGGAACCAGATCGTGAATTTGATCACATTAAATCTTCTTGGTCCAATTTTGGTGATATGAAAATAGTTAATAGACGTTTAGTAAGTCGTTTTTTACAAAGTATTTGTGTTCTCTTCGTAAAAATTGTTTATTAATTTAACACTCTTACATTTTAGATATGTGGTTCCTTTGAGCAAGAATATGTAGCAATTGATGCCTTGAGTGTGAATCGTGTATTTCCATTTTATAATCCCTCCAATACACCAGCAGCTTTTGTACACAATTCCACCACTCGCAAGAGTTTTTCGCGTGGTAATCAAAAGCTGCGTCTTTCTATTGGTGGTCCAAAGCAATCGCGGCTGGTAGAAGAGAATGAGGACAATCGCAGTCCTAGTTTAGATGGTCATTCATCGCCCAATCTCAGTTTAGAGTTGGTCGATGAGCCGGTTCTAGATCCTGCTCGCATACCCGTTCCTCCAACATCGCTTAATGGCTCTTTTAATAGTAATTATGGAGAATTCGATTCCAATTATTCGTCGATGAGCATTAACGTGCCACCGCCCAAACAAGTTTCGTCACCGCCTTATCAGTTTCCTTCCATATCTTCCAGCACAGCATACAGTTCATTTGGTGGAAATAGCTTGGGTACCTTGAATTTTGATGGGCCCAGTTCGTTAAAAATGTCCGGTGAACGTAGCGCTATATATCAATATGAAAGTTTCGATGATCCATTTACACCGGAATCAGAGATAACTTTTAATGAAAGCTTTCCGCCCGTTATTACAAATTACGAACATACTGAAATGGTCGAAGATTTCCCCGTTAATACGAATTTGCATCAACAGCCGTCTATAAGTATTTCAAATCATGCAACGAACGCAAATCCAAATTCAACAAACTCTCATGTTCATCCGCCCATTAAAACTGTTAAACCAAAAATCACATCACATATAACAAAGCGCACCACTACCCAGGCGAATACTAAATCCACCGTTGTAAACACCATACAGCAGCGCAATAAATTGTCTCAGGTATCGTCGGTTAGCACAACGGATTTACATAAACTGGATGACAATGTGCTAATTAAAAAGTCAGCTTCTTCTCATATGGTCGTGAATAAGAACAAAGCGCACCTCAATAAAGAGAATGCTCGGAATAAAAATCAGATAACTGTCCAAATTATAACAAAAGCTCCTACGCGTTCAAAAACCTCATTGGAATTGCGATCGGCTCAAAAGCAGCAAACAGCTTCGGCTGGAACAGGGCCAGGTCACAGACAAACGCATGTGAGTTGCATGGACAGTATTTTTTTTTTTTTTTTTTTTTTTTCGATTCGCTTTAAGCTAGCGGTAGAGGTTCTTACGAATCTTTTGCTTTGTTCTCTTTCTTTCCCTTTAATTTTCTTAGCGTCTATCTAGTTACATCAGCGATGCTGGTAATGGTTCAGCAAATGTGTGTATTTTTTTGTTATTTTATTGTAATATAAATATTGCTTAAATTTTTATTTATGGTATTTTTTAATACCGTTTTTGTTCGGTGGTGAATTAATTGAATTTCTTTATAGATACCCGTCAGTTATCGCACAGATCCTGCACTACTTACACAGTCTTCTCTTAACACAAAAAGCTTTAATACTCGTCCACATATGGATGACAGTCCAGAAATTGAAATGCTTTCGGCCACGCACGAGCAAGTCTATCAAGAGTTAAGTAATCGTCACGCCACTTTACAAATAATCAGGAATTCCACGAGGTAAGCCACAGTGACGATATAAAAATCTATTCCTTTTTTTTTTTTTTTTTGTTCTTCATCACACTCACTACACTAGATATCTTAAGTTTGTTAAATTTTCAAAACGTATAGAAATTTGGATCGAAGATGTTTTGTAACATTGTATATTGAACCTACGAGTAGTTTCCTAACGATAACCGGATAGAATACTCGACACTGTACTTTCCGTTTGCAGATATTTCACTTAGAGCGGGATGAAATATGTTTTGAAATTTTAAGAACATATATGTTTATATCCGCGACGTACAGACGGATAAATTAATTTTTCGAACTTTT
Organism: Glossina fuscipes; assembly: GCF_014805625.2. NCBI lineage: Eukaryota > Metazoa > Arthropoda > Insecta > Diptera > Glossinidae > Glossina > Glossina fuscipes. The sequence goes on from NW_023998414.1 coordinate 39,664,081, forward strand.
AATTTTCATTTTTATTCACTCCACGTGTGAGTGCGTCCGACTCAATATATGCCTCTTTTTTAACAATCTATACAACAGAATCGATTCTCTTTCTATTTTCTTTTAAGGACTTTAATAAATCTTTGCTGAGAAGATCAAAAATTGTTTTGAAATTCTGTCATTCGTAGTCCAACGTTTAGCTTAATTTATACGTTGAGGCTTTTTTTTGCTCATACACCGATTTTCGTAAAAGTGCGGATAACTTGAGACAGACTCTGCTTTTGGTATATCGATCGATTCACAACCATATTCTTAATTGATCCAAGCTTGTCTGTCCTGTCCTGTCCTGTTCGTTTTGTTTTTTTGTGTTCAACCTACAAGTCCCAAGCTCTCGTACATTACGATGAAAATGGTTCAGATCGGACCGCTTTCTGGACGCCCTATTTTGAAAAGTCCCTAAATGAATAACAACAGGGTGGTGTAGAATACTTAATGGTGACCCCTTGGCCCTTTATAGTATTGCTACTTATTTGTAAGTATGGATATGTTCGCAATGCTTAAACTAATTTGAAGATGTTAAGCTTGCAGTTAGTTATATACGTTAAGTAAGATGGAGTTGAATGCAATTTCCTTTTAATTTATGACAAATATTTTTGTTGAATATAGATCTCACGATATCATGGGAGCGCTCAAGCAGGCCATTAAAATGGGACGCACAGTATTTGTGGATTTACTTGGGGCTATATTGGAGAAAACGTTAGTGTTAATAAAGTCATTTCAAATATTCATTTTATATATATATATTTAAAAAAAAAAAAATTTTTTTTTTTTTTTTTTTTTGTTTAGTTCTTCTTGGAATTTGGATTTGTGTATGCTATTGTTACCGGAAATATTTGAATTATTACAAAGTCAACATAAATTGTAAGAAGATATTATTTAAGAGGTGATTTATTTAATTTTTTTTCACATTTAAATGATTTGTTTTTAATTTTGCAGTCATTACACCCGTGCTTGTGATACTTTGCGTGTTATACTTTCGAATTTTTTGCCCATCATACAGGACAATCTTGATCCTTGGGTTAATGGTTTAGGCGTTGATGTTACACGTGAGGAACGACATCGTAAATGTTTGGAATGTCAAAGATGGCTTTTGCAAATACGTAATTTGCCCGAAAGTAATCACTTTGGCACGACAACGCTAACACAGTTACAAAATATGATTGTAAATATATAAAAATACTCACTTCGGCACTTATATTATAGCCCTAACATTGTTCCTTACTCTCTCTGTCTTTCAAGCACATTTTTTTTTTCGTTTCACATATTTTTAATTTATTGCTATCACATTTTCATGTGTTTTCATGTGAATGAGTGTTTTTTGTTTTGCTTAACATTTCTTTTATTTTATAACAAGTTTTCCATGTCTCTACATAAATGTTACATGTTAGTTATTTCATTTCTATTTCTTATATATATTTTGCAATTATTATTATTTTTTGTAAATTCCCTTTCAATTGGCTTAGCTGCAGGCAGCAAATTTCCTACTGAAGCTTGATCTATAAAATTATGTTAAGTGAAAAGAGTATTTAATTAACTGCCAAAAACGTAGCAATCATCTTCCAGAAGCAAGGAGAAAATGTTAATTAACAAAATTGTAAAAAAAAAACATTCCCATATTTCGCAATTTCCATATCCATCATCACCTATATCACGATGCAATAATTTTCTACAGTGTAGACAAAGGTCTCAGATTTTGAATTAGAATGAAATTCGTGTATTCATGGTTTGCACTGCATGTTTGTTTCTCTATCACCCCTCTTATTGAAAATCTCAAAAAATCGTAAGCCGTGAGATGGAAATTTTTCAATTTCAAATCAATACATTACTCAATTGCTTTCACGCTAAACAAATTATTTAAAACTGAAATATTTGTTCATTTTTTCATTAATAATAATAACCTACACGATTTACTACAGAGAAATCCCCGATCCCCATAAATGTTTTTTTTTCTTCTTTTTTTTTTTTATCGGGATCGTGACTAAAATCGAATTTACTATCATTCGCAAGAGAAACAAGAACAGCCCTCCTAGGTGATGGTTATCCAAGTATCGCCCTAAGGCGGACATAGCTTTCTTACCTGCTCCTAAAATTCATCAGTAAGATCTTTTCTCTCACCTTCAGCTCTTAGTCTTTCCCTTCAAATATCTTTTATTTTTCATTTGACATTTTTGGGAAAAGTGCCTTTCATGATGTTCGTATAAAAAATAGTTTCAGTATAAAGACGAAAACAAAAAAAAAAAAAACCAAAAAAAAAAAAAAGAAAAAATGAAAGTGAATATGAATGTGAAAGTAAAAGTGATTTTAACGCAAATCCCCTCCCCGTGTCTCTACATAACAACATTTCAATTTTAATTAAGGAGAAAACTATAAAGCTCCAATTATAACTTTTTAAGCGAAAAAAAAAATGTACTTAAAAGTTAAACTAAAGTGAAACTTTTTTAAATTTTTAATTTGTAAAATAAGTCATGTAAAACATTTGTAATATATTTTTATATAAAACAATAATAACAACTCTATATTTTTGCACTAATCACGTAGTAAACCGTCAGCTACACCTTACACTACTTACCGCAAAAGTCTATTGTTTATGCATATCTGTGCAGCATCGAGAAATACGAGCCCAGTGAAGTATAGATTCGATTGCATAATTTTTATGGTTTTTTTTTTTTTTTTCATTTTGTTCCCCGAAAATTGGGCCATGATGAATGTCTATTCCGAAAATCACGTCTTTATGAAAACTAAACCTAGTGATGAAAATAATTAACAAATAGAGCCATTATTTGTCAAACAAAGTTTCCATGACTTGTCACTCAGTTCACGTTTTCTTATTCATAAAAGATCTCTTCAAAAAGAAGTTTTTCATCGGTTAAAATTCTTACTTCTTATACAAATTAAACTGATTGTCAGCAGCATTACAGGCTTTGTGTATACTGTAAGACTCGAGAGAGCATATTTCCTTCTTCGTTCATGTTTTTCCCCGAAATTCTCTTTCTATGATTACTAAGAAAATTTAGGCTGCTAATCTAGGCCTTATAAAATCGTTCTCTCATAAGTGCCTTTAGCGCTTCTTCTAATCGAACGCATACAGTTATCGAGATCGAGTAGGAACCGCCTTTTTTTTTTTTTTATCAATTATTCGTATATCGAACTCTTAGGCTGATAGCTCATTTATTTGATAATCCCTTAGCCCTTGTTATGCACATGATTGACTTATACCAATGCATCTATGTATGTCGTGCGAATTTAAATAAATGAATGAAAATGAAATTTGAAAATTGCATAACATATTGCGACGAGGTCGTGTAGGGTATTTAATGGTCCGCCTTGCGCGACCATAATATTTAAATTTGTTTTTTATGAACATATCACAAAATATCAAACCATAGAATAGATTTTACTTTTCCATTGAAAGCAAATATCTAATGTATGGCAAAATGCGTTGTAAGCAAACTGTTGCTGCAATGCAAGCATTTCTGCGTTTTATTTATTAAACTGAATCCTTTACTTGACTATCTATCTCAACTTTATATTTATATATACCTTTTTTTATTTTTCCCCTACCTAAAGAAATAAAATAATTTTTCTTTTAAGATTAGTTTTAATTAACGATTACATTATTATGGTAATCATACACATATATATTATTACCTAAATTACTTGTGGCCACATTTAAACAAAAAAAAAAAAAGAAAAACATCTTCATATAATAATTTATCCTCCCCTTTTCATTTAACTGTAGTTAGTCTATAAAAATTTTATCAAAAAAAAAAAAAAAAAAAAAAAAAAGTAAAGGAAAAAATTGCATTTTACGGAATTGATTCAATTATTTTTGCATAACACCGCTCATTTGCCCGCCTATTACAATTATATTTTCATTTGGAAAAAGAGGAAAGAGGTCTTTATTGTACTTAAATATATTTGTTAACATTTGCGAACAAACTGAATGAGTTTTTCTTTTAGGAGTTTTATTATGTTAATTAGTTCCAATTTTATTTAAATGAAAACGAAACCTGATTTTAGTGCGTATGCTAAAAAATTATTATTATTATTATTATTATTATTTTTTTAAAATTAAATTTAACATAATTTACAAAGCGACAAAAAATTAATTTTAATTCAAGCTTATGATAAGTATATAATACATATTTAATACAATTTATTACATTTTTTTAATATTCATAACGAACAGCAGCAATAATAACAATGATAATAAAACAAAAAGAAAAAAAAAGAAAAAAACAAGTAATATACACGATATTGTATTGTATTTGCGAATAACAGCGTGAAAGCGCACTACCTACCACTACTAATTCCACGATTGGGGCTTGCCTTTCATTTCCAATAGTAGGGAAATCTCGAGTCGTCCGTCTAAAACTGCGACGATAGCATATAATGAAATATAAACGAATGAACGTAGAAGAGAGGGAAGGGAGAAAGAGAGATTCCGTATACTCCTCAAACACAGAGGACGTGTGATATGCAATTAAATATGCAATGAATCTTGACAAAGCGGCAAACATATTTTCTGAAATACATTATCATGGTGGAGAGATAAATTCATATCATGATCAACTTTTATGGGGGCAGTCCGACAGGGACGGATGGACGATTTTTGATGTATGCATTCATCATGCACAGTTAACTGGTTTAAACGCAATGCATTCATTAGGGGCGTATTAAGGTTCCTATGAATTTATATCAGCTCTTCTATAGCTATTATGGTTTTTAGCACCAACAATCCGCAAGACTTGAAATAGATCTGCCCTTTATTATACCGATCGGAAAGCACAACTATTTACCGAATCGATCTAAGCTTTTCTATCCATCTGTCCATCTGTCCGGACTTGTGTTCTTGTGTTCAATCCAAGACGAAACCTTGGATTGGAAATGGTTCAGATCGAATTTTTGTTTTGATCACTTCCCATATTCACGCCTCTCTTTGAAAAATCATTACATGAACACCGTAGCGAATAATTGAATGAAATTGTAAGACGAACGCCAGACATCGTTTTCGTTAATTAAATAAAGATTTTATTGTGAAAGTTTTCGAAATTTTTCTTCTTCCCACAATTTAATTAAGTTATGCCTACATCCTACATCACTAGAAATGAAATGGAATTATTAATTTAAAAACTTAAAAATTTTTAATTATCTCCAAGTTTTCGAATGTTGCGGCATAAAATGACCAAAGAAGTGATCATTTTTATCAAGTAAATGTGTATGTTCTTGATAAAAATGCATCCATTATGTCTTCGATGGCGTCGGCGACAGTGCTCATGATTATCGAACCCTTTCATCATTTTATATCCATTTCGATGTTGTGCGTCACTATAATCATGGAATATGGAATTTGATATTTGAAATATTTTGAAGAAATGATTTTAAAATAAAATCAATCTTTTGTCTAATGACGATAATGATAATGATGATGATGACAATAATGATTGTAACAATGATCATTTACAATTGTCACATTTTTTACTCTTCCATTTCTCTTTAAATCATAGTCGGTCGTGTTCTACGTAGGTGAATTCATTGCGTTTCAAATCGCTTATAAGCTCTGTTGGACTCTGTTGGATGATTTGCATTTTTAATTTTATAATTTCCTCTACGATCTTGTTTCCCATCTTGTTCCATCTACAAGTTTATCATTGTTCATATCTTGATGGCTATAATTATCTATCCGACTATCATCAGAGTTCTCATGAATCAATATCTTGATCGTCGTCTTTATGAACGTCGTCGGCTGTCTTACCAGTAAGTAAGAAATTATTATTATTTTTTTTTATTTTTAACGTTAACATTAATTTTATCGGTAATGATTGTACAAGACGACGCTGAAGAACACCAAAAGATTAGTTTAGCTAGCAGTGTTCTTTTTATCATCAATATTTGTTAGGTTTTAGCTTCAAGCTAGTAGCCGTTTGAGGTTTGCTCTCTTCACCCTATACATGGCCTTACCCCTATGGTACTGAAAATTTTTAGTCGTTTGTCCTATGTTTTTATAACAAATAACATAACGGATTGCGTAATACATATATTGAAATATCTTTTGCAAGCATCGTTCCTAGGTGGTTGGCTCATTATATATAAATGAAAACGTTACTGAGAACAAATTGCCGTAGTATTCCAGTTTTGCATATACAGGCCTTAGGAAAGTTTTAGGTCAGCAAAACGATTGTAACTTCATAGGAATAAAAATCGAAAACTTTTAAGTACATCTCAAGTATCGAGGTCGGTGTGAATAGCCGGAGCGACATAATGTTATCTATCGCGATCGAGGCATTCAAACTGCTTTTGGGACAACGAACTTGCCCTCAAATGATTTTTAATCATTTCATCATCATTCCATTCCAGCTAAGATTGTCTTCCGGGAGATTTCATAGTATGCATGTCCGGCATGTTCCGGTTTCATTCGCAATTTCACATCAAGTGCAGAAAGCATAAAACAAGATATTAATGACTAACTATGAGATCAATCTTCATATACTTAGTGGCATCCAAGCCATAGTCGAACGTGTGAATGTTTTAATAAACTCGAGTAGCGTGACATGATGTTGTTGAATTCCCTTTACTCCCATCACATATCTTATGCTTACCCGTTAATTGCGTAATTTTAAGATTCTTTTTGTATCCATCACCATTGCCATCACCATCGCCATTACTTATAGGATAAAAATTTAAATGCATATCCAATGGGCGATGCTGTGGCAACTGTAGAAAAATGGGAAAAAATAGGCTACGCCTATCTAACATTGCAGTGTATTAAAATTTAATTTTTTTTTCGAAAGGCGCCGAAACAAGCTTCAATCAAAAACCTAATAAGGTATAGGAATTCTTGGCCAGTTTCGAATCTGGAGTGCACTATGCTTCGCCAACAGTGCGTTGTGACTGAGGCATTCTTTTTCTTTTGTTCTGCACTCTCTTTTGCCTACTGACTGTACCGTCCGATCGCTGTAGCGATTTTAAAGAATTGCTTGGATTTTGTTTTTTTAAGGGAAACGAGTTTTCCACAATAGACACATCGTATATATATATATATTTAATGACTCGGCAGAAGTTGAAAGAAAACTGCTGGAAGCGTTTAACGACTCTTGCTTATCTCTCGATCTTCGTACAGTTATCTCAAAAATAAGAATGCAACTTGCTTATCGTCCTCGAGGAGACATGTGGAAAGCTCATCAAAATGACTGAAGTACATTATTACCTTATCCTTGTATATTTCTTTCAATAGGCAGCCTTTCCGGTTGCTGTTACTGTTTTAACAATGAGAAATAACGTTCAAAAATGGATCCATTGTTCTAAATTTAAAATTTAAGGTTTTTTATTTAGGTTTTCTTTTTTCTTTAGACTATCTTCTAATCATAATTAAAAACTTAATTAAATTTATTAACAAACTAATGCTTCATTATACCCAACATCGAATGCTAGAGGTATACTAAATTTACCATTCCGTTTATAACAATGACAAACACTGGTCAGTGAGATGCTTTAACTAATTTAATCATTGTCCTCTGTCCGCCTATTATTTCGCGTCGGGAAAATCATCGGAAAAATTTCGATTACTCTTTCGATATTAACTTTCGACAGCGAAAGCGTTGTATGAAGTAAAATTTTGCGTACTTGTCGATGATACTGTTTTTTTTTTTTTCTTCAAGCCGAATAGGTAGGAGCCGCAATTATGAAGTCAGTGTCCGTTCGCGGATTCAAATCTCAATGCGGTAGTGTTTTCTTCGGTCGTAGGTGTAGTCAGTCGTCAGTGTTCAGTCGGTAAAGGATTATAAATAACACTTGCCGATTGGTCAAACAAGCAGCTCTCTTTCCTGTACACGTACAGGGAACATCTCCCAAATGATTAGTCATATTGGAAAAAAAAAAAAAATTAGATTGGGTTTTAATTATTTACTTTGATTTTTAGAATTTTAAAAAGGGACTTGACAGAAGACGAGAAAATTAGGAAAATTTAGCATCAATACTCGCTCAGGTCGATCATGGGTCTTCTTCTACATACAAAATGAGGTGTCCGGTGCAATGGAATGGCAAAATTATGATGCCTCAATCCCTTGTTGACGGATATAAAAAATCTATAATATATTAAACTTTGATAGATAGATAGATAGATAGATACATCGAAAGTATTTATATCATTTAATTGCTATTAAATTTTAATAATAATAAAAATAATATAATATATATATAAATAATTTATATACATATATATATATTAAACATATATATATAAATAACATATGTATATGAATAAAATAAAACATATTAATATATATATATATATATATATATATATATATATATATATCAGCTACAGTTTAAACAATGTTTTTATATATAAATACTGGTTTTTTTAAGACAGATATTTATAAGCAGAGCAAAAAATTAAAAAAAAGCAAAAAGAAGAAAAATAAGATAAAAAAAAATTTACAAAAAAGAGAGAAAAAAAAAAAAACGTAGCGTATAAGAAAGGATTCATTATAGTGAATCAATTCTTGTTAAAATTCTTTCTTAATCTAACGTTATATGCGGATTGGTATACGTAAAGCCCAGAAATTGTTTCTGATCCATAGACTGCAATATATCCTTATCGATAGGAGTTAGACGTACACGTTCCCGTGTGAAAACACGATCAAAGTATTGAGTATCCAAAGGATGTTTCTATAAAATATCATAAAAAAAAAGAAAATTTATGTTTATTTTCTGCCAAAAAAAAAAAAAAAAAAAACAAACAACAACAAAAATAACAATATATATATATATATATATATTAATGATACTTACAACTTGTGGCCTAAATGGTGGTTCAATTTGTCGTTTTTCTAATAGAATCCAGTCGATTGGTCTAAAGAAAATATGGCCGCATATATCTCCAGCCGGACTATAGTGAGATCCTACACGTTTCGTATAATCTTTTTCCAGTAGCTATGCGGCAATGAAATGGAGGAAAGGAGAAATTTATTGTATAAATTAAATTAAAGAATTAATTAATTAATTGATTGATTGTGTTTTACCCCTTTCAAGATACAGGTAGCTTCGGCAGATATATAGACAGGAAACCATGGAATTTCATTACATATAGACCAGAATAGTTCATCTTCATCGCAGCCACTGAATGGCGATTGCCCGATCAGCATTTCATATAGTAAAACACCAAACGACCACCAATCAACATTTTGATTATATTTTTCGCCCTATTTTTAATTTTTTTTTTTTTTTTTTTTTGATTATTACTTTTTTGTAAGAGATAGGGAGACTTGAAAAAGGCGAAACAAACCTTAATAATTTCAGGCGCCATATAATCGGGTGTACCACAAAAGCTGTCTGCTGTTTTATCGAGATATATTTGTAGTTTACACATACCGAAATCAGCGATACGTACATGGCCTTCATAATCTAGCAATACATTATCCAACTTGAGGTCTCTGGTTCAATTGTAACAATTATTAATAACTTAATAATATATATTTATTAACTTATTTTCTATTAAAATTTACTTACCTATAAATTATACCCTTTTTATGAAGGAATTTTAGACCTGATATAATTTCGGCACCATAAAATCGGGCCCGCTCTTCCGTGAAGCGTCCGCTCTCTTGTATATGAAACATTAAGTCACCACCGTTCAAATATTCCATCACAAAGAATAAATGACTCTGTAATCGAAAACGGATAGAAAATTTACAAAAACTTACTTAGACTATCTCTCTGGCAAAGTAAATCGTATTAATCTTTAGGGGATCATTTGGGAAACTAATATTTTTTGAAATTACAAAGACATCGTTTTTTAGCATAACAATTTGTAATCTCCGTTAGGAAGAAGAAGCCGGTCAAGAAACGTATCCTTTTTTATAATCGTTGCTTGCATGTATTTTGATCAGCGACATATATTTGGTTGTGAAATGCTAAAAAAATGCCAAGTATGTGTACACAACCAGTAAATTCGATGAGTTTGACCCACATAGGACAAAGAACTCCCTGGAGTACGAAAACATTTCGATGGCAATGGATTGCACGACTGCTTTGGACGAAAACCCAATTTAAACTCGCAAAGAGCCTTCGAACAGCTTAGCAGTTCATGAATCAACTGTTTCGGTACGTTTGCATGTATGTGCATGGGAAAGATCCAAACGGAGGAACACAGCTAACCATACGAATTGACTGAAATTTCGAATTATCTCAATATGACAGTTTCATTACTTGCTAGGCACACAAAGAGAGCGTTTCGGTGACGAACTGTGACTACGGGTTAGCCCAGGAGAGCCATTCACATTAATACCGAAGCGCAATATTTGTGGCCATGATGGCATCAGAAAGGTGTAGTGTCTTACGAGCTGCTAAAACCAAAAGCCATTATTACTGTAGATGCCTGCCGACGTCAATTGAACGAACTAAACGATGTGGACGCAAAATCATGCTCCGGCGTGATATCGCTCAGCCATACATTTCAAGATTCTCAGGGATGTATTGCTGTAGCTCGAATGGAGAGTTCCTCGTGGCACGCGGCCTACTCTCCAGAGATAGTGCCTTATGATTACCGCTTGTTTAGATCGATGCAGCATGGCTTGACTGACATGCGATTTCGAAATACCGAAGAGTGCGAAAATGAGCCGATGATTGGAACGCCGCCAAACCAATGGCATTCTCTCGACACGGTATCGTGTATAATTGCAGAAAATGGTGGAAAATATCTTGATTAGCATACACCATTGCACCAAATTTGTATTAATAAATACATTTTTCGAGTTAAAACATCATCAAAATACATGCAAGAGCTTAATAAAACTTAGCCAATGTAAGCTCAACTATGAATTTTTTAATCCGCGCGTATTACCGACGTCGTACTTAAATTAAATCGATTAGTTTATCTTTGCCACGTGATGGCATCTTTACACTGAACTAACTCTCTACATGGCATAAGCTCCGTTAGCCTATTCGGTTACGGATGCATTAGTGATGTGCTCACACGTTATTTATATATTCTTGATCAGCATCAAATACTGAATCGATTTAAGCGTGTCCGTCTGTCGCGCCTGTGCAATGTCTGTTGTAAAGATTGGAATTTCTTGTACGCAGGTTGGTATTGAAAATGTGTCAAATTGGTCGAAGGGCACGCCCACAGCCTAAACTAAGAACCCCTCTGTCTTGCAAACAGAAATTGGTTTTTTCTTCATTGCTTATAAAACTATAGCCGATAAATGTACATATTCTATGGGTGCTGCTGTGGCACCAATACAAAAATTTGCGAAAATGGAGATTATGATGGGTATAAAAGATTCGGTCACGACCGAATCTAATTATTTTACTTGGGAATTTTCAAATGTAAAAAATAAAAAAAAAAAACTAACTAAAGTGTGTGTGAGTAAAAGATTGTATAAAGCAATTTATAAATTTTTCCTTGTCTTTCAATATTTTTTAGAATTTTTTTTCATTATCATTGAAATCACACCTTAATAAAAACCATTTTTCATAAATAATTTCTTGTTTATCTCACTGTCTGATGGCATTAACAAAACTCTGTACAAAAAAAACAAAATATGTCAATGTAAAAATGCAACTTATGTTACCAAAAAAAAAAAAAAAAAAAAAAAAAAAAGAAAATATTTTAAAAAAACAGCAAAACAAAAACAACAACAACAAAAAAACAACAATATATATATATATATATATATATATATATGTATATATCCAATAAAATGCATGGTGAAAACATGCGTTGTTTTCACTTATGTGTACATTACGTAGTTTCAATAGACATAAAGCTTTCGAGAGGTAAAAACTTATTGTTGATTTCATTAATCCAATCAACACTTGTATGCAACGATATTTTAGACTAAGCGCTACCATCTTAGGCTCAATGTTTTCGAATAACCCTAGCTTGGGAGAAGGATACGATATAGGTTTTATGAATGGACGATATGTGACATAATGTATGTATATGTTTACTTTGCTCAGCAAAGGATACGATCAGCATTCTATATATATATATACGATATGTGACATAATGTATGGATATTTTTTGCCTTCGCTCAGCAAAGGACACGATAAGCGTTCTATGAATATAATGATATGTGAAATCATATCCATTTTGCTGGGTTTCGCCGGCCATTTTCTATTTACAAACGCATTTTTAAATCCGTGGATTGTTAATTGTGGGCGAACCTTTATTTCGATTGGGGAATTTTTGAATTTAATCTGGAGAGAGTAATAAAAAAAGAAGCTATTGATCAATTTTGGTATTTTGAATAAAATTTTGAGATTGTAATCGTTTGTATTCATCGATATATATTATATATATGGAAATCGTATGGCTATCGAACTTCCGCGAAATGTCTTGAATTAATTTTACCAATCCTACCAATCAAATATCGAGAGGATTTGATTAAAAGGGCTCTCGTTTGTTTTTTTGGTAAAATTTAATTGAATAATAAAAACTCCGCCGTAGTAATTTTGCAATCATCTCGGATGTCTTCGCTTATTTGTTTTATCTCTTAAGGCTTTTTGTAAGGTAAATTTTTTGTCTTTTCGAAAACACAAATACGCCTATGTTTGAAATGTGTACTGCTCAATAAGTATGCGCTTTAATAAAATGTAGGCATAAATATCGCCGATGACAGCGATGAAAGCGACATTTGTCGGCGATTTCACTTCTAATTGTGCATGGACGCAATAAAGGCATAATTTAATCAAGTTAGAAATCCTATGTAACTTAAAGCAAATCTTTTAGATAATCAATGAACAATAAAATATATAAGTATAATGTTAGTGTGTGAGTAAGATAAGATGAATGATATCTAACACACGCCTCTGAGAACAAACATAAGTACAGATGTAAATAGAAATGCTTATGCACTTAAACTAATAATATTTTTTTTTTTTTTTTTTTTGGTTTTTCTCGTCTCGATAGTTCCTAATTATAAGAAAATGTAGTTCATCATCAAAAGCGTTCTGTGTGTGTACCCTGATCTAAAATGTGGTCATTGGCATTCACATTTGCCCGTTAGGTAGGCGAGATATCACATTCAGAGTGTGTTGTTAAAATGCTAATTTGTTGTAAGAACATGATAATCAAAGGCACACTTACTATACTTACTATAAACATTTACGCACACATTTCGTTTCATTTATTTATTTATTTACTTATTTTATTTTATTTTATTTTATTTATTTATTTATTTATGTTGTTATTGTTGTTATTGTTGTTGTTGTTTTTTTTTTTCACTTGGGTTATGATGCTAAAAATTAATGACCGTCATTTGCTTGGGCGAGAGAAAATGTAAAATTAAATTTAGAATTTCACCTTTTCAGCTAATGAATTGAAAATTAATTTACCGTTCACGCGTGTCTCTGCCAAATAATAACAATTTATTTTAAAAAATATCAAAAATTGCAAGAAAATAAATGCGAAAATATTATTTAATGCCTTAACGTAAAAACGAATCTCTTTTAATACCCGTCACGGATTGATTTAATATAATACGCATATGTTTTTCATATCAATTCGATTCGATTCGATTCGAGGCAATCGAATCGAGATTCGTAAGAAAAGTGAAAGCAATACTGAACCAATTCACGTGAATAGTTGCATTCCTTATGCATGTTTGTACATGCATGACTACAATGACTACGACCCTAACACTTTGTCTAGCAGAAGAAATATGATTTTACGTTCAAGTTCCCCCCCCCTCCCCCCATTCTAGAGCTACAATTGCGCTCTATGCGCTCGTCAACAAGCAGTAACGACTTGAAGTCAATAATCGCATTTATGTAATCGCGCATACTGTCTGTTGTAACGTATGCATGTTAGGCTGTCCGCTTAAGTCATTATAGATTTCTAAGAATTCTTACCATTCTTACCATCGTTTATTCATCATTGTTAAGATAGTGAAAAGGTATCCTTTCAGGCTTTTGTGCCTCTGTAAATAATCACTAATTGACATAACACACAAACACATAGTATTAGTCAGCTGATCAAAGTCATTAGACCATAAACCGTTTGCAATACAAAGATATGTAAACAATAGCCAGAAGGACTTGAAAGAGATTCAACTACAATTATCTCGAACGATCAGTCCGTTTGTCCGCCCTTTTTTTCTTGTATTCAGCCTACAGGGCGCAGTTTTTGAGATACTATGATGAAAGTTGGTTGGCGCAATAACGTTTTCTCGCCCAACAATGAGAGCTATCGAAAATGATTCGGATCGGTTCAGTTTTTCGATCACCCCGCCTATAAAGATTTTGTTTTGAAAAGTCCTTATATATATATAATAACTATACTAAACTAATTGACGCAAGATATTTAAATGGTGGGCCGTGTCTCACTTTAATGTTTTTATTTGCTTTCACCAAAGAGACTTGACTTTTATCAATAATCATTTTACTATTATAAATGGTCCAACTTTTCGCTATAGTTAGGGATAAATATTCGTGTTACAAGGTCAGTTCGCAAGAGGCAGGTAGGTGTACAAAGCAAAAGTACACATAACATGTAATGGACGGCCTGCCTAACTATGTTTTTAGACGAATGTCATTTTATTTAAAGATGTGCAAGGTTTTATATGCATCGCTCTTCTATGCTTTTTATTTGCGACTCCGCACATCCATTTTTTGATTGCTATGTTTAATGGAATGCCCTGAGAATTTCAATAATTCGATAACTGATAACTTTCAAGAGAAATATCTATCAATCAATCTCAACTTGTTTTCTTGTAATAACAGGCAGACAGTAGTAGTTAAGAAGAGTCCGTTAGTTGTCGCATTCAAGATTCGATCTGTTACTTTTCTTTTTATAATCATGATTGATCGGCTTGGTGGTGGGTACGAAAGAGTATTTTTAGGCAATTAAAATAAATAAAACATTAATCACAAATATTTTATTTATTTTTAAATATAAAACGTTTGAAACACATTTCAAACGAGACGAAAAAAAAATCGTAATCGAGTCACATAAATCACTGTTGTAAATAATCCACAGAAAATATATTTATTTATTTATTTATTTATTTATTTTTATTTTTATTTATTTTTTTTGTTCTTGCAGATCTATTTATATTTAGTATAAGTACGTGTTTTTGTTTTGTTATTCGTTGTTTTTGTTGTTTTAGTCTCTTTAGTTTTGATAAATGATCGTTAGCGAAAAATTAAACGATGCTATCGCTTTATGCGCGCTCAGTCACTCACTTACCTCTGTTTGAAATGTACAAAACAGGTGACACAAATACGGATGCTTTGTACCCAAGGCCAACACTTTACGCTCTATCAATGTTGAATCAACATCGTCATCTTCGAGTACAACATCCTTTTTTAAGCATTTTACTGCATAATAATATGTAGTATCACGTAATTCAGCCAAAAGTACCTTAATCGATAAAATTTATGATAATTTGAATACATACACATATATATGTAAAGGGATATTCCTCCTATCCGATATAAAACTTACTTTACCGAAACTTCCTTTGCCCAGGACGGCTAAGAAATGGAAATCTTCAACTGAATAATTCTTAAATCTAGGTATTATTGTGGCTGGTGCTGTAAAACGTCCAGATTTTTGGAATTGTGCGTATGTATATGAGGTTTCTAAATAATAATTATAATAATAATAATAATAATAATAAAAATACTATAGATGAACAGATGCGAATTATATTGCATATATAATAATATATAGATAGATAGGATGTTATTGGATAAAAAACAAAATTGATGATCATTTTTATATATATAGTCTCTCGTATCTTTTCTTGTTTATAACCTACCATCTTGTTCTTCATTTGTTTCGATTTTATAAGCGGGATTTGAACTGGGCGGTGTACTGGGTGACTCTCTCGTGTCGCGAGCACCTGTTCAATAATTTATAAAAAACAATTTAGGTATATTTAGAAAAACTGCACATATGTACATATGCAGGGGCGGATAGTATTGATTCAAAAGAAACGTCATTTACACTCAACTTAATTTAGAAAAAATTTTATCGAAAGAAAAAAAATACTTTTTTTTTTTTTTTAAATAATTTTCATAGAATTTTTCTTTTTTCGAAAATATTTATGAAATTATTTTATATAGAAATATTTTGTAAATATTTTGCAAAAAAAAAATAAATATTCATTGCGGATAATTTGTACACAGACATTTTATATAAAAATATTTGGTATAAATCAATTTTAAAAAAATTATAAATTTATATAAAAAAATTGCATATATAAAAAATTTTTTATATAACAATTTTGTATTTGTTATAACATTTTCTTTTTGAGATAAAAATTATTTTAAATGTAAAAATTTTATAAAAATTTTATGTAAAATTAAAAATTTGTTAAAAATTGATTTATAAAAAAAAATATCTATATTAAAATTTCGAATGAAACTTTTAAAATTTTTAATTTAAATTTTTATGTAATAAGTTTTTTTTATATAAAGTTAAAGTTGTTTTTTCCATTTTTTTTATAAAACTTGAAATTTTTTTCTTTTTTGGGAAATATTTAAAAATTTTTTTTATTTATTTGTGATATAAATATAATTTTTTTGCCTGTAAGTGTGAAAACTTTTTCAAATCTATGTAAAAAAAAAGTGATGAATACTTTTATGGAAAACATGAAGAAGGGATTTTTTATGAAAATTTTCATAAAATATAATTAGAGAACGAAAGGTTTTTACGAAATATTATTAAAGATAAATTTTTCGTTTCTCTGAAAATAGATATCTAATCGATTTCTATACAATATTCGTATCGGAAATTTTTACGAATAAAGCGAAAATGAACTTTTGCAATTTTTTGGAGAATTACTTTTAAAATTTTTTACAAAAATTTTTAAAAACTAGGAAATGTTTATCAAATTTTCAATAATAAAAAAAAATTTCATTCACTTTTTCTATTCTGAAGCCACGAAGTACAGTTGCTCTAACATAGGGTTTATCAACGCAATAGATCGCTTCTTTAAGCAGCATAATCTACCTGAACATTAGGGTGGACTTGATTTTTTTTTTTTCTAAGGAGACCAATCACTCAGGATATGTCTAATATATGTATAGCAAAGTGATGGTCATAAAGAAATATTGAAAAAGGGTATGGCGAGCGGCTGCAGCATGACTGGTGCGTAAGCTCGATCAAAAAGCGCCAAGTATTCATTAAATCTACAGTCGTACACCTATCGTAATTAAGGTCTGTGTCTACGGTACTAAAGATTGAGAGCCCACTAATGCAAACATAACAGTCGCGCTTCTTAACTTGATTATGCAGCAGCTCATAAATACTACGGTTTCTACTTGGTGTTACTAACATTTTTACTAGAGGTGTAGAGCCTTTAATGGCGCACTTCGTGCCCCTGCAGTGTTTTTCATCGTTTCTCATAATCTTGTATTGGCAAACATCAGAAAGAGCCTTTTTAGTCAACTGCAAAAAAAAATTAAATGTAATGACGTCTTTCCGACTCTTCTGACTCTGCAGCATTCTTTAGCCGCTTTTCTATAAACGATCTACGGTTGTTTCCCGTCTGTTGTATGTTTAACTGTTTCGTGATTTTTTGTGCTTAAATACCGGTTTGCTAAGTAAACTGTAATTTTTCTTTAACTAATTACCTAACCCTCTTCAGGGAAGACTTTGATGATCGAAATTTTCGAATGGAACCGCCGAACAGCCGAACCGAGCATTTGGAGGTTGGTTTTGACATCGGCCCCGTAAAAAAAGCAAAAATACTAAAGGCTTGATGAATCATTCGACCTCTTGTCGAAATTATATATATATGATCGTATGGAAGAAGAACATTTTTATTGACCTATTGAGAATTCTAATAGTTGTGGCTTATCTCAAACAGCCCTCAAACAGCTCAGACAGCTGTCGAATGACGTACTTGCTAATCTATTGCAAGTTATAGATTTATTTATTTGGGGAGAAAGTGGCTCAATACTTTTTAGAATATGCAATAGTTAACTTTTTGCTGAAAATTTTGTTTCAAATTCAAAAAAAAATGTTTTCGGTTTTTCTTTTTTTCTTTTTTTCTTTTTTAAGTTGATTTTGCGTTTCTTTTAAAAAAATAAAACCATTTGTTAGCCGCAACGGCACATATGCCAGCATTCCCTAAACATCACGTTTCTTTTCCTTTACATGATTAATTATTCTATTAATTGTCTAGAGAGTACTATACGCGCGTTTCCGTCGCTAAGTAAATCATGTGATGTTCAGCGATTGCTAAAATATTTTCGCATAAGCGTTCATTGTCTTTTTACATTCAATGTGACCTTATTACCTCTTTTAACCGAAGCTAGTGCTTCGACAATTAATTTTTGATTGACGCCACACAAGTTGGCCGTAAGACGTTCACATTTTTTATGACAATTAACGTCACACTCTGGAAAATGAATGAGAATGTTTGCGAGGACATATGTTAGTTACGTTATCAATAAGTAAAAATTTATCGAGAAAATCAAACGAAAAATTAATTGTTGCAAAAAAAAAAACACCAAATAATTTTTCTTCTTTTTTGTTTTTGTTTTGTTTATTTTTTGTTAATATACTTTTAATAACACATTTATCATGAATTAATTGAATTTTTGTATTCTTAATCTCTCGCTGTTGTTGACTCGACAGCTTTTTTATATAACCACTTATGTTTGTATGCATATAGGGGGACAGGTATAAAAATTGTTATCATATTAAGGCGAATCCTAGATACCTACCTATCAGCACAACTATATAATAATGTGTATAAAATTTTCAAATACTGTTAGTTTCTTGTCTAAGACAATTTTTGGAAACTTTGGAAATGATGTAAGTCCTTGTCTAAAATGACTTAATCACCCTGATCGGATGAGAATTATATTTTAAAATAATTTTTTCCTATTTTTTAATTTTTTTTTTTTTTTTTGTTTTTTTTTTGAAAGCTCAACAACCCGCTTATGTTCAGTGGGCTTTTTAAACCTGATCTCGGAAATGAAACAAAAGACATATTGGCCAAGTGCCGCGAGTGCTAACGACGCAGACAACAAACGAATAGGTGAATTGAATAGGACGGATAAGATTGATTAATCGATTAAACGTCGATTACGAATATCTAACCGCTTTGTTGATGGGTATTGCAAATGCAATGACATAACCACCTACGTCGTTGGGTATAGAGATGTTCTATGCCGTTCTATTTATTCGATAACCTATTTATAATTTTTTTTTTTCTTTTTGTTTGTGATTTAATTGTTTAATCAATTGATGGCAAGTGCTACGGTAGGAGCTACTTCGCCTTGGGCAAAAATGTTCGTGACGTTTTTATATATATATATATATATATATATATATATATATGTATATTTAAGTCAAACATATACATATACAATAAAATTAAAATATATAAGCGTGTTCTTTATTGTGTAGTTTTTTTTTTTTTTTTTTTTTTTTTTTTTTTTTTTATTTTTTAATTACGTATCACAAATATTTGTTAACGTTGGTTATTTTAAGCAGAATTCGCTTGCAATAGCATTTGTTTTTTGCTTCTTCTTTGCCTTTTTTCTGGATTTTATTTTCTAATTTTGTAAAATCTAATCGCTAATGAAGGCCATAAAAGTAAACATTGAGACTAAGTTTTTCATTTACATTACGATCGCTATTAAGCGAAATCACTGACCCATTAGAAAACATTCACGTTTCTTCGATTCACTAATTAATGTATAAAAATACTTCATTTTTTTTTGCTTGTTTTTCAATTTGTTTGTTTAGTAAATAAAATTTCTTCTAAAATAAATTAAACGATTTAATTACATATTTTTATTTGCTTAATTTGCTTCCTTTGCCTTTGTACAAAATGAACATTTAATGAGTATTTTTTTTATTATTTTTTTGTAGAGTTCATCCTATACAGCTTGCGGTACGTGAGTGTGTTATGCTTATATGAATGTATGCAATACCCGGGAGGACTTAACATAGATTCACATTTTATTGTATCGATCTAAGCTTATCTCTCCGTCCGTTCGGCATCTTGTTTTTTTTTTTTCTTTATATTTAAACCATGACATGTTTGCATTATCCTGGATGCAAGAATGAATGAATGCTATGCAAAATAATTTAGTTCGGATTGTTTTTGTCGACCGCCTCCCATAAAAAACCCTATATTGGAATAGTCGTTTTATGAATAATTGTACAATTGTATAAGATATGGTTTTAATTGTTGTATGAATATCGTGTACGATAGATCAAAAGATATCGAAGATTTTGATTTTTTGAATCAATTTTCCCAATCAAAGAATATTTATTTATTCGTAATTCTTTGAAATTTTATCAAAAATTTTCAAAAAAAAAATTTTTTATTCTCCTTTTAGAAAATACAAGCATGAAACGTATTTTCATATATCAAAAAAAAATTGCATTTACTCTACTAATCTTTACGTGTGATTACGTGATATCCATACATTTAATATACTGAATATTTAAATACATACATACATACATACATACGCTTACGAAATACAAAATTACTGAAATCTTCTACCGAAAGCTCTCTCAAGTCGATTAGTTAAGGAATTGCTGGTGTTTGTCACAATTATAATCCGGATTATACACTGACTTGGTGGAATTTTGAATAGAAATTGCCCATAGATGAATTTAATGCGACGTGTAGAAGGTATACATTCTCAGTTTTCTATTAATACCAGCCCAGTAAATAACCGCAATAGCAATGTGTATCGTAATGCAAAAATCTTGGCGTATTATTCACATTGACTATGACATTGAATCGGGGAATTTGGTAGGGGATATGAAGATATTCTCCCTACGCTTGGTGAGACTAGAAGGGTTTGGCGTGTTATCAGCTCTTAAAGGTATCAAACGCTATCAATAAAAAATAATTGCTTTAAGTTGTTCGCTATTCACAGAAAATATCAAAAGACGCAATACAAGATCATTTCGTTTATATGATGTCCGTCCATCCATCCATACAGCAAAACGAGATTTGCTATATGTGGGAAGAACTTAATTGGGCGGGTGATAGCCAATGCGGCTTACTTATCAAGCCCGAGTTGTCCCTATTGACCGCTTTGCGTCGCGGGCTCCCTTTTGCGCAAATGTAGAGAAATGTGTGGGTCGATGAGTGGTTTTTTTTTTGGTTTCGCAACAAAACATTGTCAGACAGGTGAAAAAAACGAAATTCTTTGTAGAAAATATTTTCTTTTATTATTTTCATACAATAAACGTGCATTTTGTGATGCAAAAATTCCGGTTTCATATTTACATACCTGTAAAGAATTTGATATATCACTATAGTGATACCGTACACAAAGTCTTTGTACATATGTACAAAGTATTTTTGTATTTTTGTCGCTTTTCTAAAATTTATTACACAATCAGACGTACAGGTAACCCCATCGTTTAATTCGGACCCGGCTGCTATCAAGCTGATAATTGTCGTTAACGGTACACATTTTCTTTTTTTTATAAGCATAATGCGCCCATTTTTTGCCCAAATTGCACAACTATCCACCATTGGTCAATATTTAGCTTCGAACGAAGCAAAAGAAGCAAAGTTTCGCCCAAACGGGGTTTTTTTGTTTTCGGTCTAGATCCATTTAAAGCGCCAAGAAACTATGTTGTGTTCATACACATTTGCGTATGCCGTAATGTTAGTACGTTCGCCAACAAGTCACAGTTTTATTCAGTAGCCTACAGAACTGCTTGCAATCTCTCTTTTACCTCGTAATAGTTTACATAATAGTTGATCTTTAAATATTTTCCTTAAGTAAAAACAAAAAAAATATAGCAATAAGTATATCGGATATTTTGTAGGGAGCTTAAGTTGTATATTCGAACGGAACTTGTTCGCAAAAATATTTTCATGCGGATGAGTTTTTGTGAAGACCTCAACTCCTTTTTCGAAATTTCAAATTTTCTTCTTCATTTTTATGACCAACAGGACCAAGGACAGGACAGACAACTGGGCGACAAGAAAGCGAACAATGCTTTCTCTCTGATTGGGTTCCCATTGAATTGAACGTTGCTTAATTCTCATCTAAGATAGCGATGCATATTTCTAATTAAATTTGTATCGATTACAAAGCCATCTTTCAAATTCATAACACATTTAACAAATAACGAAAATTTACTGCAAAATACAATGGAGATTAAGTAACGATAGTAAGAAAGAGGGAATATTTAATAGATAAAAATAAAAAGGTAAAAAACGATTATCGGCTTTGAGAGAGAGGTCTCAAGAACGTAGATTTCAACAAGGAAAGGATTTTCGCTGCAAATGACCTAAAGAAAACTTAAAGACAGAAAACTTAACATTCCCGTTGTTTCAGGAGGATGAAGATTTTTACCTTTTGTTACTTCTTAGATCCACTGTTCCAATAGCTGATCTAGTAGAGGAAATATTTTAGCGAAAGGTTTCCGGTTTGCTTACAATTGCTGTTATTAAACTTCAGTTTAATATATGCTGTAGTTCATGGAAATATTTTTGAAATCATCATCTTAACTTTACCTAAATGTGTAAAGTCTCCGGGGAATGAAATAACGATATCTCTGATAAGTTCATTTTATAAAATATTAGCTTTGGTTTTTTGGCTTTTGGTTTTTAGCAGCCAGAAATTTGAAGTTTACTTAGCGATCTCCGCTTCTCTGCCCATCTGTCGGCTTGTCTGCGTATGTTTGGATGTGCAGTTTTGAATATAAAATTTTATTGATTGAAAATTTGGTTCAAAAAATTCGCAAACTCCTATAACAGTTTAAAGTAAAATGTAACTTGATTGGGGAACTCAGGTGAATATATGCACAGTCAATAGTAAGAAAGTTAAGCACGTATGTATGACAGATTTTTCCCTATAAGTAGGGACTTTTATAATATATAGAAATACATAAATAGGTTGACACGTCTACATGCACACACGCAATCGATTCGATATTTTGGTAGATGAGATGAGACGTATCAGCCGGGGCTAGGCGAAGAACTACTCCCCAAGCGCCATAAGTAACGAAGAACGGCTTCTCTTGCTTAGGATCGGCAAAAGGAAGTGGACGTTCGCTTTTATTCTAAGTATATTAAAAGGATTGAAAAAAACACATGAAGAAATAAATAAAACTTTACGTAGTTTTTGACCGGACGCGGTTATTTCCTCAAGTATCCGGACATGACAGTTCACCCAAGATGTACCCAAGCCGAGTTCATATGGGGGAGCATGCTAAAGACACAATATTTCGCTGCACTCGGTTCGGGAGCCGAGCGGCACATTAAACAATATCATTGGTCTGACTGAGGTTTGCAGCGCAATAAAGGGGCTTCGAAAAATGCGACGCTTAACAACACGGTAGCTGGAAAGAAAAAGAAGTGGAAGCCAATAAGAGAGTCGAAAGGTAGACCACTAAGTTGAACCATTCCCGGCGAAGTGATAGAATAGGTGTGTATATGTTGAGGAAGAGGGCGGGGTTGTACGCATTTTAGTACGTGTAGGCGTCATAGATTGTGAATCGTGCCTGCTGCTTGTACGGGCCAGCAGTATCTTTCGAACATTTCTACCTCCAGCACGTATGACTACCTATGACAGTCCATATATTTTTGTGAATCTCTCAATGAAACGGTTTTCCTATCGGTAAGGTGCCGGAGATGATTATACACAATCGTCTCTTTGCAATAGCAAAGGAAAGAGCCGCTCTTTCGGAGCAGCGGAACGGATTCAGAACGGGTCTGCCCACTATAAATGTCAAATAAACTTGTCGCTTAGTGCTGTAGATAGACTTGTGACGGCGTTCACGGTTTCGAATCTGAATGCGATAAACCGTACCTTATAAGTAACTATTTTATGTGTAACGTATACAACATGCGATAGATAATGGCACAGTTTTTATGCTGAGACTTTGCTAGTAGTTAAAGCGTGAAAATATGCTAACTTTCTACTACTACTACTACTACTACTTTGAAACTGAAAATTACTAAGTTTGCTGTGCTTTAATGACTTTCTCCACAATAGCTGAATTTAAAAAACTTAACCCTTAGGAGAGTTCTTTAATATGGCTGAACCCGTAATTGTGGCCAGGGAAGAATAAAATAAATAAACGGATGATTAATATCACGGCTGAAGTTATAGCAAGCGAACTATGAAACGGCGGTGCAAAAAAAATATTGCGACATTAGAAAGGTTCCCGCTACGATGAAAGCTCCGACATGTGCGATGAGCTTCGCGATGAGCTACTTTGCAGATAGTGACAACGGCATTGTATTCCACGACATAATGGCAGGCGTTCGCAGGGATCGGTTCTCGGTCAGATCGGTCAGAGAATTACCGGCAAACCAGAAGCTTGCAGCGTCGTAAGCAGCTTTGTGACAAAGGTGCCGGTTACAGGGACAATTGAGTGGAAAGAAGAGGAAACGGAAACCAATGGACCATTCCATTATACAAAGGGAACGTACTAGCTGCAACTAGTCCAGACGCAGTAATACGTAACGATGGTACCGCGGAGGAGACTGGTCGAACAAATGTATGCGTGGAGGGTTGTGTTAGTAGGTAATCGCCGTTGATGACAAATCGTACATTCTGTTGGTATGGGCCAGTAGTACTCCCGAAAATTTCTATCTCTAGCTAAGTACAAGTTGTAACCCTTTCCTTTTCACAATGACTTTGTATTGCGACCACTTTATATATATATATTCTTCTTTGCAAACTATTTAAGGCGTTATCGGTAGTAAGAAGAAAAAAAAAAATTATGAGTGAAAATTATTAATTCTTGCGCTTAAATTCAATTACGCTTAAATGCGTATATGTAATAATGTATAAGTATAAATATTATTTAACGTAAGAGTGTGAGGGAATAAAGAAAAATTGTCTTTTAAATAATTTAAACTAAATGAAATATAATTAATTGCTTGTAAATGAGTTTACATTAAATGAAAGTGGAAAGCGAAGAAAACTTAAAAGCTTTGATGAAAATAGAATAATTCAAAAGAGGGCTTCATTTAAAAATAACCGTTGTTCCACATTGCGTAGCAGTAATAAGGCAGGTACAAGAATAAAACGCCCCCACAAGTGCATTCGCTTACATAGGCATGTACGCATTTTTTGCTTTTGCGGGATCGTCACTTGGCTTCCGCGTTGCTATATGCAATTTACTGATACTCATGATTCTGTTCGTTCACAATAAATTTTTAAGAAAATGCATTTAAGAACACTTTTTTTATTTTCATTTTTTTTTTCTTCCATTTTCTTTAAATGCATTTTTTTTTCTCGTCCTACCTTTCACATCCTACTGAAAATTTAAATTATGCGTACATTAGATTGCGGGCTATATTTAATGTGTTATTTATTTGGGAACATGTGTTCGTTCTATTTTTTTTTATTTTTATGAATATATCGGAGCACGACGTATATATATATATATATGAGGAAAACGAACTCATGCGGCACCGCGTAATGCAATTGATTGCGCATCAGCTTAATGAAAAAAGAGTAGGAGGTTTGAAGTGAAAGTTTCAAGTAATGCGAACGATCTGAAGGTGGCGTTTTTTATTAATTGTGGGCGTGTGAATACAATCAAATAGTAATTTTTACTTAACGAAACAAATTCAAATAGATCAAGAGATGCATTTCCAAATCATTCGATTCATGGTAACTTTTTAAATATGAATGCGGGAACTCGTGCATACTAATCCACTAATATAGGAAGTGCAAGGGACCAATTTTGATCTTGTTTCTGCGGCTATTGTGGGCGAGTTTATAAGAATGGATGTGTGGGGCTGCTCCTTAAGATTTCTCTCTGGTAATTCAATGCCGAACGCATAAGTACCAGAATTGATTTCCAAAGTCGTATCTTTTTTGGAATTTCATGAACCGATGTCCAGTAAGCGCAAACATATTTACTTTTTGTATTCTTGATGCATACTTGTCCGCATCATCAGTGTAAGGAAAAAGTGTTCAATGATGAGTGTAAAAAATTTGTCGATTTTAGAGTTCTCTTTAGCTTCGGTGAAGATTTTCATCGTAGAATCCAAATTACTTTTGTACATGAGTTTTTGAAAATGTATTCTTAGTGAAACTTTGTTGAAAATGTTTTTTTCTTTTTCCGCCCGCCTTCAATTTCAACTGAAAGATGAATGAATGAGAAAAAAATTCGCTTATGTTATGAAGATTTTGATGAGTGTACGTTTAGTTGGTGCAAACGTAATGAAAAATGATTTGTGCCATCTTCCCGTAGAGAAGATACATTTTTGATAACGAATGCATTTCATATTTATGTATGTACATATATATGTATATATGTATATATGTGGATTATGTGATATGTTTACACGATTCAAATTGTTGTAACTCTGTTTGCATATCTTATTGTGCAACAAAAAAGTCATTGAACTTTTATTCGAAAATATCGTTTACGGAAAAGTAGGAATTTTTAAAAAAATGTATATGCACACGAGTAGTGCATTTTTCAGTTAAGTATAATTAAGTCTGTCAACAAGACATTTCTTTTTTAATTGATTTTTAGTAGGTTATACGGCCATTATATCTTATCATCTTGATGATAAATCGATGGATGCGATTTTATTAATGAAACGTTAACGTTAACGTTTCATTAAAGTAATTAATTTATTTTATTGGATTTCGTTGCATAAACTGCGAAAATTATTATTTATTGCAATTCTTGGGAAAAGCAATGCTTTTGATGAAAGTTAAAAGCGAACGATTCACTTTCGGTACACAAATGCGTACATATACATGCATATATATCATTATATATATATATATATATATATATATATATATATATATATATATATGTATATATATATTTTCTTTTTATACATACATACATATATATATGTATGCATATATCTGCGCATACCAATACATATGCGTATACAGTGACGTGCAGACGCCTGTTGTGTTTTCGGTTGATTTCATCATTTTTAAGGAAAATTAAAATATACCATAAATGCAGTGAAATAAACAGAATATATATATATATATATATATATATATATATATGAATGTATATTAGATGCATAGGTATATAAATATGTGTACATATGTGATTGATATGTGATCTGTAAAGATAAACATTTCAAATTTGAAATCAAAACAAATCAAAATGTTTCTCTCTCTCTCTCTCGCTCTCTTTCTCTCTCTCTCTCTCTCTCGCATTGTCTTTCTCTCAGCCTGACTGTTATTAAATCTTTTTTGATTTCTGCCTTTACTTTCAATAAAATGATCATCGTTTTTGTTCATCTTGTTCATTTTCATCAAAGGGATTCTCTTTGATAATTTACAAAGCTTACCCAACATTTTTTTGGGACTGGCTGGTGCGGTGCCACCTTCGAAACCTGAATCATTGCTACTAGTGCTCATACGTATAATTGAGGAGGCATTCAATTTATTTGGATCATCAGCGGCCGTATTATTCGTTTGCAATTCATCTTCATATTCTTCTGATGTAGTACACTCATCACTAGTTTCCGTCTCCTCAGTGGAGCCGCTTTCTTCACTATCACTTTCATCGTCACTATCATCGTCATCATCATCATCGGGATAAACGATTTTCTCACGTTTCCATAATGGACGTGGCGTCGCGACTAACGGATAACGCGGTGCTTCCTCTTTAACATATAATTTACGCGATGTATCAATTTTCACTTTCTTTTGCGGATCGAAACGCACCTGTTGGGCTTGTTTCTCTTTTTTACGACGTTCTTTAAGTTTTTTCTTCATGCTTGCTGTTAAATTTTCACAACCGTCTACACTGGAAAGATCGAAATCACTGTCGTCGGTAAAATCGCTATTTTCCGCAGACGATGGTATATAATCTTCGAGATCGGCGTCGACGTCGTGTAAACACTGTGCCAAATTCGATACTGTCGCGAACTTTGATAAATTATTGCCACCGCTTGTGTTGATGTCGCTGACGCCACTTTTATCGGTTGTCGTTGCTGCCGCAGTTGTAGTTGTGGTTGCACTTGCAGGTATCGCAGCCGGCGAGGTCGTTAATGTAGTTTTTAAATTGTCCGGTAATGACGTCAGTTGTGCAATTATTACTGTATCAGATGTGGCTGTTGTTGTGCGTGACGTTGCTATTTTACTTTTGGTCGGTGGTGACACACCCGCCTTATTCGGTGCCTTTGTTACAAACTGATCGGCATTAATGACGCCGCTGGGTGAGATTTTCGTTTTACTTTTAAGCGGTGATGTATTCGGCGCGGCCGTCTTCTTGCCCGCCGCCCCCTTTGTCTTATTTGGCGGCATCGTTGCTGTATTGGCTGTGCCATTAACCGTTAATTTCAAATCGGTTTTATTGATTTCCTTTAATTTTTTATTTAGCGTTTCCGGTTGTTTTGTGGTCGGTGGTTGATGAGTTTTAGTAGTGGCTTCCTTCGGCGAAGTGCTCTTTTTTGCCAACTGTTCTTTCTCTGCAATGGCAGCATTATTATTAATCGTTGTCTCCCCTTTGTTATTGTTTTTGCTTTCAGCTAATGGGCATTTGTTATTTATTTCATATTGTTGTTGTTGCTTTTGTTGTTCAGGTGACTTGGCTGCTTGCCCGGTTATTTTTGTTGGCGTCGTTGTCGTTGCCGTCGTAGTAGTTTTTGCCTTTACAATTGCTTCTTGGTTGCTTTTCGCAATTACTGGCATTTTCGTTTTATCCAATTTATCATTTTGAGCCTTTTGCTCAGCCAGCGACGTTTTAAACTCTTTCACGAAATCCACCGAATCAATAGACTTAACTTCATTAACTTCATCTTGACGCGATTTCAATCTCGAATCCTCAACTTGATGTAAAGTCTCTCCAATTTTGAATTGTTGTTGTTCTTCCGAGTGTTTTAGTGCATCAGGCATTTGTGGAATTTTGGATGAAGTCAACGGAGCTTTTGAAGTCTCAGTTTTTAGAATTTCTCTGTCTTTATTACTTGTTACTTGTTGTTGTTGTTGTTGCTTTGCATCTTTTGTTTCCGGAGATTTCAGTAAAGTTGTTTTGCTTACAGGAGATTTTGCAATTTCTGCTGCTTTTGTCGGAGTCTTTGGAGTTTGTGGAGGAGTCTCTGACTTATTGATTGCCTTCGTTTGGTTATCCATTTTGCTTATAGGTATAGACATTTTTTTCTCGATGAAAGCTTTTTTCTGATTCGGCTCTTTTAAGATTTGTTCTTTTGCATCCAGACTCGATACTGTCTTAGCTGTTAAGTCCTCTTTAAGAGTTGCGTTCGGTGGTTCAACCGAAATCCTCTTAGACTGCTCTCCTTCCAGTGAGGATTTAGAAGTCGCAGCTATCTTCTGCATTGGTGCTTCGTTATCAATGTCTTTACTTTTATCTAAAAGCGAACACGAAGCTCCTGAATCTTTCCCTATTGAACTTTTACATTGTTTGTCTTCTTTCTTTATAATGTTTTCAATCTCGTTTCCCTTCATTGTTTCACAATTAGGCTTTGAAGATTCGCAGGTTTTAAGCGCTGACGTTAGAGATTCAATCGGAGCTTTTGTTTCGACTGCAGGATTTCTCTGCGTAGATTTCTCATCTTTTTTGTCTTCTGTAACTAACTTTGAC
The DNA here is from genome assembly GCF_014805625.2 of Glossina fuscipes. Classification (NCBI taxonomy): domain Eukaryota; kingdom Metazoa; phylum Arthropoda; class Insecta; order Diptera; family Glossinidae; genus Glossina; species Glossina fuscipes. The sequence goes on from NW_023998414.1 coordinate 39,693,623, forward strand.
GTTTTCGATATTACCTGCAAGACGTCGACTGGAGATTTTTTCTCAGCGAAAGTCTTAAGTCTACTGTCTTCCGGGTTATTTTTATTGGTTGACTGTTCTTTTGTTTTCGTTGTTTTAAATAATTTTTCTTTTGAAATTAATGCTAAAGCTTCGGATTCTTTTTTGACCGTCTCAGACGAACTGACCCTTTCCTCACATATATCCAATTGTTGTTCCTCGAAGAGACTTTTCGGTTCTTGGCGTTGATGTTCAACCAAAGTTTTCTTTCGATTAGTCATGTAAAGAGTTTCGCGTGTTCCAATCTGTGCCCAAAAGTCTTCGTCACTGTCATTCTTTTTGATAGTTTTCTTTATTGGCTTTGGTGTTGCTACAGGCGGCTGCGTTTGCTCGCTTGGAAACGATTTCGATTTCTCCAAAACGGCAATTTTCGATGACGGAGTAGTTAAATCTATTGAAGATGATAATTTTTTGTAACTTGATGTGGATAGTTGAGGTATCTCGGGCTCTTTTAACGGTGCTTCTGATTTTTTACTTTGATTAGAATCTGTTGAATTTTTGGTCTCTTCCACTCTCACAAGAGATCTTTCTGATATTTTGTCAGAAATAATCTGAGACGCATTTTTTGCTTCCGCACTTAATCCAACTTTATGCGGTTCTTCATCTTCTTTTTTGATTTTTTCTATGACATTATTATCGAAAGTGAATACTTCCGGTTTTGGATCCTTCCTCACAATGAGTTTTTTCGTTGGGGAATTTTTTGTCTCTTGCTTAATGTCTTGTGTCTTAGTTTTTCCCAGTTTCTTTACGCTTTTCTTTTTAGTCAATTTGCAGATTTGCAGATCATTTGCTTTCTGATCTTCTTGCATCGATTCAACACTAGCCGTTAATATTGATTTGGGTGATAGTAACTTCTCTTCATTTTCTTTTTCTTTCGTTGATAAGTCCGATGACAGTGATATTGCGGAGGAGTGTTCGACTTCAACCATGGCAGTTATTTTGTGTCGCATTTTCTTGCCTTTTTTAGATCCACGCTTCGTTGATTGCCGCTTTGAACCTGCCTCTGCCGTACTCTCGTGACTATCCCGTCTATCAAGATGAATCGTTTGAAAAGAGCCTGAAGGCGTTTTTTGCAATTCATTCATTAGCTCTTGGTCTTGGCTGCAAATAATCGAAGCTCGTCTTCTTAGTTCACCTGCATTAAGATCATCGTCAATTTTATCGGAAGAAATGTCCGCACAAATATCATGAAATGTTGGCATATTAAAAGTTTGCATATCCGGCTGATTGTCAGGAGGTATGGCAAGCGGTTTTCCTTCTTCTCGATTAGGCGATAAATCATCAACGCTCGCTTGATCTTTAAAATTCTGTTCATTAGGCTCTGATGAGACAACTGCTTTGTTTACGTTGCTTGCGATTAAGTTTGAACGCTCTTTACTACGTGATCGAATGGTAGACAGACGGACAACAGCCCGATTACGTTTTATAGTGGAACGAGATTTACGTGAAGGTTCTTCATTACTACTGCTTGCATTAATATCGATGGGACTAGGAGAAGTTGTTTCCTTGGGTTCAATATCTTCTTCCCGCCTCCTTATCGAAGAAGTGGGCGATTGAGTCTCTGCCTCTATTTGTCTCAATCTTTCTTGTCTCTCTTCTTGTTTACGTTTGCGATAGCGATTCGAAGACACGTCAATATCGGCGGTATTTATTAGAATCGGTCTTGGCGGTATATATTTACTGCTATGTACTGCACTATGTACTGTACTGTATGTTGTGTATTTTGGCGATTGTATGCGAGTTAAAGGCATAAGATTTGTATGCAGTGATGAGCTCATTAAAGGCGAAGATTCCGTTATTGTTGACAATTTTGGTTGATAACGTAATGAGCTGAGGCCATGTGAACTATAAGAGGACGAAGTTCTTGATGGGGAAGTTAAAGGGATTACATAACTGCTGCCAATGTTGCGATTATAGACCGAGGAATATGGACCATAAGCTCCACTTGTAGTTGAGCCGGAGTAATAGGGCGAAAACAATTGGCTGCTACCGCCGCTGTAATAATAGTTCGAATCGGCATATAGAGGCATTTTTGGTTTATCTATTTATTTATTTATTTATTTATTTATTTATTTATTTTATTTTATTTAACACGTAACACAGTAACAGGAAGTGTTTATTAATTTCAACTTAAAGTAAAACCTTTTAAAAATATTCTATTAAAAGTCGTAAGGAAAAAGGCAACAAATATTGTTCGATAATTATGTAGAATTCTTTATGTGTACACACACAGTTGTGGTTATGCTAAATACATGCAAGCATTACGTTTCGTGCCCGTGTCGTTACTCTCGGTTTTGCAAAATTTTGTTCTTGTTGTTATTATTTTTAGCCACTTTATCACAGTGAACGCGAACATGAACACTTCTATAGAGAATTTGCTTGCGTTCGCGAATTCCAATCAAAGAATGTTGCTTATAATAATTTCATGTGACGTTGTCTGCTCACGTTTAATTTTTGTGAAATTTTATTTACGCGTTTTCCAAATATTTTATATTTCATTCATATCATTGTTTATAGTTTTTCGAAAATGTTTGTTGTTGTACTACTGTATGTATTGTACTGATGTATTATTTATGCATTTCACTTGATGCATATTCACAGTGTAAGCACTAGGTTTTCCATTTTTGCTTAATTGTTGTGTTCTTTCTTTCTGTTTTTTTTTTTTTTTTTTTTTTTTTTTGTTTTTTTGGTTGAGCACACGCAAATCTTCTTGTCGTTTACTTCCGATTCTTATGTAAGATGAAAACAAAAACTTTATTAAATGAATTATTGATGGCGTTTCAGTTGCTTGGCTTTTGTTTTTTTGTTTATCTTATATACCCGTTCGGCTTTGAAATTACTTGACGCTAAATAATTTTTATTTTTGAAGACATATTTATTTATTTATTTATTTATTTATTTTTTTTTTTGATTTCTACAATCTTTATAGAAAAAAATTTCACCAAAGCTTTAATATTTATTTAATTTTATTTTTTTAAGAAGAAAATTTTAAAATTGATTTGCCTCATGTTGAATTTATTATTGGAATTTGCTAACGAAACACAGGGGCATTGTAAATTTTGTTGTTCGACTTATCTAAGAATTTACATCATTTCAGCAAAGTCTACCGCTTGTTGCTAATTGTTTCTACCGTTCACAACAATTGCGAGAAAAACGGCGAGCTTCCCGCAGAATTGAATATTGGGCACGATCTGTTTACGAACGAGATAGTTCGACAAACCCATCAATCCATGGCCGTGCATGATAATGAAATTTATTTTAATGGCATCATCAGAACTATTCAAAAATGCCTATTCAAAAATAATTCTAATCGATTAACTATATAGTACGAGAAATCGTACGATTTGCTTATATTGCATTATTATTAGATTCGTTTACTTATTCGTTTCCAAACAAAAGAAGAAAGAAAAAAAAATTGTTTACACCTCCTGAAAATGCCATTGTTTTTTCCTCTTCTTCTTAAATAAATGATTGCTTTTGAGCGCACTTCAAAAACAAATGCCTAACGATGTTTCCAAATCTTGGATAAAATAAAGTAACATAACGCGTACAAATAAAACAATGAATGGTGATCGAAGTGGCTTTCAATTTCAACAAACCAGCTGGTAAGCAAAGCAATTGCAGGTTTAATGAGCACAATGAGCACAGTTGCACTGAAATAACATCTATGCAAAATGGCTTTGCCGATATCGTCCCTGCAGGTCGTTGACGTCATATGTGCTCTTAAAAACGTTTTAGTTCGCTTTTATCACAATTCTTTCAAGAAGAAAAACGGTTTTAATTCAAATTATAAATGTATATCATAAATTCGGACAAACAGTTGAAATATAGATCAGACCAAAAGAAAGAAGGGAAGATTATTTCTGATCATAATTTTGAAAAAATAAAATATTATGTATTCTCGAATCAAGAGAAAACTAGGCGAAGAAAGATGCACATTATATTTGTTTTTATTATTTCGTAATTAAGTCGGATTGTTACGGATATGTTTGCGACCGAAAAGGTTGGATGGTGAGCGTAAGTCGCCGATAATCGCAATCCGCAACAGGCAGTTTTTATATATATATATATATATATACATTTTAGTTCGATTTCACAATCATCATAGGCACGTCAGTATATCGGTCATCTTTATTTGCAATCGTCATATTTGAAAGTTTACCTCACGCGGCCAGCCGGAAACACGCTTACGATAAGAGGCATGACTTCACTAGAGCCTCTTCACGTGATTATTTTACATTATTGCACTTAGCTGGCCTCGTCAATATATTTGTATTATAAATAATTGAATTTCTTAACATTTTTGTTTTTTTTAAATTTTATTTAATTTAGATTTGTTTTCATAATTTATTTTATATTTATTAGATTTTTTATATAAGTGAATTATGAATGTTTTTTATAAATAAAAAAAAAATTTTTTTAAATTTCTCAACAAATGTATTTGCAAACAATTGCCCATCAGATAATACATATTGTTGACGACAGTTAGAATTTCTTTCAAGTGGAAATAAATGCTTTTTTTTTTCAAATATTAAATTGACAATGATTCTTTTTGTCTAAAATTTTCTTAATTTATTAAAATTTTCTTTATTTATTCGCTTACTCTTAGACAGTTGTTCTTTTGCAATAAATTTTTATATAATAATAACAATAAACGGCTAAGAAAGTTGTATGTAGTGCGTATGTAGACCGAATTTTGGATACCCGAGATGATAACAAAAAAAAAAAAAAAAAAAAAAAAGAAAAAACTTTGGACAGACAATAAGTGCACATACAGATCATTTAATTATATCCCATTAGAATCGCACGTCAATTTCCACTAAGTATACTTTATGAGATCTCCATTGAGTTATATATTTGCAATACGGATGGAATGAGAAAATTAATGCATTGCCATTCTTTGTTTGATAGTAAAAATAAAATTCGCAAGACTTCTTAGAACAAACAAATACCAAATGACTTTTTATGCTTTACGTTTAAATCATAAAAAACAAAAAAAAAAAAACAAAAAGTTATATATAAAACTAATAAGAATTTCTTAAACATTGCATTGGCGAAAAAAAGAAGGCAAAGAAAAAAAAAAAAAAAATGCACATACGTACACAATTATAAAGCATGAACTATGACGTAAGAATTTAGAAATTCGTTTTAAAATTTCTTCTTTTATTTATTTATTTTTTTTTTGTTCTGGAAAAAATTCATATTTAATTCAAGAAACTTTGGTAAAATTTTAATTTTATTGTTTGTTTGTTTTTTTTTTTTTTTTTTTTTTTTTTTTTTTTTTTAATAATATTAACAATAGAGCAACGCTTTAAATAATTTGATTTTTATTTGCATTATAGAATTTCTTGAAAACTTTTCTATAGTATTTCGCTTGAAAGTGAACCGCTACTCAAGAAATCACCACCATAACTGAATATCTCCGTTTCGGCCTATGCTGACTTTTCTGTGGCGCGGCAACATTTTTTTTTTCTTAGATGTGATCTCGGGCGAATTTTCGAAAATAATTTTCTGTGTCTTATTTTCGTAGAAATTTTCGAAGAGAATGCGAGTATTATTAGGTGAGTTGTTCTAATTATTCTTTTATTTATTTATTTATTTTTTTTTGTTGCTGCAGAAAACAAAAGAAGAAAAATTTTCTTTTTACCCAGAAATTGGTCAAAATAAACAAACAAACAATTGCAGAAATTTCTAATAGGGAGAACATATACACACACACACACACACACACACACACACACACACACACATTAATATATATATATATATATATATATATATATGTATATATGCATATGAAGAAGACGCGAGAGTAAAATTTTCTGAAAATTTACACATTATTCTTAAATATGTTTATTGATATTATATCAAAATAATTCACTTGTACAGGCGTAGAAATAGAAATTCGCTCGTAGAACATTTGCGGTTATTTATCATATTTATCGGATAGACGAAGCCTTCATATTCATGCTTCTGACAGCAATTATCAAAATCTAATCATATAATTACAATTTAGGAGAAGCCTTACAGTTAACACATGAAAGGGGGCAGATTTTCTTTAATAAACTATAATTTTCATTTCCATTCCGAACAAATGGAACTGAATTCATTCCCCCAATGTCCTTTGCGAGATCAAAAAGTAATAATCAAAAGTAATTCATTCGAATTTAAAATAATTTATTAAGTCCACTAGAGACTGGTTTGTAGGTTGAGAAAGATATACTAACAGTTCTAACAGTTGCACAAACAAATCTTTACCGGATTTCCTAAGACATATCATCCATACCATGCTTGTCTTTAAGCATTTCTCAAAAGTCAACTGTTGCATGTGAAAGTACCAAATCCAATAGTATAGCTTGTTGAAGTGTATACAGTATCTTTGTTTGTTGTTCATTTCATTACTTGTTTGCATAAGTAAAGTTGTGTGTATGAAAAACGAACAAAAAAAAAAAAAAAAACAAAACGCCAAAGTGAAACAAGTTGCTTGTCTTGTTCAATTCGAGGAAAACTGCTCCAGAATTGTGATGGATGATGCAGAACGCTTGACGACGTCCGAACTCATATTGCGCCGCAATACATTCGAGAAATATTCGTAGCATGCCGAATCCGTTGGCACAAAATTCATATTCGATCAAGAAAATTGAAAATTTGTTTGGCTATCGATGAACAATACTTTAAATAAAATTATTTCCCATTCATTCTCTTGAAATAAGAGAGTTTTTGTACCCTACACCAGTTGTAGTATAAGGCTCTGTTAAGTTTTGTGCAGATGTATACATCGCCCAGAAGGACTTTAGAGAGAGAGAGAGAGAGAGAGAGAGAGAGAGATCGACTCACTTTTCTTTATGCCAATAAATTCAGAATCATTTTCTGATTTGATTTACGCATGTCTGTCCGTTTGTCCATCTTCTAATATTGTGTGCAACGTAAGTTTTGAGATATTTTAATGAAATTTGCTACATTGACATGCTTTGGTCCAAAGCTGAATTCTATTGAATGCTATTGTCTCTGGTCGGATCGTTTTTTCGACCATTTTTCATAGAAGGCTCTGCTTTGAAATGCCGGTACATGAGCAACTACACTGGATGAAGTGCTGTAGGGTATTTAATGGTAGGCTATCATGCGCGATAGTGTTTTCATTTGAGCCATAACAGCTCCGTTTTCAATTGTTAATGGCGTCAGCCTGGCCACCGAAAGATTTACAAAGATAAACCAATGCGCTCTCTCTCTCTCTCGAGCGCGTCTGTTATGTCGATACCCTGATGACTTGGCATATGGCTTTTATATCAGTTTGGACAGTTTGTCCTTCGAAAGTATTAAAAAGTATTTTCTAAACGAGTTCGTGAAGTTTCACTGGAAACCAAGTAAATAAATGATCGAGTAATTTGGCTTCGTCCGCTTGGCTCGCTACTCGTGTCTATCGAAAATCGGGAATGCGATAATCATTGCTGTCGTTCTTTGAAATCGGGCCAGCTAGGGAAGGAAGTTCTATTTTTATACGCTAGTATGCGAGAGGCGATAGCAGAAGTTACACACATTAGAGGATTAGATTAGATAGAAGATAAGTTGCGGAGTTATTGCATTGCCCCGTCCTCTCATCCAAAGAGTCCTGAAATGCCCAGACAATGCTTCAAACGATAGGGTAATAAGTGTAATTCTTTAGATGGCTATGTTGAATTGATGCCATATTTCTCTCTCTCTCTCTCTCTCTCTCTAGATATTGCTATGTCTTATATCATAATCTCCACCAGAAGTACACTGGAACGTTTGGTTAGTTAATCAATATTGGAATCGTCGGGAAGACGATAATGCAGATCGACTTTCAAAGAGCCCCATCTGTTTTAATGTTTTCTTCCTTCTAAAGCAAAATCAAGAATATTTTTTTTTGTCCTTTTTCCGATGCAGTAATCAGGAAAGTATGGGTTAAGGTATCTTATAGAACTTGGAAATTTCGGAGGCAATGCCGCATGCAATAAACTGATCATCTGATTCGATATATGTACTTGTTGTTTTGCGTTTTGTACTAGCGTCTATATAATGAACCCTGGTATGAAAATTATTTATTTTCATAATTGTTAATTAATTGGTATTCACGATGAAAAAACATTTATTGTACATCTGTTCAATGCTTTTTCAAATTTCATTTGTTGCATTAATTTCGTATCGTATATTCTAACATATGGATGAGATGGACGTGAAACGAAAGTTTCTTATCCGTAAAGTGCTTAAAGTGTTTTTGCATGCGTTTCTAAATTGCATATGTATCCGCTTAAAATTTTTTATGCTCTTCAGCATAATATTTATTTTTTGTTGATGTCTCTTTAATAAATACATAATAAAAAAAAAGAAAATGAGTAAGAAAATTATATTCGGTTGTGAGCCAATCTTTTATGCCCGTCACCGTTATCCTAAAAAGTCTCCAGATTTTCTCTATTCTCAGAATAAAACTAAAGTTTTGTATGGTCGAAGTATTGTACTTTACGTGTGCAAACACGGAAAGCAAAGGTGTTTTCAGTTTTTGTTGCATAGGCGTGCCCTTTAACCAGTTTTGGTCGTTTTCAAATTCTTTTGCAAACTTCTAGGCGATATATATTTTTTTCGCGATCGGGAAAATATTTACCGCAGACACCAGAACAGACGGACTCATACTCATACTCTTTATGAAATTTTCGAAGCTTGTTTCGAAGCGCGTTGTAAAAGTATTTCAAAAAAATATTAAATTTTGATACACTATAATGTTATTGGGTAGGCGTGGTCACTATTAAAGCGTCATTCGTCTACATACAATACACGTTTACACTTTAGTTGATTTACTTACTGTAGGTTTTTATTTCTTTTGAAAAAACAGAGGTGTTCTCACGTACTGTAGGCGTGTCTTTCGACCGATTTGGTTCAATACCAACATCTAACTTCTAACCTTTCCGTCAAATTTAAAGACGGTAGCTTAATTTTTGTGGACGGGCAGACAAGCATGTTTAAATCGATTCAGAACAAGCTGCTGAGTAAGAACGTATGTTCCCGCGTATGGGGTCTCGGAAGCTTCCGTCTGGGCGTTGCACACGTTTTGACAAAATGAATATACACCTCATCTTACGGCGCTGGTAATAAAAATTAAGCAAAATTCTATTTTTAAATGTTTTCATAAAAATTTTTTCCCTCTCATCTCCGATCTATTGTGATTTTTCAAAAAATATCTCGTCAATCATCAGAATAGTGTTTAGCCGTACAGCCGTTTCATCTAATCGTATGAGCATGTGTTTCACGAAACATTCATGACGTATACATAACATTTATTATGCTTTTGCACAATACATATATAAATAATATGCACATGCATATACTACATATATTTTTAACTACAATTGAAGAGGATAATATAAATAATTTTCTATATGTTGCTCAAATGTATAAAATAATTCTCGCACAAAAAAATATATATATATATTAAATTTTAAAATAATTTATGTTTGGCTTAAAGTGAATAAAATAACTTGTATGGGATTTGAGGTAAATTGTTTCGATCTCACTCACAACCAATATCTATGAGAAACGCAAAATTTCTTTAAATTCGCGATACGCAAGTCGTTTGCTTCATCAAAATTAGTTTTGCAAGGCGGCGCTAGCCTATGTGGTTTTATTCAAATTTTAAATTGCGATCTATTACATGTTAAAGGTTTTTTTTTTTTTTTTTTTTCTTATAAATATAATTTTAGCCGGATCGTTTTATATCTTGCCAGCTAGCTCTACAGGCTTAGAATAAGAATATTGGAATTAGTTTATTGGTGCCGATATCGATTAAGCTTGATTTTAATTTTTACGTTTGGGTCGACTATCGCGCCTTGCTGTAACAAGTGAAAGATCTCTCGATTGTCAAATTAACACCGAGTTTAATCGATAGCAACAACTATAAACCGGTATTGCGATGAATTTTTTATCTTAAATTTTATCATTATTACGAAAGACGACACATTTATGAACTGTATAAAGTAAGTTATCGTAGAATTGATATAGATTTTCATCAAAAGAGTGAGTATACATTTTGTAATTAAAGGTAGGAAGAAAAAAAAATTATTCGTTTGCCTAGAAGAGCAAAAGTTTTAAAAAAGTCTTCGCTCGGATCAAATGGCTAAACTATGTTTGGTTACCATATCCACGAGCGTCTAGAAGTGACTGCGTCGTGGGGTGGCGTTGCGTGCCATAGAGCATTGCCGAGTTGAATCCTCTCCCTCTCTCAGTAGCTGCTAGCATCTATTCTTACGTTCGGCTGTCTTTTCTGTCCGTATGTCTGTCTGTTTGTTTGATGGTATTCATAAAATTCTATATATCCATGCTTCGGCTTCCACGTGTACGTTCGATCACGAATTGTCGGTCTGTCTACTCTTTTTTCGCATTTCGCATTTCGCATTTCGCATTTCGCATGTTCGCGTCTTCTTTCCTATATTTTCATAAACTAATCAATCGTTCCGCTCATTCGTTGCCCTGTTGCTTTTGCTCGCCAATCCATTTATCTGTTTTCTGCCTGTCCGTGTCTTAATCTTTAAATATTGAAATAAATTTTCAAAGCAAACATTTTCAAAATTTTGAAAAATATTCACCACCAATAAACCTTTGAACGAAAGCAAATGTCGATTTGAAGTAAGGTAAACTACTAACTGCGACCGATCTCGTAAATATGATGAACAAAAAAAAAAAAAAAAATAAAATGAAAAAAAGTGGCGGATGAGTAACCAATATTCGCATAGCGGCGAATGCTGTTTTCTTCCTTAGAGTTGATCGAGAGGTCATTTCGTTCATTCGAATACACATTTCGAAGCAATTTTCGCAGTCGGCAGTGTTTTTGAGATTCGTTATTAGCTTTTCATATAATTTTGCGTTTGTGCTTCTTCGCTATTGGTATTGTTAAATGAAAATTGGCATCAAATTATATGCAATCGATTGTTTGCTTTTATAAAAATTGTAAATTTTAAAATGAATAAAAAGAAGCAAATAACAACAAATTAAATGAAAGAAATTGTTATTTTTAACTCGGTCGGTCGGCTTTATCGCATTGATATTTACGTCAATTTAAGGGTTTGACGAATAAATATTTTTCTATCTTATATTATTTTTCTTTAATTCAATTAATAAATAAGAATCTAGCAAAAATCAAAGATTGAAGAAATCTGCTGGAATTTTCCTCTCATGTCATTATCTCGAATTATTTCACATAACAGATTTGCAAAGATACATAAATACATATATCGCAAAATGAATGGTCCAGGACTACGTTTAAATTTTGCATTTCCCAAAAGACTTGTGTAGTCCCTGTAGACTTATCACGTAGTAGTCTCTTGGAAAACACGACTATATATATATATATATATATATATATATATATATATATAAGGTCAGTCTTAGCTTTCGATATTTGATTTTTGCAATCTTCAAAAAACCGACAATTGTCGACAAATCGGCACTAGGCACAAGGACACTGGCAATTAAATATCCCGCAGAGCTGATGGAAAGCAGACATTCCATCTACAATGGTATTACTTGCGATCTGTTCAAGTATTAAAGCCTTTACTCTCATTGCATACTATTCGGTGAAAACTGTTTCCCATCAACAAAACGTATCTCTTAGCAACAAAGCTCGGCATAGGCTATTGTTACCATTACCTCTTCTAAGAATACCGTATATAATAATAAGTAAAAAGAGGATATGGTGGGATGCGGCTTATCATTACATACCCTACCTTAGCCTACAGTCATTCATATAACGATTGTACAAAATTACTTGTTATATGGGAAGTGGTTCAAAAAGTGACCTGATCCGAACCATTTTCAAAAGCGTTTGTCCTTGTACGTTGAACACAAGAAAACAAGGAGGGTACGCAGAAAGTGGGATCAGCTTAAGATCCATGTAAAAAAGAAGGTGAGTCTATTTTAAGTCTTTCCCATTGTTGCATAAACTCAATAAGCTCTTGCACCACAAGCAGTGTAGAGTATATAAAAAGAAAAAAAAAAAAAAAAAAACCAGACCTATCTTAATAAATATATTTTTAGAAAGTAGAGTCTTAGGTAAGTCACTTTGATCATTATCTTTGCATTATTTTCGTTGGTTGGGTTTAATGTTTTATTAAATAAATAAATTATTCGTAGAAATCAAATTGAAGAAAAAAACAAAAAAAAAAACACCAACAACAACAACAAAAAAATCTAAATTAATAATTATATTAAAATTTTAAGAGAATGGATTTATTTTATTATGAGTTTTGAAAATTTCTGACAGTATTATATGAGTGGGCTTCAATTTGTTTATGTTGCATCAGAATAAATTTGACGATTCGTTTTGTTAGCAACAATTTAAGAAATTTTTCGTATATATCATAAAATGGTTGAAAAAATAGAACAAAAATGTCATTGAACTCTTTGACAATTCTTGCATCAAAAGTAATTTGCAAAGTAATTGTTCTTGTTGACTGTGGTCAAAAAGAAGAAGAAAACAAAAAATAAATAAATAAACAATAAAAGAAAATTTAGTTAGTTCGTTTAAAAGTTAATCAGTTCCGGCTTTTGTTAAATTCAAAAAAAAAAAAAAAAAAAAAAAAAAAAAAGAAACGCAAAGAAGCGAGAAAACGAGGAAATATATGCGAACAATTGGTCAAATAGGCGGATGCGTGCAGATGTCTAAATTAATGAATAGATTAAAGAAGAATTCAATTCAGTAATATATGTAATTGAAACGATCTTTTTGCGTACTACTGTGATTTTTAGATGGACTGATTCAAATTGATCGGCGCAACTCTCGAAATAATGAGAAACACTGTACATACATACATACGGTGCATGCATTGAGATTGAAAAATTGAATTCTTCTTTATTACATTCGATCCGGAATTGTTAAGGACTCTTCGCAAAGGCGGTCTATACATTTACTCTGTCGTCTCAAATGGTTACTATTAGGAGGGCGTTACTCACATTTCAGAAAACAAAACACAAAACCATTTGAAACACTTACACATAACATTGGATGATAAATTATGCGTCGGAACGGGGAATAGATAATGATTGCGATCGTTAGGTTGGGAAAGAAGAGCTCAAGGCTGGACTATCTATAATCTGACAAGGGGTTTTTCTCACAGAAAGCTTAGGAAGTGCAGTGAAAGAAATTTTGTATCCCCGGTTTTCTGCCGACATATATATATTTTGGGAAAGGATAATTTGGACTCAGATAGTAGAGATCAGAGTTTCGGAGATTCAAAGGCTAGAGTGCCTACGACCGCGCAATCTAATGCCAACAGCTTTATAGTCTAACTTTAAGTTCCATAGAGCTCAGGGCGACTTTTGTAAAGGGGAATCTAAGTAGTTGCGGTAGTGAGACTTGATTGCTGAGTACGCCGTGGCTACGGTTTTCAACCATCGGCAAAAGCGAAAAATTTACAATGACAATAAGTCTCAACACTCTCCAGAATGGGTTTATTGGTCAATCGATCTGGCAGTTCAAGCGCAATGGGGCCTCTACCTTATATTGTCTCATTCTCTCGGAGGGCCAATCCAAGCTTCATCGTGTCGTGAAGTTAGGCGACGAGCTAAGTACTCACGCTAAACCATTCTCCCATCCACTGCACATCATACCAATATGAAATTGAAATTTCTGATAGGATGGTGGATGCCACATTTTACTTCCATAAATTGAATGTAATCGATTTTTTAGGTTCACCAAGTCATAATGAAAAAATATTTGCATAAATTATTTAAGAAATGGATGACCTGAATATTAAAAAAAGGGCATATATGTCTTAATAGGTTATATAAGCTACTATTGCATTTTTTCTGGTTCCAAGGAAGGATAATACGATCATACGATCATGTCTGAGGAGGACATATTAGGCATGCCTTTTTTTGAAAAATTGCAACATCGAAATCATCCTCGCTAGCCGTCGCCGATGTTCGGGCCCTCGTTGAAAGCAAATGCTTTACGATAGGAAGGGTTCCATTAAAAAATGCAATTATGATTAAGTGCTAGAAAATGTTACTTTAAAGGCAGTCTATATGTATAATTCAATAACCGAAATCCTAATTAACTTAAAAAGCTTTGTGTTAAACTTTGAATTTCTTGCAAAAAGCATTGAAAGCTTTCAAGTCGCTTTTAATCGCATCCTCATCATATCGGCCATCATTAACGGTCGTCTTAATAAAACTACGCTAACGCATGCTTTTAAATGAGCAAAAATACTTTGTGCGTACATCCATTGATAAGCTGGAGGGATTATCAAGCAGCATAATTTCGTTCGTTTGGAGAAATTATGTCTGTCAAGAAGACCGCATTTCAAGTTTTAAGAGCTCGTATGCGTGTTATGCATGCAATTGTGTGTTGAAAAAGCAGATTTTTTTCATTCTTCGCTTACAATTTGTATTTTATGTCTCTTCTTGAACTTGATTTTTTTGAAAAATTTTACTCTGTTCTACGCTGGACTACGGGAATAACGGTGTGCTTCGCAATTTCATTAGATGTTTAGATTTTATCTGTCGTCTATTTGTCTTTTGACTGCAATTCCATCTATTATAGTTTATTTATAAAGCGTTTGTTCTGTTCTTGGCTGAGTAAAATTATTCGTTTTACGCCAGATGTCTCATCCGAGGTAGTTGTCTTTGTCAAATAATTAGAGAGAGCTTAGAAAGTTGCAAAGCTTTGCCACAATTTCAAAGAAATAGGAAAGAAAACAATTCATCATGTTCACATGGATATTAACTAAAGAGTAAAGGATATTTAGTGTGTACAAAACATGTATCGAAGGTATTCGTTGCCGTCGATTTTTAAACACTGTTATGCTACAAATTTTTACCTCATCAATTAAAATCAAAAATCGTGTGATTGCAAATGCAAGGATTACGGAAATATCGTGACGTATAAATAATTTTTCATATCAAGAGTTTTTATACGCAAGACTACCTTTGGTACTTTTGGGTGTATTAAGTTTGTTCGGATGTTAGTAACACCAAGAAGTACTTGAGATAGACCCGATACCGATCCATTCAGGAACACTAAGCTTATCTGTCCATCTGTATGTCTGTCTGTCTGTCTATCCATCTGCCCGTCCGTCCGTCCGTCCGTCTTGTTTTCTTATGTTAAGTAAGACCAATTTAATTTTTTCTTTTTTAAATCTATTTATTACGGTAAACATACTATAGTCAGTCGCCTTTTATCGTCTTCAGGCGACACTCGAATGATATTCTTTGTTACCAATTTTGCCCGGCGGAAGGAATTCATAGTGCATAGTGCATAACATCACGATAGTCGAAGAACGTTATTACCATCACTTGGATCTTTGAGCGACTTTGGCGCGGCTTTTTCGTCTTGTCTCAGCTTTTGCACGATATGCGTCCGATTGATCGATTATTCCCGGATCATATGCATCGAACCAAGTCTAGTCTTCCTTAATAATGCGTTTCATGACTGATTGATTTAAGAAATACGTGTTTTTCCGAATAAAGACACACGCAGCTGAAACACCAATTTGACACAAATGTCTGTCACAGTGCTGCCAATTTAGCTTTAGATATTCCATATAACGACGCTAGATAACTTGAATTGGGACCTTAGCTTTTCGGTCACCGTATTGTGTCTAGAGTGCATTTATTAAGGCGAGAGTGGTACTTAACTTTTAGCTTTTATTTATATTTAGTATAAAAAAATTCTATGGAAAGACAAAACAGAAGTGTATTTCAAAATGTAGAGCAACAGAACAGACAGTAAAGAATTTAATAAGTTACGTGCATTATCTATTAAGAGAGGTTTCTACCCATTTTTATATAAATTTGCAATCCATTCGAAAAACTTGATATACCCGCCTGTGATAGGTATATATGATTTAAATATTTGTTCTTCTTCTTCTTGCGCATTCTAAATAATGGTAAAAAATGATTTTACGTACGAGTCTTATTATTAACAAATAATTAATTAGTAATCAATAGTTACTCATACGCCCGCCCTCATACTAAAACAATTAATTCATGATAATGATTGCCATCAAGTATGTTGATTGACTTAACAATAATAACGGTATATAAATGAAAAGTGAAGGTTAACGCATCTGCACTCACCGGAACATTTCAAGCCTTGTATGAAGAAACCGCCCATTATTGAGCCGCAATGATCACAGAATGTTGGCGACATAAATGTGTGAGGTTTGAAACGATGCGGCATATCAATTTTAAAACGTTCACGTAATAACTGTAAATAAATGAAACATTACAAAGAAGAAATTTATTTTTGCAAACAAAAATCATTGATTGATATGCTTACTATTGTACTAGCCGAGTTAAATACCGATCCTGAACACTTGCCCAATAATTTGTCATGGCATTTTTTATGGACAACTGTTTGACAGACTAGAAAGATAAAATTACCATAAGGTATTATTCCCTCCGATTCGAAAATATAATTAACAATTCTCATTTTTCATTCGTCCGGAAATATCATATAATATCATGTATTCGTTACTTTAATTAATTAGAATTGATTTGATTTGGCGGAATAATTTGCAAAATAATTAGTATATTTAAGAATAAAGTTTAATGCCTGCTCGAGTTTACTAAGAATCTAAACGTAATTAGCTAAAGGTGCTTTTGGGTACGGCGACGACGGTACGTGTAGTCCTGTTGTTAAGCTGATTAAGTGACATTTTGGATCTTTTTTTTTTTTTATTTTTTATTTTTTTCGCATTCCAGCCTATCATTTTTAACAATAATGAATGAAATTTGGTTCAAATGATTCAATAATTACATCCTACATCACCTGTACAGGGTACAAGGTATATTAAGTTTGTGCGAAATGGTTTTACGATTCAAGGCAGAACCAGTTCCTGAATCAGAAACATATTCATTTTCTGAATTGATCTAAGATTGCCTCTCCATCTGATATGTGTCAGTGTGTGTGCTTGCATTCAATTGGCAGGCCGCAATTTTCAAGATATTATAAAACAGTGGGGTACACGTGTTTTGACTCAAGTTGAACCCCCATTAAAAATGGATTAATTTATTTATTGACCATATATAGGTCGCGCACAGCACTCTATTTTTATACAAATAAAAAATTGCAGTTTTTGCAAATTTCTCGAGAAAAATCGCTTACTAATAATATTTTACAGCATTCAAAATTAGTTGTTTTGAGTCCTCTTCCACATAACTCCCTTGCTCTCTTGCTACGAAAATCAAACTCTTTGATATGATATAAGAACCTAATCTCCAGTACATTATAGTACAAATTGGTTCATAATAGTAATTTGACATAGATATTAACCTTATGAAATTGGGACCACGTAGGTCTATTTTTTCGACCCAACATCATACAAATAACGTAAGGTTCTCATGTAAAATAAACTCTTATATAACAAAAAGATCGACTTTTTTGTTTTTTTTTTTTTTTTGCAATAAAAACCGGTCTGTAAGAGTGATGTAGGATAAGAAATAACTGCACGAAATTTGAACCATGTAGGGCCATTTTTCAGGGCTTCATCTAATGAAAGGCACCTTACGAAAAACAGGGATTTACATACGGCAAAAAGGACATATTTGTAATATTTTGTAGTTATATGAGTTATATATATATACCATATATATATATATAAGTTAAAAGATAAAAGAGCTCCATCGATATCAAGTTATTGAACCTTATCCCGTATAAGGGTTGTCATAAACGGTATGCGTTTATATGAAAAAAAAAAAGGATAATTTTTGATGAATATCTCGAAAATGAACGAACAAAGTATAATAGGCGAAGTGATGTAGGATGCTTATCAGTCGACTCTTCCCGACTATAATGTTGTTAATTGTTTTTATTTCTTCTTCTATCTCTTTTTTGTTTTTTTCTTAGCAAAGTTTTTCAAGATAACGTTGTTTTTGTGGCTTTGAGATCTGAGACGTGGAAAATATTAAATATTTTTCGATTTAATATAAATTTTTACTTACTTATGCACCGATAGCCCTGTTTTCCGAAACCCCAAAGGAAAAGATTACAAAACGCACAAAACGTTGGTTGACGGAAAAATTTTGCCACAAAACGATGACCATTGAAATCATGAGTTCTGAGAAGGAGAGGGAAAAAAAGAAAATGAAAGTTTTCACTCTCTTGATTAATATAAGATGACGAACTTTTGATGCTTGATGGCACCGCGACGATTTGTTATACTATGCGGTCTGGTGCGGCGATCCACAAAATCGGGACGATATCGTTCATTATAGCTGGCATGACCTGGCATGTAAGTTTCTTCTGAGGAGTGTTGTCGTAATAAATCATAGCTGCAGAAACGATTGTAAGGTGCATGCTGAGCCGTTGCATTTGACGTTAGTAAATGAGTTGCATTGTTACTGCAATAATGGTCGCTATAATAACCGCTAATACCATCAGCTAAATCACTATTCCTATCACGGTCTTTTTCACGATCTCTATCCCGGACCCTGGAACGTACGTAACCGCCTTCGACGCCACTGCTACTGGAATTGCTACTGCTATTGTTGTTACTATTAATAGCAATACTGTTAATAACGTTATGGATACTGTTGTTGGACTTATAACGATTCTGAATATAAGAGGAAAATAAATTTATTTTATTAATTTTATCGTTTTTATTATTATTATTATAATTTTTTTTTTTTTTTTTTTTATTTTAAATTGTGAATGATAATTAATTATAAAAGGTTTTTCGTTTGCTGTTGCTGTTGCTTTTGCTGTTGCTGCTGCTGTTGTTGGTATTGCTGCTGTTGTAACTGCAACTGTTGATTGCGTGACGGACGTGAACGTTGACTGGTTGTGTTGTTATTTGATTTTTGTTTGCGCACTTGGGCGCGTGTAAACATCATCTCTTAGCCGTTGCCAATGCTTGCGTTGTCCTCCAGTATATACGCGCGTATCTCTCTATAAATTTTCCTATATATATATATATATATATATATATGTTTATTCGCGTACAATTCGTTTTCAATTTGTTGCGTTTGTTTACCAAATGAACGACTCACAAAATGAAAGAGAAAAACAAAAAAAAAAAGAAGCAAAATGATATGAACTGAAACGCGGTCTTATATTCAGCTTTTC
The DNA here is from genome assembly GCF_014805625.2 of Glossina fuscipes. Classification (NCBI taxonomy): domain Eukaryota; kingdom Metazoa; phylum Arthropoda; class Insecta; order Diptera; family Glossinidae; genus Glossina; species Glossina fuscipes. The sequence goes on from NW_023998414.1 coordinate 39,712,752, forward strand.
GTTTGCTTTGCTTAGTTCCAGCTGAGGGAAAATATTTCCGTTTTCATGTGTATTTTTTGTGGCTGTTTTCCTTTTTGTTTATTTTGTAATGATGTTATTGCTGCTGGCTATGCGGTTGTGCTTTCTTGATGCGTTTTCATTTCTTCAATCGTTCTACCTCTCTCTCTCTCTCTCTCTCTCTCTCTCTCTTTCTTGTGGCTTCTCCACTCGTTCTTTTTTTCGTCTTCTTGTGCGTTTTGCTTGAATTTATGATTTTCTGAATTTTTTAAAATTTGTTTTCAATTTCATTTCATTGGCATTATTTGGTTTATATCATCATTTGCGTTAAATATTTTATTACTTTGCCGGATAGTTAACAGTTTCACTTCAGCTACTTCTCTTCGCCTGTGGTTAGCAATCTCTACCAAATCTGTCGTTGAGGAAAATATATACAAAAATAAATATTCTTAATGATTGTTTAGTCTGACCATTAACACATGAAAATTAAATACATACATATATGCATATATTATATATATATATATACAATAAGATCCAAGTGATTGCAATCACTCTCTATTGGAAACCATCAAGATTATTGATGTGATCACCAATCAGAATGCATTCTTTTTTTTTTTTTTTTTTTATTGAAACTTCCTTAAGCATACATAGCAATAATTTGAAAAGTTCTTTCGCTTAATAAATTCATTAACAAAGGCCTACTATTGTTGTTTAAATCTTTTTGTATGACTTCTACTCTATTGTGGACAATGAATGATAGATGATGAAATCTTATCTTTTTCGTAATTAAATTTCCGACCATGCCACGCAAGCAGGCAGAGAAATATAAGCAGGTGTCATTTTGCTGACAGAACGGCTTCCAATATTTAAGTAAGCAGCGAAAAATAAGTAGACGTGTGTAATTATAATAAATAAAATTTGTTAATACTTGTCACTTTCCGCCATAAAAACTAGAAATTAGGCTTTCTCTCCTTATTAGCGGCTGCTTTTCACGATAACTCCTACATTTTTTGAGATGTAAAGAATACCCAAACTTTCCACCGTCCGTTTCGTTTGTTCAATTGCTACTGTCGACCAATGTTTTTTCACAAAATACTGAACATTAAACCTTTTTCCGAAGGGCTTATTACTCATGAGAAATCTTATATGGAATGGAGTCCAAAAAATATGATATGACTATCATGAACAAATTTTCGTCGTAAAACATTAACACTTACGTCTTTTTGGCATATAAGAATTTACTTTTCATGAGAATCCTTGTATGCTTGTTGCTGGTATTCAATAAATAAACCCACGTGGTTTATATTCAGTAGGGCTAGGTATGAATAGATGTAGGTCATCTAATATTTTGGTCTTGGTCGACTATGGTGTTCTTACATATTTGTTTTTTTTTTTTTTTTTTTTTTTTTTTGTTGATAAACATCCCAATTCGTACTGAAACAGTGTTTTCGTAGTTTACTAAATGCCTCACGATAAGTAGATAGTCAATCAAAGTACAATAGAAAGAATTTCGCTTGACTGATAGCAATTAACATTTTGAAAAATCATACTGAATAGATTTATGGCTTTTTAATGCACTTATAAAAATCAGAAAAGGAAAAAACGAAAAATAAGCAAACAAATTCCATTTCAAACAAAAAAGAAAAAATTTGTTTCAAATTCTTTTAAATTTGTTAATGCAAAATTGAACAAAAGAATTTTCTCTTATTTATTTATTTATAATTTCAGTTTGTTTTCTCCAATTTTTACATTTACATTAAGACCAATCAATAAAATATCATAATATTTACTTAGTCATAAAATTTCTGTTTACACAATTTTCCCACATTTAATGTTTTAATTTAATCGGACAAATAATGCCCATACATGCATGCAATAATACCGTTTTCTTTCATTCTGTTAGATTCGTGGAATCGCCGAAAGAAGTGAATAAACCCATTGGTTTCCTTACTTCGCCTCTAATAAACGGATATAACGCATAAGAGATCTCCTAATATGTATATATTAATATATATATAGTTATATATGTATATATATATATATATATATATATATATCGTTAACAAGCATACGTATGATAGTCGGTATTCACTGCAGCCGATATTCGTACCATTTACATCGCATATATCTGATTAAAATTAGCGTACAACTCAAATGTGTGGACGGGTGGCTGGAAATCTGGCTTCGTGAAGCTGATACACTAAAGGGTGACGAAAGTGTGTTGAAAACTCTCGATACCCATGAATATCGGCATAATGTGGGCTGTGCAGTGCTTATATACGTAAGGTGCATGCAGGGCAAGTGTTCTACAGAGATAGAAGAGATTTGTCCATCAATTAAATCGTTTACCAGGGTCACAAGACTTTTTCAGCGCTCCGGCCCATCGTCACAGAATTGCTTTTATGGCGTACGAGATACCACCGCGATTTTCACATCGATTCGGCCCATGGGCCACCTTTGGAGCAATCTGCCAGCAACGATCTTTCCCACTGTGCTTGATGTTTCCAATTTTAACCCAAACGTGCACAAACACTACTTCGTCTTTCCATCCCTCTCCGCCTATAATTCTTCCTTATCACTATTAAGCTTGCATGTATATGGGACATAACCTCAGTGGCTGGCCATATACCAAAAAAAAAAAAAGAAAAGCTATAGAAGGAAATATTACGATTTAAAGTATCTACGCAGATAACTGCATTTTGATGCACATATTAAAAATTTTCAAAAATATATTGAGTACAACTAGCAAACCTTTAACTGATATGGATGTAAGATAATACCATCTAAGTACTTCTACGTACGGATATATATATATATATGTATTTATAAACATTAAAAATAGAAAGCAATTTTTCTGTGTAGGCTTGAGAAGTTGGGGTAATGTAAACATCGTCCAAGGTCATATAACAATTTTTATGTGCTTGTTTGAGAAATAATTTGTTGAAATTTGATGTAAAGTGATCAGCGAAAGTTTGATATTATCGAAAACGTTTAGCTAAAAATATCTTATTTAAGAAAATTACAAAATGTTCATGTATAATTATCGACAATAATAAATAACATTGTTATAGTTAATTAATTCTTTTCATATCATTAATGGAAGCACTGCTAAAAACTCGCATGAGAATTTTTTTCTTTCTTTAGTTACATCTCTAACGTATATATATATCTATGTCAAATAAAAGGAGGCACGCGATACGTATGAGTGACATTTAATTTTGCTCATTAAAGTAATAATTCAAACGGAAAAAGAAAATAAAAAGAATCTTAAGAGATATGCACCCAACGCATAATTATATTTGGATAAGAACGAATATTGGATACCTTCCAAAACAAAAAAAAATAAAAATAAAAAATTTATAACAAGTAACATTTGGTCAAGAAAAATATTAAAATTTTATTTTGGACAGATTTTTTAATAAAAATTCAGGTAAATGAATTGCAAATATTTCGGTCGCTTCGGTCATTATTGCTAACAAATACATTTGGATTATTTTAATGAATTATGGATGAAATTTGAAAAAAAACCCAAACAGAATTTTTAATAGCTTTTCCGAATATCAAATTTATAACAGAAGGTGGAATCTTGGATATACATCAACTAATGTGAACATAAAATCTTTTTGCTTTTTTACAAAAATTTTCTCTTAATTAAAAGTATTTCACCGTACAGCACATTCACCGATCAAATTGATTATGACAAATTGTATAAAAATAATTTTTATACAGACAGACGTAATTACTGTTGGTACCTAAGCAATTATATTATGATATTTGGTAATGTTACCCAAAACCAAAGAAATATATTAAGGTTTTGCGGACATACGTAATATCCAGAAGGGCTTACGATAAACACAATTTTTATTATATCGATCAATTAAGAATTATTCCAAACTTGTCGGCCCGTCTGACGTCAGTCCGTGTAAGCTTCTGTTCAACCTACAGGTCGAAATAAAATTAAATAGTGACATGAAATTCAATACGCTGATGTCCTTTGATCCAAGAATGAACAATATTGAAAATGTTTCGGATCGATTCCCTTTTTCGATCACTGGCCGTATAACGACTTCTTTTGCAAAGTCATTATGTGTCATTATGTCTAAAAACTATAAAAACGGAATGCCCAAAATCGTTTTAGAAGACAAGGCGGAAAATAAAAGTTGCCGGAGGAAGTTTCAATCCTGAAGACATTAAGAGACATCCGATCTACCATTCTGTATGAATATTTATCTACGAGAGTGGTTTGTTCGAAGTGGGTGGGGACAACAAGGCGGAATGAAAATGATTTTTTCATGCGATATACGATAATATTCATACATATTTTGGAAGGCGCATGGTATACTATTCATCGATTATCTTGAAAAAGGACAAACGATTTATGTTATTAATATTATGATATTATTATGATAACATTATAAGTACGTTTGAATGATGAAATTGCAAAAAAATATCAACCTAGACCGGACACTTATTGAGTGATGTGATATGTTATTGCGAATATCATGCATTTAATAAAATGAGTCTGCATGAATGACAGGCGAAGGAACGGGACGATATGAAGCACTGAAATGTAGTAAATGCATATGTCTGTAAATAATTAATTTTTAAATAGATCTTTTTGAAAATTGCAAAAATCTACGCTAACCTAAAAATCATAATTCAATAGTTCGAGTTTACTCTCAAAAACACTTGAATCAAAACGTAAAATTAAACAGAAAAGACATTACATGTGACAATATATTAAATGCGGCAGCAAAGATTGACTCATGAAATAACTAAACAGATACAGAATATCGCAGAACATCACTTATATGAAGATTACTTATTGCATGGAGAGTTCCCGCAATTTTCATTGTGGCTTTTATTTATTTATTGTGTTTCTTAGTGATTTAATTAAGTCATTGTTATTATTATTACATTAGAGTATAGAGTAAGTATTAGACTTTAGATGTAACATAAGGTTTTGAGTGATGCTTGTCTAACGTCTGCCTGTTTTTTGTTTGTCAGTGTATTGCTCAAATTCTCATTAGCGTACAAAGTTGCGAAAAGTCGTAACTTGATCTCTTAATGAGGGCCATTAATAGAAAAAGAGAGAACATGATAGAAGAAATTATTTTTGTGATAGCATTCTTAGGCGAATCATAAAAATTTTTCCAATACTCTGATGGCAATCAAACGGCTAAACGATTACGTTCTTAAGACATTTTTATAGCCGCCCTTTACAAGAAGTAAGAAGAAAACCCGCAAACAATTTTCATAGACATCCCAAACTAAGAAATATCTTCGCGATCAGTGTGAATAACATAATTGATTGGATTATATTGGCTTGTTCGTCTGTTTGTTGTCTGCTATAAATACGCTTATGATTGCTATAGTTAGCAGATCAAAGGCTAAAAATTTCATATACCAAGTTTGCAAAAGACGAATGATTTGCCAAGTAATCATGGAATGAAAACATTGTAACATAAATCCCAGAGTGTGATCTTAAACTTGTTAGAAATGTTTAGGAAAGGCGTTCAGTATGGGAAATGAGTGCGACAGGGCCCTAATAACTTACATAATTATTCAAAGTTGATAAATTAAAACTTCCAGCAATTATTGATCTAAAGTTTGATCTTAATATTTCCCAAGGTCACCTGAACCATTTAGCTATAGAGAAGTGAATAAATGCTGGGACTAGACAGTTAACGCGCAAGCGTCTATGGCTACCGGCTTTATGGAAAACACTACCGCACTTGATATTTGAACGCATGGCCATTAAGTTGTTAGTCAAGAGCAAATATAATTTTTTTATTTCTTTGGCTTTTGGTTGCTTGTCCTAAGCTTAAAAAAATTAATAAAATAAGTGAAAACACTATTGTAGATCGCCGTTACCATTAATTACCTTATACCACTCTACAATTTATCACGTAACGGCTTTTCAATAGTTTTCGCCTTTGGGGTAAAATAAATCCGTACATTAAACAAGAAGGATAGGTGGACAGACGGACAGATACGCTTACAATCACTCAGAAAATCGATCGGTATAATAAAAGCTGGGTCTAGGTCAACTCATTCTGCTTGCTGCGCGTACATGCTCTCAAACTTAACAGATCTTGTGCTGCATTTGCATTTAAGCACAAACTTAAAAACGTATTTTTTATCGGATTTAACTTTGAAAACAGACCGAAATTAATTGCGCTTCTAATGATAAACGAAGTAAGTACACAAACGATGCTTTCGTTAATTGAGACTTTGATTTTTCCTCTGTTCAATAATAACAGGTTTATCTTGTAGAATCTGCGATTCGTCTTTCTCGAACAAGACGAAGCAACATCAATTTACTATTCATTTACAAAATTTTAATAAATCAACCAAAGATTTGCACATGTTTTGGGCAAACAAATTAAAAAACCAATTTTTATTAAAGACCATTTATAGTCTGATTCCTGCTTATGCATAATATGCAGAATGAAAACCGCTTCTTTGTTAATGCTCCATCGATTAATTGACTTTGTAATATGTAGCTTTTCCAATATATCTTTAAAACACAATAACAATTAAGAAAAAAAAAGAAAAGAAGAAGAACTTTCACCTTTTTTTTCTTGAAAAAAAAAAAAAAAAAAAAACAAAATTGAATTTGTTTACAAATTCAAAGAGTCTCATAGCGACATTTAAAGAGAGGAATTTTCATAAAAACCAAGAGTGCAACATCCCGTTGGAGAATAATACTAACGTAATCAAAGGTATAACAGTATAACTCATAATAAAAATATATCGAAGGGAAATGCATTGAATTATAGTAAATCGCGAAAGGAATCTGCTTAGCTTATAACATATATTGATTGTATGCATTGAAGCTTTAAGGCAAGCCATTTTTTAGAGATTTAAAGAAAAGCTATTTATGCTATTATGCCTTTGATCGTCAAATTGTTATTTTGTTGTTCTTATTTCCATCTTTCATCAAATGCAATATGTATAAATAGTCATTTGATTATCATCAAATGATTCCAGCCAAACTAATGTGGCTATATGGGCAAAAAAAAAAAAAAAAAAAAATTTCTTTTACACAATCACACATTCGCGCTTACACAAAAGAAGATCAATTTAATTAATTCTTTCTTTTTTTTTTTTTTTTGCATTTTTCGAAAGAATATTTCAACTACCACGTCATTGTATGTTCGTTTGCAGTTCGCTATAGTATGTAGGTAAGTATACCTTGCTATGCAAGTAAGAACGCGATATACACAAAGCATACAAAGGTTTATTTAGATATTGTGAACATACAATTTGTAATACACTCGCGTATTTTCATACACATATATGTAAGTAAGTGAGCTAATAGATATATATATATATCTATATATATATATATAAATATCTCTTGTTTGGAATTTTCATTTTTAATCTTTTTTGTTTTTTGTATTTTTATTTTTATTTTTATTTTTAATTTTTTTTTTTTTTTTTTTTTTTTTTTTTTTTTTTTTTTTTT
>NW_023998414.1:39720622-39805908 GCF_014805625.2 Glossina fuscipes
AAAAAAAAAAAAAAAAAAAAAAAAAAAAAAAAAAAACAAAAAAAAAAAGAAAGAAACATTAAGAACGCCATAAAGAATCTATAGCACTCATCAGTTAAGGTGTTACATATATAAACATATATTCCATCCGCTGAGTTTTCCACTGACTGTTGCCTCAAAATTTCAATAATAATCAGAGGCAAATACTTTACATTGCTTGAAGTACACATAAAAAGATATCGGCATAAACCATATATAAAGTGGTATAAATGATCGCGTGAAAGACGCGTAAATCTTAGTCTACTTGTCTAACTTCTAAAACTTGTTGCAAGGGATGGAGATTTTAGCTGACCTCATCTATGGATATAGGTTTCAAATATATTAAGAAAATGAAAACAGCTATAAGCATATTATGGAGAAAGTAAGATCCATTTGCAATGGTGATAAGATCAGGAAAATCAATCTTCCACCCCTCATCTCCACATCTCCTTCCTGCAAGATTTATTTAAATGATTTATTATTTTATTGTTTTGCTACGTTTTGCGAGCCTTGCTCGAAGGATTTTGTAAATAGACATGTGGTCTTACGCCCCAAAAAAAAAACTATCTTCTACATTAGCGGTCCAAAAAATTAACACAACGATGAGTGGCCCTTTTGATCTTTGGCATTATTCATATTCAATGCGGATATCGTACAGTGTTCCTTGCTCGGTACTTTTCTATGAAATTATTTTTTATTCGAAATCATTCTATTCGTCCTGATGACTAACACAATAATATTTTTCTGACGTGGCTTTTATCTTTACCTTTGTGACCCACATTTATTTCCTTAAATGTGTATTTTCATCTCGTTAGAGATTCTAAGGCCAAACCAATAAATCAACGAGCGGATGTCATCATTATAGGTTCATAGATTTAAGATATTTTTCTTAAAATGTTACTTAAAATTTATGCCAACTATGAGTCCATAATTGGTTGCAAGCATAAATAACCGCAAGTGTCTCTACATCTTATTACAAACGCAATGAAGACGTTAGTATGCCATAATTTTCAGGTGCAGCGTCAAAAAAAAAAAAAAAAAGGCTTGAAAAGAAATGGAAAGGTGCTATTGTTTGAGTCGTTTTTCTTGGTGTGCACAATGTAAGAGTGTGTAATAAAGAGGTGTGAAGAGAAAAATTATTTTTGAACTATAAAACAATTTTTACTCTTTTAAACATTGCAAGCCTATGGACTTTGAGATCAAAAGTGGTAAGGTTAACTCGCAATGAACTGAATTGTTTGTTTTGCGTGATCTTTTTCAATTTGATTTGTTTATTAAGCGCATGCTCAAACTTATTGAGAAATATATATATGCGTATCTTTTATGAAGAATACGAAATTCTCTTATTCCTGGCTTTTCTTGCATTCCAAGTTAAGAGAAATAATCGCAGCATTGTTATCACAAGAATTCAATAAACCTAAACGTCGCTGCCATATATATGAGTGTAGCAAACCTATACATATATATATAGTGACATTCTTCCTAAAGTGAATCTTGTCTACTCATCAGCTAGATACACACTGCTGTTAGCTAATTGTTCTCAACTAATAAATAGTGAAATGAAAATTATGAAAGTCGAGATATAGGATGACTGCTCGATGAGTAAATTATTGTGCGAAAAAGGTTATAGCAGGATTCGCTTCTCTTATACTCATGGTTAGCTAATATGAATGAATATTCATGACGATAAAGTTTCTAATTAAAATAAGATTATATTCGTGTGAGGTTTGAATAAGAGAAATATAATAATTAATAAGACTGACGTAAAGAGATCGTGTGCAAGAAGACGTCCATATAAGTTTTAGGGAAGGCCAACTGTCAAACGATGTATATCCAAAACTCATGTCATTTTGATCGTATACTTGCAAGTTTTATAAAGTTGTTGTGAGCCTGCTTTCATTAATTAACACTGGAACGGTCGACTTCTTTCCATATTCCTATTTCTGTCGAAAAGAATCATTTTGATGCATCATATCTTTGCCTGTAAAGTACTCAATTTATCGTATGTCTGGGGAGGAACTTTGGAACACAGTCTTTCTGTAAGGCTCTCAATTCAACGTATACCTAGGAGGAAACTTCGAATACTGTCTTCCAATAAAGTTCACAACTCAGCGTATACCTGGAAAAAGAACCTTCGAATACAGTCAATCGACGAACTTGAAACCGAATAAAGTTGAACTTATGTTATCCATTAATGGTTGTTGATCTTTATATGGGAAACTCTTAAGTTTTTCAGAGGAGTTGTGCAAAAGCTTTGTATAACCTAGGCGCCGATAACAGGGCCCTTCTATTACATGCATCTGTATATAGGCAGCCATTTTTTAAAATTAATTTTTAAAAAAAACTGACCAGATTTATTGACATGTTGCAGACCTCACAAAAAAAAAAAAAAAAAAACAAAAACAAGTGAAAAGATTGTAGTCGGCCCGATTATTAAATATCCTCCACTACATGGTCTAACACAGTTCTTATTCTTGCCGTAGAATACAAAAATTGTACCCTGTCTTCATATGAAGTTACTATTAGGGAACTGTATATGAAAAATTAAACCTCTTTGCAAATAAAGGCTCACTTCCCGTAGCAATACCGAGAAGTTCAAAGTACAGCGTTGTCAAAATTCAGCATAGTCCATTTTTGTATCAAACTGCAATTATGGATCAATTTTTACCATAAAATATTAAAACTTGGACTTTTTTGCCTTAGAAAAAAAAATGTTCGTCAAAATCCTTTTATAGGGTGGGATACAAAAATTGGCGTGAGTGGTTCAAATTTGGAGCAGGTCAATTTTTTGTCTTAAATTACTGTTATAATCTGATTTGCAGCAAGAAGCATTGAATATCTTACCCTTTCGTCATATGAACTTCAGTTTTCGCTATATGATGGGTAGTCTATAAAATTGCCCCATCCGGTCCATAGTTTTCATACGAATTTAGAATGCCGAAATACTATCACTTAGCCAGTTTTGTCAAGAAATTTTTGAAAATTGCAATCTTTTCCATACAACGATTTTTCAAAATAGGGGATTATGTGGGGAATGGTGGATCGATTCAAACTATTGTGAATATCTCAAAAATTGCGACCTGCAGCTTGAACAAAAATTTACATGGACAGGCATTAGACGGACAGACACGCTTAAATCGATTCCAAAAATTTTTCTTAATCCGAATATAATAAAAGGTGAGTCTATCATAAGCGGTTCTGCGCTGGGCCAACTTAATATAACCTGTACCACAGGATAGATGTCTCATTTTTCACTCTTACTTCTTACATCAAAGATCACAATTTTGTAGCTAGAACAGCGATTTGAATTTATTTTATATAATACGGCTCAAAATCGAATCTATGTTAGGGCTTAAGCTAGAGCCACCTTTTATTACACTGATCAATTCAGAATTATTATCTAGACTTATCGGTCCGCCTGTCTGTCTGATGTCTGTCCATGTATTTTTGTACTCAACTTACAGGTCGCAACTTTTGAGATATTTTGAGGAAATTTGGTATACCTACATGTTTTGGCCCAAGGACGAAGGCTTTTAAAAGTGTTTCGGATCGATCCACTTTTTCGGCTACGCTCATTTTAAAGCTTCTTTTGAAATTCTTATATAGGAAAAAATTGCGGTTTTCAATATTTTTAAACAAAACTCGTTGAGTAATAATACTATGACAGTCTTATGTGGCACGAAACAATTTGTTTCGATTGGGACAGTTTTTTTATTCCCTCTCATATAACCCTTCTGACGAAAACTGATCTTTACATAATGGAGAAGTGTAATATGCAATATTTGGCGTTGAAAATCAGTTCTTGAGTAATACATTGGCAAAGAAGTCAACCTTACCGAATCTGAACTACGTAGGTCTATTTTTTGAATACGGCACAGTAGGATTCTTAGGAAATGAAAAGCCTTACATATCAAACGGCCGAATTGTTTATGTTTTATGATGAAGAATTGTTCGACGATAGTAATTTGATATAAAAATTAAGTGTACCATATTTGAAGCATATGGATTTATTCCTTGGACTCCATTTCATATAGGATTTCTCATGAATAGTGAACCGTTCAGAAAACGGCTTAATTTTTAATATTTGGCGATGAAAATTGGTCGATAGTAGCGATTTGGCAAAATAATTAACGGTAGCCAATTTGGCTTACATAAGTCGCCGTTTTCAGACTCGTAACATATGCGGCAGGTTGTTGTCATAAAAGGCAAGCAAAGCGTTATATGGAGAGAAAGACTAATCTCATGCTGTTTATGACGGAAAGTGAAAAATGATATAATTTTTCGGAAGTAAATTGAGTTTGCTAAATTTAGATGACGTCATGTGACGTTTTAGGCATGTCCCAAGATGCGTCCTTTCAACAAAAGTATGCCTTTGCATGAAAATAATGCGGAAAAGCGGAAGGAGGCGGTTTCGAGAAGGATGCGTTCCAAATTTCGGGGAAAATGCATCACCGCTTTACAGTTATGTTTGTAAAATCAGTAAATAGTCGCATTTAAAATTTCATCCTATCCAAAATAATCTTTTTATAGTATTCTTAATTAATTATTCAAAAAATTGTTTAAACCAATAAAACACTGAACTGATATTAACCATTAAGTAAAAAAATAAAACTAAATATATGTTTATTTTTATTTTTATTTCTTTATACACTTGCACACGAAACTCGGCTAAAATCAATTAACAATCGAATTCAATTGACTCGTAGAAGTAAATCTTCTATTAATTATTATTAAAAGCAAGTATAAAGTATTTAAGGAGAGGTGAGTTGATGTATCAGTAAATAAGAAAGAAAAAAAGGAACAATTAAGTAGGGTAGAGTAATGTTCGCCGGGGACCGAATCTCGTATACCCATCACTATGCTTTTCGCATTCTACTCTCCAAGTTCGCTTTTTTGATATCCATATCGCTTGTTCTTGGGAATGATGCGTAATTGATAAATTCGGACCATCATCGACGCGGATCTTTGATATGTTGAAGCAACGACATTAGTGGTGTTTTTATCATACTCTATATAAAATGCGGGTAAAGAATTTATACGGAATTGACACTTTTAACTTGGTTTCACTATCGTGAAACGCACAAACAAACACGTGTCAGAATCTATAGAATAGCGCAGCAAAAGAATGGGTGCAATTCTGCTGGGAATGACATTCGTATTATTTATGCGGTGCGAGAGTGCGATAAAAGCAGCAATAATATAAAGTGTGTAAGCAATTCGAACTTTCAGCCGTCATGGCAGCAGAAATTTTCAAAGATTGGTAAATTGGTTTCCTAATCCAAGATAGAAGTAATGAATGAACTTTAAAACAATTGTTACGGGATAACGCAAGAAGAAATGAAAATATGATTACCGTTGATATGGTAGAGATAATGCGTATTTATGATTTGCTTTAAGTATTCTTTCAAATATGATGACATATATGATAAGCGACCCAATATTCGATTTAATGCCTAAGTAATTTATTCTTTTTATGCCTTAAGGATATATGAAATTTGTGCCGATGTATTTGTGCAATGTATGCTGGAAAGACTTGATATAGATGCGCCTTTAATTAGCCCGACGTAAGCTTGTCTATCCATTTTGTCTTCTTGTGTTCTAAGACATTTTGATGAAAATTGAAATACCACCACGTTTTAGACCAGGAGGCAGACTGTTGAAAATGGTCTTGATTATTTTCGATCACTTCCCATATAACACATACTCATATATAAATAACTGTACTAAGTGGTGTAGGATATTAAAAGAAGTGCCGCGGATAAGGATGAACGGTATGTTCGTGTGGTCCAAATAGTTACAAGTTAGACGAGAAGGAAACTTTATAGACTCCACTAAGTAGATATAATGTTGATTAGCATCAAATTCTGAATCGGTTTAAGCATGTCCGCTTGTCGATCTGGGCGCGTTTTATAATGTCTTCTGTAAATATTCCCCTGGCCGCAACAATGGAGCTATCGACCTCAAAATTTGGCAGGAACATTAACAGTTCTTGGTTGGTTGGCACGTTGGTATTGAAATCAGGCCAATTCAATCAAAGGACATGCCTACATTATTATGTATAGTGGGTACAACTGTGCTTGGCGGACAGATGGCGACAGGGACAGACGGATGCTGGCTAAGAAAATATATACTTTCTGAGTTCTCTGAAGCTTCGGATTGGGCGTTGCAAACAAGCTGGCAAAGTAAATATACTGCCCATCCATCGGTGATGGGTACGAAAAAAAAAAAAAACCCGAATAATGAACATATCTATGTTATTACTCGTAAGTGATTTTGCTTCTGCTATTACACTGAACTGAAACATATTTATTTTATTTTATTTTCGAAAGATAGAAATTCAAGGTTCCCATCAAAGCATAGCGAAGACTTTCGCTTATTCTCTTCTCGCACCTCAAAGTTGTTGACATTTTGTCATTGTTGTCCATGTCGATTAAATGTATTTCATCCATTATTCTTCTCTAAATGATATTATAATATTCATTTTTCAATAAACAAAATATGTGAAAATATGTGGATCAAGATAATTCAAATTATCGACGATGGAAAGTTCAAGGGGAAGTAAAAAAAAAAAAAAAAAAAGAAGAAAAATTGGAAAAATCTCTGATGAAATATGTATGGACTAGAAACAGTTTTTTGTTTTTTTTTTTGTGTGTCTTTAACATTTTTACGATTTAAAGAAAATTTTTTGGATATTTTCAATACATACGTACATACACATAAAAATGAATGCGTTGTGTGTTGGTTTAATGAATATTGAAAATGGTTTTTTTTCTTTCTTTTAGTTTTTTTTTTTTCACTTTGTTTTTAGAATTTCAAGGTTAACATTTATGTTTAGTACATGAATCAGTATGCGTGTGTGTGTGTTTATCTATATATATATATATATATATATATATATTCACGAGTAAAGTGGTTATTACGTATGCAGTTTTCTTTTGGCAATGTTTAGCGGATGTTTTAGTTTTTGAGTCTAACGGTCAATATTATTTGTTATGTATATAAGAATGTTTACTAAGGCTAGAGAGGGAGCTTGAAGAAGAAGACATTCGTTTGTTTTTTGTTATTTTTGTTTATTTATTTTTATTATATATATATAAATATATATATATTTTTTTTTTTTTGTGTTTGTTATTTTTCATTATCTTTTTAATGTCTTTTTTGTAGAGCATTAAGATGCGTATACGCTTTCATATATGTATGATTGTGTTCAAAATTCATTTATTTGCTATATTAATTTTCTGAATATTAATTTAGATTTTTTCAATTTTTTGTTTTTTAAGTTTATTGACATTGAAAGAATTTGATTATGCGAACAAATTTTTTTATGTCTGTGGGAAATAAAAAGGAAAAAAGGAAGAAAGAAATTTTATTTGACTTAGGCAAACTGTTTCACTTCCCACCACTTGTTTGTTGGTTTTTTTTTTTTTTTTTTTTTTTTTTTTTTTTTAATATCTAATAACCGCGACTATCCAGTCATTGTTCGTGACCTCAAATCTCAAATGTGATGGAGTTTGTAAAGGAGTAAAGGCTTCACACTTATCGATTCGGCACACATCCAATAGGCTGCGGTCACCTTCTTATCACTATGTATTTCTTCATTTCATTTTGATCCGTCACGGTATTATTGTGCTATGCGCACGCTGAACTTATAGGATGACTTTATATTCAAACACCCGTTGTATCGATTGAATCTTTCATCGACTCACAACGATATGAAAACAATATATCTCTGTTTAAGTTTCTTGTGGTAGTCGTTTTAAGAAGGTAAGCTACTAGAATAGCGGAAAAAAACGAAAAGGAAAAGCAATTGAATAAAAACATTCGAAGACAAATTTAACATAAGTATTTAACAAAAAAAAAAAAAAAACTTTTAATTAACGCTCTCTGTGGCGAGCAGTCCAGCAGTGTGACTGGTCAAAATTTGAATTAAAAAAACGGGAAAAATGTAGGATTTTTTAATAGTATTGGTTTTCATGTGACTGGTGGGTAATATCGACCAAAAAAAAAGGGCAGTCCATCATCAGTTAAAACAAGTAAAAACACTGTAATTGGATACGGCCCACCATTAAATATACCCTACACCGCTCCGCTTAATACACTTCTTCGTGGAACGGCAACTCAAAGTAAACCGTTCGAAACGAAAGGTGGTCGTAGTGGTAGTCCGATGTGAAATATTTTCGATAAAAAAAAAAGAAAATAATTTTGAAATATATTAAAAACAAAGAACTTTTAATCTGCATATTTATAGCTGCTGATATACGTAGGCGAACTTAATAATATTAATTTTTGGGTGATTGGTGAAAAGTCAATGGAAAAAAAATCAATTTTTTTCCGAAAAAAGGCGCACCTTTGTTAATAAATGCAGTTTAAATGAACTTAACAAAAACGATGAGAATGCTATTCCAAAGATATTGTAAAACATTCGAATGAACAAAACAGAATCGCCTCGCGGACGGTCTGAGAAAAGCCCGCTTTGAAAAAAAACAACAATTGCAGGAACAGAGAAATGCTTTCCTACATTTACATCTTCTCCAACGACGATCTTGTCCGAGTTGCTGCGTATGTCAAACATAAAGTCAGATGTTTTGCACTGTACGTATTGCCAGATGAGAAAGACAACCGTCAGAAAATTTATAAATCTACAGTAGAAGAATTCATCCTAAAATTTCAATTCTTTTGCTTTGTGCCTTTGAGTTATACTTAGCCACACACATCTTCAGAATATTCATTTCGATGCTGCTTTAGAGACAAATGTTACTCGATTACACAAGTTAGAAATCAACGGCTAAGACGTTCGACTGTAACATTCCAGCAGGGATTTATTCCAATCAAAAATAGTGCATCCGGAGAGTTTGTCGAACGTCTTGCAATTTCAAGGTTTCGAGTTCTTTTCCACGCATTCTAAAAGATTCAAAATACCCTTGAAGGTAAAAGAAAAGTTGATTTTCTAAAATCTTTAAAATCGTATTCTCACCTAAACCTCTTAATGCAATGTAATCCTGTTTTGTAAGTAATGATTAACTAAACAATTTTTGATTAATTGTTCTTTTCTTGACAATCTGTATATCATTTTGGATCACAATGTGTACGCAATTGATAAACAAATTTTCTTAAGTTGTATTCAATGGTAAATATAAAATTAGCAAAAACAAATTCTTTTAATAATTTTTAAAATATGCATATTTTTTATACGTAACATATACATGAATAATGAACAAAATATTTTTGTGCGTTGCTTATTGCATGACTCATCTCCTCGGACATTATTTTATTCTATAAAATTTCAAAACAAAATCCAATTGTATTTTAAGTGTCACAGTCTTAAATGAAAGAGAAAGTCCTAAAAATTCTTGTCTTACATATAAAAACGCATAAAAATAAAATTATGAAATTTAGCCAAAATAAAAAAAAAGAAAGAAAGAAGAAGAACGGCAAGCAAGAAAGTCGTACATGCCTTGGTGTTCAATCTACGCGCGTGTGTGTTATTAATCGTGGGCATGGCATGTGTCAAACTTTTCAGGTTACAGGGTTCAGCTAAAGAATGCAAGTTCGACGTGACTGTATATTCTTAAAAAGCATTCTTTTTAGTTAATTAGCAATTATGAAAAGGTTTTCGGGCCGATCCCAGTTCGTCTTTGAAACTCAAACAAGGATTACGTGTGAAAAGTCGCACAGGTTGACGAATGGCTGGACAGATTGTCTAAACTACTGTTTTGCGATAATCAAAAATATATACATTCTGTTAACACACAGATCGACAACGCGAACGTATATGTAGCCATCAGTCGGGAATATAAAAATTTCATTATAAGGAAATTTTTGAACAATCATCTAAACTATTGTGTATGCGTGAAAGAGGTTTACCAAATCGGGTTTTGAGCTTACTTCCGAGTTCCCCTAATAGCTAACACAGCTAACAGCAGTGGAGGCAGATTTCAAGGAACCAATGGCCTTAAAATAGGATTATGTGATACGTAGTAAATCACATAAATACTCTCAACCTATGACATATGATAAATACACAAAAACTCGGTATAAAGCAAAGTTGTAACAAAAGCGTTCTTTAACATTTCGGCAACTGTTTTGCAGAAGGATTTGTCAAAACGCCATAATAAGCTTAACTTGTCATAATGATCTCATTACTTGATCCAAATTTCTGTCTTAGAACAGAATCTCGTTTTGGTATTTGTCATCAGTTGACTTGCGCGAATGTAGTGTTGGAAGAACTATTATCGCGATACAGAAACAGAGGTTCTTAGAATCCAAACCGACTGGCAAGTAGAGCTCAATTAAGTCAGTCTCTCATGGGAAGCCAAATTGACGAAGGAACGCATCGTAGAGTGGAAACAATGTTGTTCTCACAATCAAAAAAATTACGTTTTTGCTCGTTGCTCACAACTTACAACGACACAACCACAAAATATCCTCGTATACTATACGAATGTTGTCGAAACAGCTGCACGAAAATCGCCCCTGCCCATCTGTTGTTACTTGTTAAAGTTTATATTAGACGAAGAACAGAGTGACTTTGGTTTTAGTGTCAAATAAATTTTTTTCTTATATTTCTATTAACAATCTAAACTTAGACAAGGAAGGGAATGGTTGCGATTTGAACATCAATTCAGTGCTTTTTTCTCCTTTTTCTTTATCAAACTGCAAGTAGATGAAGAATCGAGTAGTCTTGCTTTTGATGTCAAATAGGTTTGGCTTATTGCTTTTTCTTCTTCAATAAAATGAGTAATTGACGCATACATATAAATATTATTTTATTTTATATTTTCCAATTTAGAGCAGAAAACTTGGAGTGAATAAGTAAATTTTTGGGGAAAAAAATGGAGCATCTTTGTAGCGAATTATTTCTGACGGTGGGAACAGTATGCTCGAAGTGGATTCTTCAGGCAACCGAGCATTGCGCGGAATTGATAACCGAAAATGAGAGCTTCTACCACCGCGTAAGAGGGCTCCTGTTCTACAAAAGAACTTCAAGTCTTGAATGTGGGAATGTTCCTATTACCGTACTTCCTAATCGTTTAGAAATCGATGCTTGTACAGCTCTGCTAGAAAGCCTCACAATGGATTACGTTCGCAGAGATCCAGAGTATTCTGCATACTTGGAGGAAAATGCAATGTTGCTGCGAGTTTTTGGTTCATTGCTTCGTGTCATGGTTTTGGGTGTATTCACATTGA
Organism: Glossina fuscipes; assembly: GCF_014805625.2. Classification (NCBI taxonomy): domain Eukaryota; kingdom Metazoa; phylum Arthropoda; class Insecta; order Diptera; family Glossinidae; genus Glossina; species Glossina fuscipes. Next base: position 39,731,828 of record NW_023998414.1, read on the forward strand.
TTTTGTTCTACGCTAACTTTCCCAAACCGATGAGAAGGGAAAAACTTGAGAAAAAAGCGCAAATTGAAACTAAACGCGCCGTTCCTGAAACTGAAGAAAATGTGAAACATAGAACAACTCTTGAGCCAGGCCGCACTCCAATGCCAGTAATAAGGATGCGTTCAAAGCTGGAGCTACTTGAAAGCATATTCAATAAAAAGCTTCCAGGCTCTGTGCGCTTACCCGGCCAGCAAGAGAAACCAGGCTATGATTCTGAGACACAACTACAGTTGCAGAAGGGTTTGGATTTTATCAACAATAATACCAGAAAATTACATTTGATGGTTCTATGGGATGATGGTGGTGATGGTGATGACGAGCAAGTCCGTGTCGAGAATAATGACACGACAAGTCCGCCTCCACCAAGTTTTGTTGCGACGCCTCCTCGAACGTCGCGCAAAAGTAATTCCACAGGAGCACGTTTAAAATCAGCTAAAAGCAGTTCGACGGCTAAGTCTTCACCTTCAAAGTCTTTGGCGCCAGCTGATGTTAACCGTCAACGTCGTGCGACCGAAAATAAATCACTCCTCCGCACCAGAAAAACCAGCAAAATTAATGAGATTTAAAAAAACACAAAATGTTTCTTTGATATAAAAAGATTTTGTTCCAATTTTTAATAAAAATTTGAATAACCGATAAAATCATTTCTCTGATATCTTACAAAAAAAAAAAAAAAAAAAAAAACATAATCTAAGACCGAACTGATGATAAGAGATCTGAAAGTATTTTTAGTGCAAGCCAAGTTCCCAAGTATTTTTCTACGGAAGCGAACATATTGCGTTGATTTATTCTTATAAAATATTTGATCGGATTTCTTATGTCTGGAAATGGATTTGACCACAGAATAGAATAGCAACGATCACGTGCTAAAATCATTTCCAAGTAGATTTGCTTCAATCTGCAAAACTATGTAAATGATGCCAAGTTTTCGTTTTACACATAAAAACTAAAGGTAAACAAAGGAACATGTGATGTGATGGATGGAAGAACGGAAAAAAAGACTTAGGTGAAATATGAAAAAACTTGTATTAAGACAGCTTCTGGAAGAAAACTTGGCTTAGTAGATAAGAGTTTAGATGGAAAAAGAACGAATGCATTTTGACATCAGCCACTTATATAAAACGCAAAGGGGCTTAAGATAGGCCCACTTTCATTTTCTAAATTGATTTAAGCCTGTCTATCCAATTATTGTGTTTCCTTGTAAAGTTGTGCTCCAGTATAAGGCCCTATATTGAAAAGTCGTTGTATGGGAAAAGTTCCAATTCTTAAAATTTATCGACAAAAGTTTCAAAAATATTTCGACATTCTAAATTGGTTTGAAAACTTTGGACCGGCTCCAAAAACTAATAAAAAAGTCTAAACATAATAACAATTTTGGATCCTACTCTGTATGTAGATTTTCAGGAAAGATGATCTTTTGTAGAGCAGAAAAATCTAAACTTTAATATATTATGATGAAACTGAACTCATAATAGTAATTTAAGATAAAAAAATTCACTGTGCCAAATTTGGGCCAGTTACGCCTAATTTTGGTTTCTACCTTGTATAAGAATTTTTACCAAAATTTTTGTTTTTTATGGCAGAAAAGTTGAAGCTTTAATATGTTATGATGAAAGTTGATCCATAAATAAAATTTAATATAAAAATTAACTATGCTGAATTTTGAATAGGTACCAAAACTGTGGAATCTCTTGGGTGCAACCATTCTTACGAAAAGAAAGCCTTTATTGGCAAAGTGGTCTAAGTTCATATTAAAAAAATGGTATAACTTTCGTGTTCTATGCCAAAAACATGTACTGTGTTGGGCAATGTGGTGTAGAGTATTTAAGAATCGGCCTGGTCAGACTATAATGTTTTCAGTTGTTCTTTATTAAGAAAATTCAATTTTTTTTTTTTTTTATTCTTATTTCGAAAATATTATTGTTATTATTTGGGGAGAGAAACTATGCTTTGATGGGTAGCATAGATGTACCGAAACTCTCACCTCCCAGTGGTGACCCCCGGGCAACGGCTTCGGCCGGCTAAGAAGAGTTTAAGGTTTTGGGCTGCTAACTCGGCGACGAGTTTCTGAGAGATGTTGGAGGGGTTGGCTGGAAGATGAGCTCTTCACTCTATAGCTGGTTACTACCTAGGAAATATCTGAATGGGTTTAAGTACGTTGAAGGTAGTAATCTAGCGAGTGCATGGTAGATTACTCTGCCATGTCAGTGCAATACCCGAGACCTATATATCTTGAAGAAAAGTAGTTCACTGGTGCTGGCGACCAGGAAAGTATGGAGAATCCGAAGCAGGTACGGTTGTTTTAACATCCGCCCAAAGTAAGCCTAAGGTTTTGTAAAACAAACTGGGAGCCACGGGGGTCAGGAGGCTCGCCTCACAAAGCCACGTATGCCTGCGGGTGTATGATGGACTTTGTCCTTAAGTCGTAATGAATAAATTAATTATACTATTGATGCAAAAAGGAATTGACGGACGGCCTTCGCTTTGGCCGATTAATAGAAGATATCTGGCAAATTAATTTAATACATGCAAAAATGAAAAAAGGGATATGACGGAAAGGTTTTCCCCCTTTTACCTATTTTTACTTTTGAACACATGTCACGGATGCCTGCGGGTAATGGTGGTAATTGATCAACAGCACAGTGGAAGCCTTATGGCGGAAGCAGTCAGTTGATCAATTTGTGAGTCCTGACTGCTTGGGTGCGGCCCTTCGGGGAGTACTCGTGGTGGTTGTGGTTGGCGAGTTCCTAGCTAATATGGAACAATTTAGTGCAGCTAGGCCTTGCCATTGACCAGAGTGGGGTTTATTGTTCCATACACAATAAACCGTTCTGGACTCTGGTGGTGTTTAGGGCCCTACTCTGTGGGGATTGTCTAACTCGCCAGGGGGCGTAGTACGCTTAAAGTGGCTTGGGCCACCGTGGGGTTAAGCCTTTCAGGCAGGAACCCACGTTAAACCCATGCCACAAATTCTGTTATTATAATTTTAGACTAATTAAATAAGTTCCTAGACTAAAACTAAAAAGGCATTGAGCATTAGCAACACAGGCTGTCGCCTCTAATTTATAAAAGTACATTAGATATTGAGCTTAGTAGTTTTGATAAAGTAATACCTTGTATTGATATTCTATTCTGCAGCTGATTTTAGAATGTCCAAAGGAATAGTCGCCCCAAAGGCAAAACTTCTAGCCACGGAAAAGTTAAGGCAGCCACAGAGAATGTGCTTTATAGTGAGAACTTTTCCACAATTGCAGATTCGGGAGGAGGACTTCTTTAAGATCCATTAGTGAGTTGTAAGTGTATGGCCAAGGCGAATTCTCGAAAATGTTTGGATCTTGATTTTCTTAACATTTGTTCGTTATAAAGGTGAAATTAATTCAGGGTTAATAGAGGAGTAGTGCTGATGATGGCATTGTAGATTTCCTTGTGTAGTTTTCTCTTTAAGTTTTTTTCCAATGCGTCTTTGAAGATCCAACTTTTCCACGACAACATCCATAATTAGAGGTGTAGAAGCAGCATACTTTGCCGCTCGATCAGCCTGCTCATTTCCCCAGAAACTGATATGACTTGGTACTCAAAGCATTTCAATTTTTTCGCCGGGTGTTGTAATGATATTCCTTGGTATTTGTTGAGGGTGCTCGATATGAAAGTTCAAGGATCCCGTATAGAACTTGTCTTGAAGCATCTACCACGGCACAAGCAGGTGGCAGTTACTCTCCAGTGATTGGGTTTTTTAAGTTATTAGATTCCTTAAGACGTCTTTTACAGCGTCTATTTTCTTGTGCATAGACAGCGAAATGTCAAAGGAGTAATCTTTCAAAATCCATGCAGGCTTAAGACCAAAATAGCGCAATACTCTCAAGGGAATATTTAATTCCTATGCGACGTAGAAACAATAGTCAATTGCAGATAATGACTTTCGTATTCCAAAAATAAAAAGATCAAAAGCTTCACGAAAGCCAAGCTAAAGGTATGGATTCTAGACTTTTGATAGTTGCTCTACCGAAATTCATCGATCTTTTAAATGTGATCTGCAAAATTTAACTAAAAGTGTAGATACTGGACGTTAGCGATTACTTGTCCAAATTTGAGTAAAGGTTTGACGACAGATGTGGCTAAAGATGCGAAGAATCTTACCCAGAAAATAAAAAAAAAATTACTTTACCATTACTTTTGTTCTTCTTTTATCTATATAATCATTCTTAATTGCAACCATGTCTATGCATGTATTTAGAGAACATTCCCCAATTGTCTGGTCAAGTAAAAGTGAATCTAGTGTAAGATACAAATGTCGCAAAATTTTGAAATTCGAATACAATCAACATTCATATCTTAAATTAAACTCCTTTGTTCAGTTTTATAATATGCTTGTTTTAGATATATATATATATATATTGGATTTATCACATGGTATTGAACGGTAATCATATTTAAATAAATTCGCTTATAAAATCGAAAAAATTTATTTACATCACTTACACAGAAATAGGGATAGCGGGGAAGGGCTTTATGTATGAGAAGAGGTTTTACGGGCGTTACACATTGGAAAATGAATCATTTTCAATTACAGTAGCGAATGTAAGGGCGACGACATTTAAATTTCAAGTGTCGAAATAAAAGTTCTTTAGAATGCCGAACCGTACCTTAGCAAATAACTTAGAGAATCTTCGAACTATATGTCTGGATGTATACTCCTTGAACTGAGATGAATTTATGAAAAGAGAAAAGAATATTTTTATTCCTTCTTACCGCAATTTTGATATAAGGAGTATAAAGCATAATACATGTTGCAACTTTTGCAAGATGAGAGGCTTATCATTTAAATATTCAAATGTGAATAACCCACGGAACATATTCATTCATTAATTCTTGTAAAAGTGTATTTTCTCCTTCACTTTGCTTTACTTTTCTCTCCGCGAAATTATAATGCTATTCTATCCTTTGACATTTGTGTGCAATTAACTGTAATATTTTTAGTTGAGTTTCCATAGCGAGTAAGTTCATGTGAGATTTTAATGTGATGTGTGCATGCCTCACTGCTAAACTAAACTTGGCAACACTAATTACTTGTCAGTCATTTGAAAATATGTACAGTGCAAAAGCATATACAGCAAAGAGCAACAATAACGTAGAAGTGAGTAAGTAAGCGAACAAACTAATATGCGTTATATTTTTCTATTCACTATTCAAGAACGCATAGGTACACGCACTACTCCTCGCATACATTTCAGTGACAAGGAAAAACACTTTTGAACTCAGTATACAAGAAATGCTAACATATTTCGAAAGCGAAATAGAATATATATATATATATATATAAATATAAGCTATGTTGGATGCTTTTAGTAAATTGCGTTTAAAAGAAAATTACGACTATATTTATATAAATGTTAGGGCGTCATATATAAAGGAAAGCGTGTCTCTTATACTCTTCATCAACTATACCTTACCTTATCTACACAAACAAACAATAACCAAATAGCAGACGTTATGTGTACTATAACATAAGCAATAGCAATAGCAATAGCAATAGCAATAGAGCAGTACTTGGAGTACACTGTATGTTGATGATAATTATAAAGCAATTTAAATTTTCCACATGACTTCAGCTGCACACAGAGGAATGATTGTTTATGTATAAATAAAGTTGTTGCATTTTCATTGCAAAGATTAAATGTGCAATAACACATACGATATAAAGCACTTTAGAGGAGAAACGCTTCCATAACAACTGATATGTTATATATGTATGCATTATGTGCAAATTTACATCCAATCCTTCGTATGCGGAGGAATCGATTTAAAAGCTTACGTTTTTACCACGTTTTCAACTCGTCATCATCACTTATTTACTTGACTTCTTTCATATTAGATGCCGATCATTTCAATCATATTGCAGAACATTGCAAAAGCAATGCAAAAGCAAATTCAAAAGAACGCATATGAAAAGATTTCAAAAAAAATTTCCGTACGTGATAAGCATACATCGAAATCGATGAGTTCTTATTCTTTATATTTAATTTATTTGGATTCGATATCTGCCTTCCTACTTCTTACAAAACAAATAAAAAAAAAAAATAAAAAAACCGAAAGAAAACCAACGCGGGAAACGGATGATCGAATGATCGATCATATGCATGCAATAAAAGTAAAGAAGAAACAAGCGGATAAAGATTCAAACCAAAGTGTCATTACTGACATTACAATTCATTAATTCTTTTTTCATTCAATCATTACTCCGCTTCAGGCAGACGCAATCAAGATATTTTGCTTCTATGCGTCTATTTACTTTCTTCTATACCCTACGCCACCTGTGATTCCGGGTATATTAAGGTCTTGTGCACGTACGTAACACGCAAAATGACTTAAGATAGACCCACCCATCTTGCATCGATAGATTCAGAATCATTTTCTGAGCCGATCTAAGCCTGTTGTTGTATATTCCATGTAAATTTGTGCTCAAGCTAAAAGTGAAAGCAAATTTCGAAATATTTTAATGGAGTTTGACACATTGTCGTGGTTTGACGACGAAAACGAACGCTATTGAAAATGGTTTGAATCGATCCACCTTTTTGACCGCTCCTTGTACAAGGCCCTGTTTTGAAAAGTCATTATGTGAAAAAAAAATTGAAATTTCTAGACATAACTCGCTCTGCAACTGTATTCTCGACATTCTCAACAGCTATGAAAAATTTGCTTTGACTGTGGCAATTTTTTCAACTCTTAACCCTAGAAGGGTTCCTACGAAAACTGAATCTTTACATAGTAAAAAATTGCAATTTTTTTATTATTTCATGGCGAAAATCACTTCATGATAGTAAATTGGCATAGAAATCAACTGGACCATTGGAAATTTGGACCACGTAGATCTATATCTTGAAAAAGTAGGCCTTTACATGAAAGGATGTATATTATTCAAAAAAAAAAACATGTGAATAATTGTATTAGGCGAAGTGGTGTAAGGTATCCGATAGCCGGCCTTGCCCACCTACTTGTTATTATTATATATTTAGGACAATAAGTAATAAATTCTAGGACGAAATAAATTGAATAAACACTAGCAACCAAAATTATTGGCTCCTCTTTAATTAAAAGACTGAATAGGTGGCTAAGGATGGTACCTCGTTGAAATTTATATTTCGTTTTATATATGTATTTACTTGAGCAGGATATTTACGAAGCGCGTTTATATCCTGTAAATAAAGGGATAAATGTGTTTAACTTTATTGGCAAGTTTCAAACATATCTACGCAAAATTGAGTCTTTGCTTATTTTGCTCGTTACCGAGAGTAAAACATGAAATTGTGTTCGCTCAATAAAATCGATGTTCAGAACATTAAAAGGATTTTCAAACGAATTTCTTTTAAAATTCCACTAAAGAAATTTACAAAAAAAAAAAAAAAAAGGGAACTCACTACAAACCGTTGATCAGATTTAATCCATATTAATTACTAATATTGGCGTGTATTACAGATTCTCGCATCTATAATAAATCTTAATTAACTCTGATTTCCATTTATTTTGCACAGGTGGCCTTTGAGCACGTAAATAAAAAATAAAAATAAAATGAACCCAAGCAAAATAAATGCCTTTGTCTGCAAGTCTACCATAACATAAACAGATGGCATCGAATGTTGGAATGTTGGAATAATATAAGACAGTTGCTGATATCCAAAGAATATAAACTCAAATAATATGAATAAAAATAAAGTTGAAGGAAGGCAAACATTTATTTGCAATTGTCGCTGCTGCCAAGCGACGGACACACACACATAGAGATTAGTTAAGATAGATGAAAAAATGAATACCGTCAGGGCGTACAGTATTTTGAGACGAGTATGGGTTGCATCTACTCTTTTAACGTGCTATGAATTTTTATTTCAAATAACGCAGTATATATTATAAAGTTTTCTCTTGCAACAATTGGTTGTTGCTATGATTTCCTCATGCGTGGCACGCGTACTTATTGCTATGGGACACCATAATAGTTTTGGATAGCTATTGAATTGTAGCTATACTTACTTTCGTATGCCGAAGAGCATTGGTTAATGTTAAATGAGAAGGGTATGTGCGCATATCATATATCCTTTTTATTGCTTAATACATTCTAATTAGGCGTATCCTTCCATGGTATGCGAAAAAGATTGCCAAGAAGAAACCTAAACAAATATTTTCCGATTTTACGGTTCGGTAAAATTACAATTAATGATTATTTAATAGGGCTAAGCAAGGGAGGATTATTAAATACCCTACACTACTTTGCCTAATACAAGTCTCCGCCCATTTATGCCGTAAATATAATGAAAAATTTGATTCTGTTGCCAAATAAAGGCAAACTTTTCATAAGAATTCATCTGTTGCGAGGAATTCAATAAATAGATCTGTTTAGTGTAACTGCTTAAGAGAATACAAAAAATGTAGATCTTATTGTCTTATTGGGGCCATTTTTCGTAATAATCTTTATGTAAAAAGGAATTCGTAAAATCATTTCATCCCATCCACACATTACTAATAGAAATACTGGTCTTCACCGAGTGCCGCCAAGTGGACGTCATCCGTATTAGGAACGACGGGACTCACAGATGGAGAATTTTGAGTTGGAGAGAAAATAGAGGGAATGACTACACTTGCCTCTGCTGCTCGTGCGACTTGCCCAGCATGGTGAGCAGCGGACACACCCGTGGAGAGGCGGATTTATTATTTTTATTAATATTCTTTGGGTATGTAGGCTCAGGAAGGAGATGAGTGCTCTCGACAGCTACACTCATCGAACATTGTCTTAAGGTTTTCACACGTTTGGCATACCATCAAAGGAACAGTAAACAAGAAGCGATTTTTTGACGAGAGCGCCACGCGGTGATCGCAAAAACCGAAATGAACATCACCATAAACTGTTCATGATATTTCAATATATTTTGACGTATAAAGCAATAACATATAAAAAGAAATTACAAAATTTCTGTACCCAAAGTAAAGATCACGAGTACAACACGCGCTCAATTAGCCAAATTATTAGAATATATGAAGTAAAACAAAAGAACATGCTTCCACTCCATCGGATAATTAGTTTATATTGTTGCAGTATTGAGAAGATTCGATTGGTACTCCTTTCCTGATCCAATAAATGTGGCCAAACTGTTACTTTGGTGGCCTAAGCGTTGCGTTCCTTTAATTTTTGAAATCTTGATATGGCCAATAACTTGAACTATGACCTTCGCTTAATTGGTCCCATTGCTCAGCAGCTCAGCTCAGTGCTGAGAGGAACGAGGAACGAGAGACGACATATTGATTGACACATTGTTCTCTTTCCTATCATTTTTTTTTTTATTCTTCTTTTTTTTATGCCTGAACAGTCGCTTAGAGGACGTCACCCATATGCATTTTAACTAGTCGGGGAAGGAAAAAGGTGAAGTGCTTCGATTTGAAAGTAGAAGAAAAGCGTAAAAGTGAAGACATTGCAAAGGCCGGCAATGCGGTTACAAAAACTGCTATGGCGCTTAATTGGTGCACAAATTTGTTTCATGACAGTGAAATACTTTACTAGACTATGCCTAGTTTGTTATTATAGTTTGCTCTTTAGGAATTACTTTGTTGGCTGTCATAACAAAAAAAAAGTCCTCATCATAACCTGTAACACTTCGGGTACAAGAGTATATTAAGTTTGCGCGGATGTATACGGCACCCAGAAGGACTTGACATAGATCCGTCTTTTCTAATACCGATTTAATCAGAATCGTCAATCGGTCTAAGCTTGTCTGTCCGTCTTGTATCCCTGTGTTCAACGTAAAAAGTGCAATTTTCGCCTAATGCGATGCCGGATGCCTTTGACAAGCGTTCGGAACGGACCATTTTTTCGGCAACTTTTTCAACCATTTCCAATAAATGGTCTTATTCTAAAATGTTCTAAGATTAATAACTGCATTAAGCGAAATAAGCGAAATGAAAGTGTGCAACTACAATACATTTGCGTGCTTCATATTGCTATCACATCCCTCATCGCTTTGCTCTTTTGTGCAATGGATTTGAAGTGATGAGAATCATGTGGCGGCTTAATATTATTGTTTGGTGGTGCATGGTTGATGTTCTTTATCCTCAAACTTCGGCAAGTCTCTCCGCATTTTATTTGTACCGTAAGCTTACTTTAGACTTCATGTGTATTTGTCTATATTGGCGACAGATGTCTTGTTACAAAAACGGTATTTATTTAATGTGTTGCTGGCAAGTACGTGATTATTGTTTGGTTAATTATAGGCGTAACATAACAGTTTAAATCGATTAATGCTTGATCAGAAGTTAACTAATAATCACATGTAGTTTATGATAGTAACAATACAACTAAATCTGGATGTATTAATAAGCGTAGGGTAATGTACGTATGTATGAATGTATGTAAGTAGATAATCGTACGGTGTAGATTTTGCTAACAAGGTAATGAGGCATGCAATGTATATTTATTGAAATTTATCTGTTGCGATTTAATTACAGAAATCTGATGAAATCTTTGTCACAGAGCTGGGCTCCCTTCTGCACGAGCATAAAGTTCTGCACCGCGGCAAGGTGGTTAATAATTTCTCTCTTTACTGAGTGATTTATCGTATCCTGCGAACAAGTCGACTTAGAGTAAAATTTCTAAGGCTTTTTCTCTCATAGTGTGGTAATTGAAAAAGGATTTCAAACAGTTTAGAACCAATCGTGGCTAAATGGGAAATAGTTGTTGGAATTGTTTTCAAATTCTAACAAGAAGTGATATCGAGTTCAATTGGTTGAAATTATCGAGAGAATAAGAAAAAATTCCTTAGTGAATGAATGAATTTGCGGATATACTGCTATGACATTGAATAGCGACAACGAATTGCAGGATGTGTTTGAACTATGAGAAAGCAGTCTAATAAAGCTCAAGCAAAAATCTTTTGAAAGGCAAAGGCAATCTACGTCTCTACGTGAACTTAAGAACTTAACGTTTCGTTAACATTTATGTTTTTTCAACACTTTTTATACAAGATGGAATCTATAGGATCAAGCAGATTTGATCTGACCTTGCGTTGCTAACAAGCAAGGAGATCTAAGAAGATAGGCATATTGTTGATTAGTGCCAGGTATAGGATCAGGTATAGGCATATGCCCGTCCGTCCGTCTTTTAGTTTGTAATTCAGAAACTGAAACTTGTTTACTTAGTTGATGGCTACAAATTGTCTTTGAAAATAGTCGGCGGATTCTAAGGTGTGATCTACAACTTGCTGTAAATATATATCATAAGCAAAAGACAATAACTTGTAATTCAAAATAAATATTAAATATTATTCGTGAAATGTTCTCCAACTCTCTATGTCGATTCAAGGTAATGGGTGCGCGATTGGTTTCAAGGCTATTCAAGCGCTTTGCTATTGATTTTAAGTAAAAGATTTCTAGAGTTCTCATATTAATTGTACTACGTTAAAAATAAACATATTCTTACGCTTCCATAGGGTGTTACGTTCATCTACTACTATGAAGAACAACAGGATGAAGGGTTCGATTGTTAGTTGTAAACCGAATTAATTCTCTTTATTGTCTTATGTAAATTAATTGAATTTGCCTTCGTATGATTTTATCTTAAGCAATTATGTCTACACAGCTTTAGTAAATGTTTTTTTTCATCATCTTTTTTATATTTTCCTTTTTTTCATATATTTTGTTATAATATAAAATTTGATAGAATACCAAATATTTAGTAAAGCAAATATTTCTTTGTCTACATTTAAATACAAAAGTTATTTAGCAAAGTCTTGGTAATAAATACTAATAAAAAATTCCTTTGTTATGTAAATAAAAACTTTTTCCATGTTTATGAAATTTCTGAATCAAGAAAAACATACTTTAACTTAACATATGTAAGTGTTAGAGATAAATACCAATGTATTCATATACATACTTTGCTTATGCATATTTATTGCTTAAAAAAAAAACAAAAAAAAAAAAAGAGAAAGAAAGAAAAGGAAAATGAAAAAAGGAGGAATAAAAAAGGGAAAAAAAGAAGAATATCGTATTGCATTACCTAAGACACTTTGATAACACTTTCTATATGATTTTTGTTGTTGTTGTTGTTGTTGTTGTTGTTGTATTGCTTGTTTATTCCGAAACGATTGGTATCGTTTGCCAAAGAGCCGGTGAAGATGACTAAAGTATGAGACTAAAATTCATCTGCATTGTCTTGTAAGCTTAAGTGTGCCTGTGTTTGTATGTATGGACCGTGAACTGCAATATTTCTTACCTTTCTCTAAGCCCTGTTGTATTGTGCTGTTTGTGTGCTATATACGCCGATAGATTTTATGTTTATTATCACATCCTCTTGGTAGAGACAAAAAACCAACTTATCGTTTACTTTAAATTTGCATAAACTATATCGTTTAGCATATACAGATATACATAACTTTTTCATCTTTTCGATAAAAATTTCTTCGTTGAATGCCGAGATACGCATTAGGTTGTAAGAAAAGTTACAGCACTTTCTCTTACTCTTTGATTTGATGAGATTTGATAACAGTAGATCAGATGCTTTCCTCTTTGCTCTTGTGTAGAAGGCAAAATTGTCAAGTATACGCAAACCATTTACCATTCACCCGTTTTTTTTTTTTCAATTACGGGAAAGATGACAATTGTGTGAACGAGGAGTAATGAGTAATCGTGCGAATAGTGTGCGTAATGGAGGAATGCGGCAACGTTGGTTCGATGAAACGCGACCGTTTTTTCCACGAGTCAGTAAAAAGCTTCAGCAAGTTCTTATAGTTTTACACATTGATTGCTTATCTTTTCTTTTTTTTCAGAGTCCGTCGTTTTCTTTTAGTCCGCTATGTCTCTCTGCTGTTGCTTTTAACATTTCTTAGCCATGCTTGTGAATCGGCGCAAACAGTTCAGTTAGCTTGTTTTGATAAAGTTTCGGACACTTAGCTGCCGCGTCTTCACTACGCTCTTTCTATTCCATTGTGAAGGGAAATGACGCAAATCGAGCACAAGGCTTTCCGATGACCAAAATTTGCAGTCAACATGTGTTAGATGCATAGCAGCTGCCTGCCGCGTCTGCCAGTTCATGCTCTTTGGTCGATCGATGGTTCAATTTCTGTTGCGGTGACATCATTTGCTTGACAAAATAAGGTCTCGCCGCAACTCTGCTATGCAATATTTTATTTTTACAAGCGCAAAGAAAAATTACCTCTGAGGAAAATACACTTTGGCTTTCACGTTACTTGTAATGAGACGTTTTACCTCAAGGTAGTAATGTATCGTATTTTTACATAACGAGCCATTAAGACAATTCATCATTGATTGCTGACAAAGAAATACTAAACAACTTGCGGTCTTCGAATGTCTGATTTATATATATATATATTTCTAAGATACTATACTTTGAACTGCGGTGAGTTGTTTCAAACCTCATCCTCGATCCATTCGATCGGACATTTCTGGCTGTAATATCGCAAATACGTTATGTGATGAAAGCTTCTCCGACTGCCTAAACAATTTCTAGGGATATTAAGTTTTCAAACAGCCTAACAAGTGTGTGCGTGTGAATAGGTGTGTTTGTTGTTTTCATTTGTAAAGATTAATTCGTATATATATGTAAAGAGCAAACACTGCAAAAAATAAGTTAGTTGTGTTGTTATCACTTGTAATGATTGCGTTTCCAAGTCCTTTTTTTTGTGCTTTCTTTTCGATACGTCATTCATAAAGCTACGTATATTAAGTTCCTTATATCGTTTGCGTATATGCTTTTTCAATCAACTTTTCAATCATTAAACTATCGTTTGCTCCGTTACTAAGCTGACTTTTACTTTGAAGACGAATGTATGCGAATGTGTGTCCATATAATAATCAATGTAAGCGAACTCGTTACTAATCCGTTTATCAGACCGGTTGAGCAACAGCAGCCTAACAATTTAATACAATTGCATTCAAATACAAATCTTCGATCATTCATACCTGTTCTAGTCACGCTACCAAAAGCGTATATATGCAAATATAATCAACTTCGTCGTTGCACTGTATATATGTAAAAATTTATTTATTTCTCTTTATTTATCTATTAGTTATGAAATGAAGATGTGTGTTGAATACATTTAAACAAATTGATGAGTGTCCATAATTCGTCTTTAGCTTTAGATAACTTTGCGAGCAATGTTAATGTAATGTTGGCATTAACGTTCATTGTACTTGATAATGTTGGCATTGTGGCTGTATACCGCATTAACTCTTTGTGTAATGTAAGGAATTCAAAAAAAACAAAAAAAAAAAGAAGCGCATAATTATTGCAACCAGTTTTGAAGAGTTTAAGCTCGCAAAATCCCATCCTTTGAAACAAAAAAGAAGAAACGAATTAAACGCGGCGTCTTAAATGTTTAATGCACACAAACACACTGAAACCCCTATTTACTTGAGCAAACTTTCGTCGAAATTATATCAAAACTTAATGACTGGAAAAGTAGTTGCTGAGCCCATCGAGTTTTTCTGGAAGCAATTCGTTACATAAATCACGAAATGAAAAATGAAAGCCATATTTAATGCGAGGATGATTGCAATCATTTAAAAACTCCAGGAATTTTCATCTTTACACAGTAGCTTTTTCTTGAAGAGGGCCACAGGAAGCTACTGTCATTTTTCAAAAACGATTCTCTTTTTCTTAATTGACGTAGTGGAGTTTTTGAATCTGCTCAAATATGTGGAAAAGAATTCATTATCTAAAAGAAGTCTTTTGCTTGAGATTATTCCCCTTTCCTTACGCGGTTCGAGAAGGCTATCTGTGTGAAATTGACCGTTGCTAGCTAGTCGCAGCCTGAAATGTTATTTCATGATTCTTAACCGTCTTTGGAAAGTATTTTATACTTTTTTAAAAGCAAATAAATATTTGCTTATCATCATTAGTTACGTAAAGCGTAAGACATGCGATGCTGCCTTTGGCAGATCTAGAAAAAAAAAACAATAAAATCTTTGAGGGAGAACCAGAAAAAAGGATATTTGAACAAGCAAGGACAATTTTTGGCCTATGAAAAAATGACAAAAAAAAAAAACATGTGTTAAAATAAAATAAAAAAAGGTTGTTCGAAACAACATGCAAAAATTTTCATTCCTTTATTCGAGTTTGTAACCACCAATCAATCAATACAACATTTTGACGAGAAATGCACGCAATTATTTTCGCTAATTTACTCGAACGATTGTTTATTAACAAAAGGTTACTTACTTCTCTTCAATCACAAATAGAACTTTTCCACTCGAATACTCGCCAGTTAGATGAAAACTAATATTTTTACGACCTTTATGTGTGTGTGTTGTTGCCACTCACTCCTAGTCGCAACAATGAAGATAGCAAGTTAAAATTTGGTAGAAACATTTGACGTCGATGCACACACAGGTTGGTATTGAAAAGTGACCAAATCGGTTGGAGCATAAGCCTGCAGTGAAGCGTCAACTGACTGCATCTGCAAAAATTTGTAGCTTTTCGCTCAATATGCACAAATTGTAAGAGACAGAAGGCTGAAATTTTCCATATATAGTGTACGGGAAACTCTACTATTTAGGGAAATGGAAAAAATCGCCCATACCTACACAAAGTCACAAGTGATTAAATTTTTATTTTCCCTCTTATGCCTTTTGATCATAAGATAAACAAGACAGAATGTTCAAAACTATTTTGTACATTTCTCAATTGAAGGTATATTATCTCCCTGGAAATGCGTTAATTCCAAAATAAATGGTGAACACCACGATCTGGTGCATAAACTTTTTTCTTAATAATACAGACGATATGGGCATCAAATAAAAGCACTCGGAGAGTAGAAGGCGACAACGTAAATGTGTCAATTCTAAACTAACTCTGGTGGACGACGTGGTAGATTAATTCTTCTTAACAATACATTTTAGTGAACTAAAAAATTGAAAATAAATTTTTGTGTTTTTTTGTTCGATATTGTTCTAGTTAGTTGTCTTTCCACAAGCCTTTTTGATATTTCACCTAAGTCTTTTTTTCCGTTCTTCCATCCATCACATCACATGTTCCTTTGTTTACCTTTAGTTTTTATGTGTAAAACGAAAACTTGGCATCATTTACATAGTTTTACAGATTGAAGCAAATCTACTTGGAAATGATTTTAGCACGTGATCGTTGCTATTCTATTCTGTGGTCAAATCCATTTCCAGACATAAGAAATCCGATCAAATATTTTATAAGAATAAATCAACGCAATATGTTCGCTTCCGTAGAAAAATACTTGGGAACTTGACTTGCACTAAAAATACTTTCAGATCTCTTATCATCAGTTCGGTCTTAGATTATGTTTTTTTTTTTTTTTTTTTTTTTTTTTTTTTTTGTAAGATATCAGAGAAATGATTTTATCGGTTATTCAAATTTTTATTAAAATTTGGAACAAAATCTTTTTATATCAAAGAAACATTTTGTGTTTTTTTAAATCTCATTAATTTTGCGGGTTTTTCTGGTGCAGAGGAGTGATTTATTTTCGGTCGCACGACGTTGACGGTTAACATCAGCTGGCGCCAAAGACTTTGAAGGTGAAGACTTAGCCGTCGAACTGCTTTTAGCTGATTTTAAGCGTGCTCCTGTGGAGTTACTTTTGCCCGACGTTCGAGGTGGCGTCGCAACAAAACTTGGTGGAGGCGGACTTGTCGTGTCATTATCCTCGACACGGACTTGCTCGTGATCACCATCACCATCGTCATCCCATAGAACCATCAAATGTAATTTTCTGGTATTATTGTTGATAAAATCCAAACCCTTCCGCAACTGTAGTTGTGTCTCAGAATCATAGCCTGGTTTCTCTTGCTGGCCGGGTAAGCGCACAGAGCCTGGAAGCTTTTTATTGAATATGCTTTCAAGTAGCTCCAGCTTTGAACGCATCCTTATTACTGGCATTGGAGTGCGGCCTGGCTCAAGAGTTGTTCTATGTTTCACATTTTCTTCAGTTGCAGGAACGGCGCGTTTAGTTTCAATTTGCGCTTTTTTCTCAAGTTTTTCCCTTCTCATCGGTTTGGGAAAGTTAGCGTAGAACAAAATCAATGTGAATACACCCAAAACCATGACACGAAGCAATGAACCAAAAACTCGCAGCAACATTGCATTTTCCTCCAAGTATGCAGAATACTCTGGATCTCTGCGGACGTAATCCATTGTGAGGCTTTCTAGCAGAGCTGTACAAGCATCGATTCCTAAACGATTAGGAAGTACGGTAATAGGAACATTCCCACATTCAAGACTTGAAGTTCTTTTGTAGAACAGGAGCCCTCTTACGCGGTGGTAGAAGCTCTCATTTTCGGTTATCAATTCCGCGCAATGCTCGGTTGCCTGAAGAATCCACTTCGAGCATACTGTTCCCACCGTCAGAAATAATTCGCTACAAAGATGCTCCATTTTTTCCCCCAAAAATTTACTTATTCACTCCAAGTTTTCTGCTCTAAATTGGAAAATATAAAATAAAATAATATTTATATGTATGCGTCAATTACTCATTTTATTGAAGAAGAAAAAGCAATAAGCCAAACCTATTTGACATCAAAAGCAAGACTACTCGATTCTTCATCTACTTGCAGTTTGATAAAGAAAAAGGAGAAAAAAGCACTGAATTGATGTTCAAATCGCAACCATTCTCTTCCTTGTCTAAGTTTAGATTGTTAATAGAAATATAAGAAAAAAATTGATTTGACACTAAAACCAAAGTCACTCTGTTCTTCGTCTAATATAAACTTTAACAAGTAACAACAGATGGGCAGGGGCGATTTTCGTGCAGGTGTTTCGACAACATTCGTATAGTATACGAGGATATTTTGTGGTTGTGTCGTTGTAAGTTGTGAGCAACGAGCAAAAACGTAATTTTTTTGATTGTGAGAACAACATTGTTTCCACTCTACGATGCGTTCCTTCGTCAATTTGGCATATTTTCAATACCAGTCTGCGCCGGAAAGCTTCCCATGAGAGACTGACTTGATTGAGCTCTACTTGCCACGTTGGTTTGGATTCTAAGAACTTCTGTTTCTGTATCGCGATAATAGTTCTTCCAACACTACATTCGCGCAAGTCAACTGGTGACAAATACCAAAACGAGATTCTGTTCTAAGACAGAAATTTGGATCAAGCAATGAGATCATTATGAAAAGTTAAGCTTATTATGGCGTTTTGACAAATCCTTCTGCAAAACAGTTGCCGAAATGTTAAAGAACGCTTTCGTTACAACTTTGCTTTATACCGAGTTTTTGTGTATTTATCATATGTCATAGGTTGAGAGTATTCATGTGATTTACTACGTAACACATAATCCTATTTTAAGGCCATTGGTTCCTTGAAATCTGCCTCCACTGCTGTTAGCTGTGTTAGCTATTAGGGGAACTCGGAAGTAAGCTCAAAACCCGATTTGGTAAACCTCTTTCACGCATACACAATAGTTTAGATGACTGTTCAAAAATTTCCTTATAATGAAATTTTTATATTCCCGACTGATGGCTACATATACGTTCGGGTTGTCGATCTGTGTGTTAACAGAATGTATATATTTTTGATTATCGCAAAACAGTAGTTTAGACAATCGGCCCAGCCATTCGTCAACCTGTGCGACTTTTCACACGTAATCCTTGTTTGAGTTTCAAAGACGAACTGGGATCGGCCCGAAAACCTTTTCATAATTGCTAATTAACTAAAAAGAATGCTTTTTAAGAATATACAGTCACGTCGAACTTGCATTCTTTAGCTGAACCCTGTAACCTGAAAAGTTTGACACATGCCATGCCCACGATTAATAACACACACGCGCGTAGATTGAACACCAAGGCATGTACGACTTTCTTGCTTGCCGTTCTTCTTCTTTCTTTCTTTTTTTTTATTTTGGCTAAATTTCATAATTTTATTTTTATGCGTTTTTATATGTAAGACAAGAATTTTTAGGACTTTCTCTTTCATTTAAGACTGTGACACTTAAAATACAATTGGATTTTGTTTTGAAATTTTATAGAATAAAATAATGTCCGAGGAGATGAGTCATGCAATAAGCAACGCACAAAAATATTTTGTTCATTATTCATGTATATGTTACGTATAAAAAATATGCATATTTTAAAAATTATTAAAAGAATTTGTTTTTGCTAATTTTATATTTACCATTGAATACAACTTAAGAAAATTTGTTTATCAATTGCGTACACATTGTGATCCAAAATGATATACAGATTGTCAAGAAAAGAACAATTAATCAAAAATTGTTTAGTTAATCATTACTTACAAAACAGGATTACATTGCATTAAGAGATTTAGGTGAGAATACGATTTTAAAGATTTTAGAAAATCAACTTTTCTTTTACCTTCAAGGGTATTTTGAATCTTTTAGAATGCGTGGAAAAGAACTCGAAACCTTGAAATTGCAAGACGTTCGACAAACTCTCCGGATGCACTATTTTTGATTGGAATAAATCCCTGCTGGAAAGTTACAATGTAATGTCTTGTCTGATTCTTATTGTTCCTGGCGAACAGATGTCTTTAGAAAGCGTTAAACTTTATCTAAAAACATTTCCAACGCTAAACTATTTTAATTGAGACTATGGAGATTGAGAGCCATTTGAAAGCATTCTGCGAAAAAAATTAAAAGTTTTGTGTAGACAACAACAGGTGTGTATATCGTAAAAAATCTGGTCACCCGTGGCTGATGGGATATGAAAATTTTGTTATCTTCATTTTTGCTTCTTTTGCAGTCCTTTTATAGGTTAAAGGTAGTGGGTGCAAGAGATTAAATATTGGGAAATGCTGATATATTGTGAAGTCATCAAGGTCATCGAGTGGCGAACTCTGCTGCTTTTGTTCCCCTAATTATGGACGATGTCAAGGAACAATGGGACAAATTTGAAGAGAAAATTATGATAAGAAAGCTACAATAATATTATCAACGTTACTCCTCTGCTAACTCTCCCGTTGTTCGTCCTTTATACTCAACTAATATCGGCAAAAATACATATATATATATAAATAAAGATATATGCGACAAATCGCATCTGCCGTAGAATTGGAATATTAGAGGAAGTGTTCTTTACCAATCTGTAATTGTGGAAAAGTTCTTGCACTAAAGTCCTTCTTTGTGATTGATGAAATTTTTCCCTCATTAGACGAATCGCATCCTATGGATATATTATGGATATAGAACATAGCATCTCAATTCAATAACATTGATTTATTGAACTTGCTAGACTCAATATCTAATCTTTCGAAGAAGTCTAAGAAGCCTAAGAATAGAAGTCTAGTCTAGTAATAATAACAATAAGAGTCATTTTGAGTATTTACAGGTTTTTTAATAAAGTCTTTGGCTTGTTTAGATATGAAATACGGAATCATAAATTTAACATACCAGTATCTTAAACCATTTGTTTGTAAAACTATATATCTCTGTTTACTTTACATCCGTAGATTGTGATAAATACTTAAAAAAACCGGACGACCGCACCTGGTTGATTTTAATAAATATTTAATTAACTCTTGAATATTTTTGTTACAATCACGTAAGCGGATTTTTTACAAATATCTGCCAAATATTTTATAAATCATAAATTTGTTCATTTGTATGTTTTTTGTTTATGTATGTATATGCCGATGAATATATATATAATATGAGGCATTTACAAAGCAATTGAGGTAAAAAATCGGCTTTAACTCCACCATCAATCGGCTTTAAATCTTCTTTTGAAACCTTTAGGTGTGTCTGTGTGTCCGTGTGTTTGTGTGTTTGTGTGTCTGTATATGTATGAATTACGTGTGCTATAATAACGGTTTTGGTTTGAATGTTGTTGTTTGCGGTTTTTCATTGCATTCTGTTAGTTTGTTATAAAGATGATTTTGTTTTTTTTTTTTGTTTTTTTTTTTTTTCTTTTTTAATTGAACAAAGCAGCAGTCACGAAGTTATACAAAATGTATTAAGTGATTTGCACATTCTCACATAAATCAGTTGCACAAGGACTGAGTGATGTTAATCAATTTCATCCTACAAAGGGTGAATTATTTTTATTAAATATTTTACTTCAGCCAGCAGCGTAGAGAGCATGTATCACTCACTGCTATTCTGCATAGGATTGACTTACATTAAAATAGTTATGTTGAAAAGTCTCTAAGCAACTGGCAACGATAGGTTCAATGAAATTATGCAAACAATCGGAACAGATACCGATAGGGACAATAAGCAAACCAATGCTAGAAACATTAATCATATAAATGATTATAATCTTCATATCCGACTTTAGCTTGAGCAGGATTTATTCGTATTTAAAAGCCTTGTTCTTCTATTAAATTAATTGATTATAAAGGTGAAGACGCTCTTCTTGTAACACTGCCGCATTTCAGATTGGCGGGAGCGATACGGCTACGACGCTTCAGAGTTTGATATTTTTGACGGATGTGAGCGGTTCGGTATTGCGAATGAATATTTCCCCCTTTTTAGGCATTCAATTTGAGAAAACCCAATTCGCCTCAGATATGGTTGTTATGTTATTAAGTTAAAGCATTCGAAATGATATTAAATAATATTGATTAGATATCGAGCGTTATAAGAAAATGAAAAGCTATGCAGGCTTTTTGAAATTTTACGAAATTCTTCAGTTGCATACATCTCTAGGGATATCACGACGCACTGTACATGCCGTAAAAATTTAATTTTATGGTATCCAAGGCACAAAGTACAAGATATTCCCCCCTCTTGGCTTAGACGGAAGGGATGTTTTTATAATCTAGAAGTTTAACTAATCCAAGGGCTTCGCTTTGACTCGAGCGCATAAATACTTTCTCTCTGGCCATCTGGTTTAAGCTATAATATGCTACAAAAGCTTCCGTTAGAATGTATTTCCAGTCCGGCTTTGTAGCTAGCTAAGCTCTTACCAACTTGTAGTTAACTGGGAAGTACAATCAAGATAGTGAAAGTATTACTATGCGGCACTATAGCCTTGAATCCAAGTTAGATGTAGGAGCTTTCAAGTAAAAGAAAATATCAATTTAGACAATTCGCTCGGGTGAGAGAGGAAGCCTGCACACCACCGACAACTAGTTTATATTCATTTATTTCCCGAGACTTCCTGGCATTCAGTTTATCCCAATTAAAGGGAAGATCATTAGAGAAATAGGTAAACGTAATGCCGTGCGAAGAGTGTTATCAGCGATTAGAGGCACTTCTTGCCTTCGGCCTCAAGTTAAAATACGAAGATATTAAAGTCATGATTTCTGAATAGGCTGGGGATAGGGAATAACGGGAGGACATATATAATGATTGACATGTAGAGTGTATTGCAAGCCGGTGTTCACGCGAATGCAAATTATTATTTTTTTTTTTTTAATTTGTTTTGTTTGAATTGAGGTTTGATGTTGCCGCCACAGATAGTAAATTGAAAATGTACCCTGAAATTCAATCTCTTGTGTGTTACGGGAATTTACACACAGATACAAGCACAGATGCGCAGACAGACTGACAAATTCCACATTATTTTGCGGGATTAACACACAATCATTGAACCATTTCATCGCTTCACAATGCATGAAGTTTAAGTGATTCCATATTCTTTGGTGTTTTTGAGCTGTGCATCCTTTTTCCTTTTTCCCCGTTTCCTTTGTCGATTTCTGTTCGCTTTTTTTCTTTTTTTTACTTCTTTTAACATTATCTACCATTTATTGTTGCTATTCTTGCCTTTTGGACAACGCTGGCTAGATGCCTTTGCGGTTTGTTACAAAATTTAAAAGCTTTTTCGCATTGCTCGGTGTAAAGTTGCGGTTTTGCGTGTATCTACGTATCTACATGCAGTGCTAATGTGCGCAAGTTGATGTGCTGATAGTCTGTTGATGTTCGCTCGGTTATGCCACTTGATACTTTTGTGAAAATCGGATATTGTGGTCATTTGTTGTAATTAAGTTAAGGGAACTTTTCAATTGCAATTCTTTTGCCATTGCCAACAACCAACACCACAGCCTAGTCACAGTCGGTTAGTTTGTGACTTGATTTTCTTGATAAGTTTTTGCTTGATGTTTCAAACTTTCTTTTGCATGCGGCGGTGAGGATTTCACAAGAAAAAAAAAAAAAAAAAACATAAAACCCAAAAAAAATAAGAAGAGAAAGAAACTTAATTTCATGCAGAATTTTCGCAGAGAGCATGTAAGATGATAGGTTCGGTCTTCATTAATTTGGTAAACTTGTAAAAGTTTATAGGAAGAGTTTTCTTGAACTTGTCGCATGACACTTGCAAGACAATTCCGTCTTAGTTAGAGTTAGTTTTCTTCTTCTTCTTCTTCTTCTTCTTCTTATTATTATTATTATTATTATTATTATTAGGAAATCCTCTATAATTTCCTCTGAGAAGAATCGCAAAAGAGCTAAAGTTGTCTGTGCATTTAATTCGTCGATGAATCTCGTCACTCTCCTAATTCGACATTTTTAAAAGTAATTTATATATATTTCTTGCGATATGCATATAAACTCAGGCGGACAATAGATACTAAATATCGTGTTGCTTGTCGCTTGTACTCCTCTTCTAAGTTGGTTTTTTTCGTTTTAGATTATATTGCTTGCTTAGAAAATGGGCCACTCATCATACAAAAATATTCAGCGCAGTATGCTCTTTGACTTTAGAAAATGCACCAAATTAAGTTGGAGAGAGGAAGAAAAACACATAGGGGTACACCCTTTCGTATTCTAAATTGTTGGTAGCTTGAGTTTCATGACATGAAAAGCAAATTAAATAATCGATAACAACATTTCTAGGATTATATTGGACGTAAGGGGCTTACTTCGACTCTCTCTCTCTCTCTCTCTCTCTCTCTCTAAATCCAAAAATTTCGTAGCGTTTTTATGAAATTTATCGAATATTTCCTATTATATGCACTACAGTTGCATATAAAACAACTGTTGGTGATTCGCGGATCACATATGTCGGTCCTACTTAGAGTATTTCCACTCTAATAAAATGCTTTCAAAAGGAAATATTATTAATCAATAATAATTAAAAATAAAATTCTGATCATCTTCATACCTCACACCATTTAAGTTAGTGGCGGCGGTTGTAAGACGCAGAAACACCGATCGTTTCAAGCCCATTGCCGGATTGAATGTAAGTTTGTCTACCCGTCTAACGTCTATCCATGTATTCCTGCGTTTAACATGCAGATCGCAATTTTCGAAATATTTTGATGAAATATGATAAGCTGATGTATTTTGGCCTAAAGACATTATTCATTATTCAAAATTGTTCGAATCGAACAACTTTTTCAATTACTTCGTATATAACGTTCTATTTTGATAAGTCGTTAAAAGAAAAAATATTATAATTTTCAGAACTGCCCCACAAAAATGCTTGAGTAATAGAATTTCCTCATTGCAATTTGGTGTGAAAATTTTAGATCGGATGTGGCTATTCTTTGAAACCGTTGCCATATGACCGTTTCAACGGAAACTGAATCGTTGTGTGGTGAAAAGGTCTAATGTTAGTTTAGTCCTCTTTGACGATACTTCGTTCAGAATAATAATTTAATAGCAAAATTAACTATACTGAATTTGGGCCACGTTGGTCTATTAAAATATATATTATATATGTTATCTATTAGCGTGAAAAGCTGTTTTTATCTCTTAACATTAAAAAAAAAAAAGAAAAGATGGTTTTCCGTTTGCTCTCGAAACGCTGGAGCCAAACATTCATAATCTTATTACAACTCAACAGATATCATGATAGTTAATAGCATATGAAGTGCATATAGACTTATAGTGCACTAGTGGACTTGTACTTCTTATCAAATTTATTGCTTTATGCCATGTGGTAAGAGACAAATCACGGCTTGAACTGAAGGAATCATGAAAACCGTTGTTAGTTATTGTAGCTTTAGTATATTTTCGACTTTCATAGAATCAAAAATTAAAAATTCTTTTATCATTCCATTGGCACAAATTTGGCTTTCAGTGGAGATTATATTTTGAAAAGTTCGCCGGCAGAGTGTGCTTGAAACCCGATTGATATCTTAAGATTGTCACATTGAGCGCAAGAAAGGGGCTAGTGAAACATAGAGCGCGGTGGGACAGATTATCGCTCATAGCTTGTTGATCGCTAACCGAATGTTCATGCCAAGCAATGGCAAACCGCTCGTGCTATTTGTTTATCACTTTTTGGTGATCTGACGTAAAAAGTGAAAGGATATACATATAATTGTAATGTTTTTATTTAATTTTGAGGCAAATAGGCAATGGTCGGCCTACAAAGAAAATTGCATTATTGTTCTTTTTTTGAAGGTATTGTTTATTGATCGACTTCATTACATTGCAACGTGAAAGTTGGCTAAAACATTAGCGTATAGACAAAAGTTATTATATTAAAATAATATATTAATAATTTACCGATAAGATGTTCCATTTAAGATGTTAGCACTAGTAATAGATGTGCAATAAAATATGGTTGCAATGCCTGATTGTCAAGATGACAAAAAGCGGAAGTTCTGTCAAGAGGGCGTAAAGCAAGATAGTAAGTATTTTTTGATAACATATCGTTTCATGCCATTTTAAGTTCATCAAAAGAAGCCTCGTAATGCGCTAACTTCCTTCTTCCACCCCCACTTCCCAAGGGACGGAGGCACATTCAAAAGAATGAGAAATAGAATTTTTGTAAGAAAACTTCAGGCTTCATGCACAGTTTATACAGTTCTGACATTCATATTACATTGTGCCTCGACTTTATTATATCCATGCGTCCGTCTGTTCGCCTGTTTGCCTGCGAGTGTAAACATCCTTCTAACAGGTTTGGGTGCAGGAGATCGCATCGGTATTTTTAGGTTGATTCCGTAAGGGTTCGTAAAGCGAATTCATTTGTTGATAGGAAATATTGTATACATGTGCGTCCTCGTCGTATATTTCTTAGGAGCCTGTAATCCATTGCATGTATGCTGAACGCTGTATGATGGATGTTACTGAACTGAGCTGTTATTGAAACTTGAAAATGAAAAAAAATTCTACTTAATTTAATTTATATTAAATTAAAGTCATGTTAATTTGATTATAATTAATACTTATTCCATTAGATTGTTGACTTTGTATTACGTACACAACTAACTAACAAAGACTTAAATGTGGGAAATGGATTTAATGCGTTAAACTACCGCACTGCCGCTGTCAATGCTAATATCGGATTCACTTGAATATTTTGTAAATTAATTGTTAAACTAAATGACAAACTATGTATAATGTAAGTTGAAATCTTTCAGTGCAATTTGCATGTGTTTGTATGGGAACTTAATTGTTTGCCTGTGTACGGTCAACATATAATAAAATCGATCGATCGCTCGTTCGTTCGTTCGTTCGTTCGTTACTTTACTCACTTTAGGTATGCATGCATTTAAATAATGTATTTTGCAAAATAAACGAAATTTAATTAATAAGAGGTAGAACGAACAAACGAAAGCGAGAGAGAGAGAGAGAGAGAGAGAGGAAGAGAAATAAGCTGATACAGAAAGTATAATAAATTTATATGCAGGTGTGTGTTGGACTGTTTATTGTACATGTACATATAATCATTTCAAAACATTAACGTTATGTTTCCATGCACAAACGTGCTAGCGACGGTAGTTGTAGTAATATATGAATGAATGAATGTATGAATGAATAAATCGAGTAGGAATCTTGCATACATACATGTTTGTTTACTCTTTTTCCTCTTTTTCCTCTTTTTTTTTTTTTTTTTCTTTCTTTCTTGTTATTTTTGCTTTGTGTTATTTTTTTTTTTATTTTTTTATTTTTTTCTTCTGGTTTTTTTCCTTTTTCCATTGCAAGGCATTAATTGAACTCTACAGTCTAATGGAAAAGGGTTTTAATGTAATTATACTATGATGGCCGGAGACCAAGCTGCTGCTGCTGTTGCTTTCACTGTTGCTTCATACAGTCGCCACTTCACTCGGTTTATGTAAAGGAGGAATAATGGCAACTGTGCTACGTGTAGAAAAACGGAAATAGTTGGTAGCAAAATACTGCACGCAATTTTTGTTCTCTTCTTGCCTCGTTCGACGTTTTCCTCATATTCAATATTTTCTTATCCTTATCATCGGTGGTACGTGAGTTAGCAGTTCGAAGTATACTGTTAGTGCTGACAAGTTGTTATTTAAAGTGCTTTTAGTTAATTTTGGAGACATAACATTTATGGGAATATATAGGTTATGCTGTTATATAACAGAGTAATACGTTGAAATACACAATAGAGATGTTGATGATAGGATGAGTTAGATATTGTGTCTGGGTTGGCTTCTACACTTTTATGGTATGTCGATTACCATTGAGAAATGAATGAGCAGCACACAGGATATGTTAGTTTTATTGGCAGGTAATTACTTCTGGCATATTGACTTTTAAATGCTGACTAAATTACTTTACTTAATGTGGGCGTACATAGCATATATATATATATATATATATATATATATATATATATATATATATGCATAAAAGAGTCACTCTATTGGTCTTCTTTTCCTTTCGCTTTAACGATAACAGCAGGTGATGTAAATGTTCAAAGAAGGAAGTCCATTAAATATTGTAATTGCAATATCAAAAGCGTGCGGTTGTGTGTGTGTGGGCACAGGAAACATTAGAACTGCAATTATTAATAAAAAAAATGCACTTTTTTTCCTTGCACATGTTCTTAATTAAAAATATCAATGATTAAAAGTTAAAAATACATTTTTATAATATGTTCAGTTAATTGTCTCTCAATTTTTTGTGAATTCTACACCGAATTTTAATTTATATCAACTCGAAGCTGAAGATGATGATATTCTTATTAAGGTGAAAATCGCTGATCAATTTTCAGAATTCTTGTTTTTTTCAGAAAAACAAAAAAAAAAAAAACGCTTGCTATTGAAGTATAAAAATTAATAAAATAAGCTAAGCTAAGCTAAGCTGCATCGATCTGAACATGTGGTAATCAGAAAGCGCTATCTCTGGTGAGCTGCAACAGTGTATCAATCTTGTACCGTGTGGCCGAATGTTGTCATGCAAGGGGATGACATTGAGTCTGTTGATCGCTATCGCTGGCCTTTTTCGTACCATTAACTCGATCAATTCGTTCAATTGACCTGAATAGTCAGAAATATGCAGCCACAGTTCCATTCGTTTGCAGCAACTCGCAACACACTAATACACTCTTGCTGAGACCCCCCCCCCCCCACACACACGCATACACTTATGCGCAGCAAACCTTTATGATCTTGAATATTTCGCTTCGGTGTCGATACGGATGGATGGCTCTCCTAGATTAATCTATGACGTTTTACGCTTGGAATTGTCTCAATAATTCCGCTTTTCTTCACCAGTTACAATACGATACCAAAAACTCCTCATTTTCAGTTAGTATGGTAGCAAATTTCCTTCCTATTGGACCTTTCCCATCGCACGTAAACGTCTAGAAACCGTTGATTCATTAACTGATAAACTGCTCGAAAATTCTTTGAGAGTTCGAACTGGATTTTCGTCTAATAAGTCTTGCAACCCATTGTCTTCGAACTTTTTGGTCCACCAGGGAGTTCTTTGCCCTTGACCTTAAAATCGCCACGTTTAGTCCGTTGAAAACTAAAATTTATTGTTCGGAATATCGCCATGAGTTTCTAAAAATATTTTATGGACTTCAGCAGCAGATTTCTTCGAAAATACAATTTTGAGTGTTCCATGATAAGCGTCTTTACGACACTGAATAACTTGGTAACATTAAATGAAAATTCTTATCTCCATGTGCAGAGAAGTCAAGATCATCGAATTCAAATGTTGCATTGATACTTTGCATTACTTTTTCATTTCCATGAATAGATGTTGCTGATCGAAATACATGCAAACACCTATTAGTTAACTTTTATTTATTTATTGTCTATATATTGGATTGGATTGAATATTTTAATGAATTTAAATCTAAGAAAATGCAAGAAGCTTTGTTACCGAGTGTTTCATGGATTCACGCAAGCTGGACAACTTACTCGTTACTAACTCGTCGTTCAACGAATAGGGGTTTTATGGGGTCAAAGATTACGTTTTAATTTGCACATTGAGCTCGCTTTAAGTAAAGCTAGGTGGGCGCTAGTATTCATGAAGAGGTGCTTCAAAGAACTTATCGATCCTTACCTTACAAAAAGGCTGCACACGGACCAATACTTGAATATACCTCTGCGATGTTGGCTCATCTCTATAGGTGTTAGGTTCTTTGTCGTTAACAATTCGGGGGGATTGAGATCCCCTTGTCTCTTTGCCTCTTTATAAAGATAGTTAGCCTTATCGTTACTTGAGAAACGTAGATTTATTCTTCGCTGTTCTTCCCTAATTGAGCTAATAAGTGTTATTAACGATTCGCGAGCATTATTTGGTGAGATAGACTATAATCTGGAGAAGAATTTCCAAAATTAATTTTTGTAAATATACTAAGAAGTGCGTTGGATGGAGGAAAAGTGATCGCCGAGTATCTAAACACAGAAGACATTCTTGCAAGCATCCCAACCAGTTGATTATATGCAGCGAAGCGTTACAAGTGCATAGCCATCTTAAGCGGAATAAATTATTAATTTTTAGTTTTCTTACTTACCCATCTTCAGTCACATCAATTTCATACACATGCTAAATTCGAGACGGAGGTGTTGAATATGTAAAAATACTTCAAATTTCATATCAAGCAAGAATTGTTTTTATTTTCATTGCAAATTGTGTTGTCATTGCTGCACTTTTCGGTGTGTTCTTTGAACTTTTTTTTTTTGAAAAAGGATTCGAAGACACTTACGTGGGCAAAAATTAGTAAACCGTGTTAAATGAACTCAAAAGTTAGCGCAGTATAGAGTGTTTGTGCATTACGCTCTTGCCAGTTGTTTCCTAGACATTCGTTTAAGGCTCGTATCTTATTTCGGGGTTCTTATCCTTTGATCAGCTTCCTAAGTTTAATAGGGCTTGCACTCAGCAATGTTTGATCACATAGTAAGTACTCTTTCCAAACTAAGCCAGTCCGCTGTGCCAGCTACGCACGGCTACAGCTATTAAGGTAACTAACTACAGTAGTGTAAATGTATTATGAACGTAAAGTGATTTTATGAAGATCGTCTTTGAAGATTTGCCTTACATGCGACGAGTCTGATGAACGATGAAGGTAGATCTGCATTTAACCTTACACTGTTAGTAACTATCTTAATTATTAAAATTTTATAACGCATTTTTTTTTTTAATTGATTGGTTTCTGTATTTGTTAAAGGTCATCAGAAGCGAGTGAAAAAGGAAAATAGAGAAGGAGAGAAAAGAATAAAAAAAAAAAAAAAAAAACCCCAAAAAAATAGGTATTAATAGTTGTAGTGACACTGAATATCGTATTAAAAAAACTGTGAAAGAAAAACGAAAAATATAAGAGGTGAGGGTGGAAGGGGGTTGTGCGCAAAGAGATAAAAAAGGAAAACTTGGTTATAAAGCAATTAAGCAAATAATTTGCATTTTAATTGAAATTCAATCAAGCGCAATTTCTTATTTGTCAACTAGAGTTGATAAAAAGAAAACACCAGCTCTGGCAGCATTTACTGTACACACAAAGGCAAACCGTTTATTTAAATTAAGAATATAAAAAATAAGAAAACCAAATTCACTTTGTACTGAACTGTAGATACTCACGACCTAACGTTTGATAGCGTCATGATGCGGTTCCAATATTTGCTTAATTCGCTTTGGGTAAAGCTATTCTTCGATTATGAACTTTACTTATATACGATACCGTTATATCTTTCTATCAGAGATTTACTCATTTTTGCCGTGATTTCCCCACTTCCGTGGATAACTAACTAATTTGTTGGAATCGATTCTTTCGATTTTTGATGGATTGTTTGTGTTCAAATTTTGAAATTTAGATGAGTTCATCGATAAATATATGCTCGCTGGAGTATTTGTCGGAGTCGTCAACAGAATAAGAAAATTAATATGCCGGCTTTCCTCGGTGGTTAGCATAATGAAAAGAAAAACGAATAAAATTTAAAATTAAAGCAGTTCCACCTTCTGACAATCATTAACATAAACCACGCGCGAACAAATCTCATTTACTGTCAATAACAAGCGGCAGTCAACCAACGGTTCATTCAACTAAATGGAAATGGGATACAAGACAATACTGGGAAACAACGGCTTGGAATTTTTAAAAGATAGATAAGAGCTAGTTAGTGTGTGGGGCAGGGGGACGGAGGCGGGGACGGGGACGGGGCAGAGCGAGAGAAAGAAAAATGCATAAGGTAGCCTGGAGAGATTTTAACATAAATTTTCTTTTCTCACTTTTTTTTTTGTTCTTTTTGTTTTGCAGTTTGTTATCCACGTAAGTACAGCAATGCTTGTAATCGAATTGCGGCTAAAGCTGCATGGACACGGACTTTTAAGAACCTTGTAGTCTTTTTGCCTTATTACACGTGGATTTAAGAATTATATATACATATATATGTATATATATATTTATATATATATATATATATATATATATATATATATATATGTTTAGTTATATATGTAAAGTATTGGGTGTGTGTGCTTTTTGATGCTTTGGGTGTTATTGTTGTGCTGACTTGGTAACTGGAATACTTTGTTGACGCCGTTGACACATACAAACCGGTTTTTACGCCTTTTATTGTAAGTCAGAAGTTACAAAAGAATTTTCATTCTTGCAAATGCATTGGTATAACTAGAGTATTTAAAGGGGCGGCCAAAGTATTCCCTTCACCTTTCTACCCGTACGAGGCATCTTTATTATTGTAGCCAAGAAGTTCGCATTTAAGAGGAGTTAAATATAGAGAAAATGAAAAAGAAGAACAAGAAAAGACAAGAATTTGAAAATAAAACTAAAGATGAGAGAAAACTCAATTAAAGTTTGGTAATTACAGTTAAAACGGAAAAAGATATTTTAGTAAAATAATTGCAAAGGGGTGAAAAGAGATAATCAAACAGAGCAAACCGAGCAACAGCAATATTAATGGTATCAAGTTTCTTAAAGTTTCTCAGGTGCCCTACTTTAAGCAAAAATTATTATTAATAATAATAATAATAATAATAATAGAGGAGACGTTTAATAAATGCCATCGGTTAGTCTAATTTGTTTTCGAAATTTGTGATTTCTTACTAAACTACGTAAAGGGTAGTTAGGTTTAGTTTGTCATCATTTTATGTGAGGTCCTTAGTGTTCGTTGCATATGCTGATTGTTTCTTCAATTTATCCAAAAACTTTTATGCTTGCACAAGAAACAACAAGTTTAAAATCGAAATCAGTTACCGCAACTGATTGCAAAAAAAAAAAAAAAAAAAAACAAAAGACAAATTTGTGTCGCATACAATAAAGGCTGCAATGTACAAAAATATTGCAAGTTCACGATAGGCAATGAAACCCTAACATATATATTTGACAATATCACTAAACAAGTGCGCAGATATAATTATTTCAAGTGCTCAGCGAGAGAAAAACTTTAACGGATGAACTTACGATGAATAATTTAAAATCTAAAAAGTCAAACACACTATCACTATATATGCCACCGTGCACATGCATGTGCATATATGTTTATGCACGACTCTAATTGGAATGAATGTAGTCAATTATGTCTACTCAGTCATGACCATACGTCTAGAGCCATAGGGAACAAGGAAGGATTTTTGTTATTACTCCAGGTGTTTACATGTCTGCGAAATTGGATAAGGATATGTGTGAGATAACGCAGTTTTCTAGATGTGATCTTTTCCGACAGGACAAAAATTCACCATCGAATCTATCGGATCGGTTTTATTTCCTTTATATGAGCTATCGCTGCGTGGATGTCCCCTTTACATGCAACAGGTCAGAAGTAGTCAGAAATAAGTGAGAGAAGAGGATGGGTGTGGGCCCAATTGGTCAGTGTTATACTCTTGTTGACTGAGTGCGGAACAAGTATGATCTACCACTATACCGAGATTTGAACCCGAGATTATCGACTTTACGCGACTGCACGGTAACGTTTCCTCCATTTCACTTTATATGCAATTTTGTGGAACGACGCACTGTCATATTAGGCAAAATTTTGCAGTTATAAGTTAGGCAGGGGTTGTGTAGAATGTGGTGATGGCACTAGATCTACGTTTCGAATTTTGTTTTTTTAATTGGCCATTTGGAATGTTTCGTATAATTGCAACACTTTGACGGTCAGAAAGAAGTCAGAAAAGAAGATGTGTACGCAATTGGTAAGTATTGTCTACTACTACAACTACCAGAAGAATTCAATCCCGAGTCGCGGTTCTTATCTACTCGGCTACTAATGCTAGATGGGACAGCCATAACGCTGTACGTTGCCTATCTCTTACGTTGAAGTCTGCTTATCCGAGCTTTGTACAGATCGACATGTTAGGTCATCAGAATCGCTTATTATTTTTGTTTTGACCACGTGCTTAAGATAGGAAGGAAGGTTTATGAGTAGAGAAAAAGAGAGAGTCCATTATAATCGTTTTGCATTATTTCCACTTCATTGGTTATTATTATTCTAGATAGACATTCTCCTGCTACTGATAACGGAGAGCACATAAACGACCTATGATGGTGTTCCTCTTTCGACTCCTTGGATAGTAAACAACGTATACAATAATCGCAGACTAAAATTTTCTAGCAGTTGTCCTTATTTTAGAATGCTTTTTAGTTACTTGGCATGGAGTATCATAGTAACAATCGGTGTTCCTGACTATGTTCCAAAATGATTCAATTCAATGTTGAACTACATTGCAATCGAAATTGCGTCCTTGTAAAAGTCGCTGTTGTGTATTTTTAGATTTTACATGAAATGAATTAACAAACTTTGCATACCTGTACAAGACAATGGACGAAGCATATTTGTGGCACTGGCAACCGATAGTCTATTGAAAGCCGGCTAAAGAAACGAAATTTATGGTGAGTATGGTATTCTCCCTATCGGTTACTTTGAAAACGAAAGAACGTCGGTTACCGAATATTATGAGGCGTTTTTAATGCTTCTAATCGATTTGCGAGCTCCTAAAAGGAGGCTCTAGGGTAAGAAGCATGCATCGAATGTTGAGGTCATTGCGGTAATTGAAGCGCCTTTGAGTTTTGCTATCTTCGGTCTATAAAAAGTGTTCCGTGAACCGTTCGAGAATCGTTCAACTAACTGTAATTTTTTTTAAACGGGATTATATTGATGAATAAATTTGAATTTTGCAAAAAAAAAAATAAAAAAATATATATATTAACTTAGTCCTCCAATTTATTGATCTTTGTATTACGTAAATGTGAAATTTTCGTAAAATTGCTGGATTTACAGCATCGTTCAATGCATACAAACTATTAGCCAATACATATTGTCGACTTTAGGATATATATAATATATAGGCTTATATAGGTGGTATATGTGAAGCTAAAATTAAATTTCAATATCAATTGTTAATGAAATATAAACGTATACATATATATATATATATATATATATATAAAATCTATATAAATTGTATGTGTAAGTGAACGGCAACGGAAATTACCAAAAGCATTATTATGGCAAAGTTGTTCGCATTACTAAAACCGGTAGATGGAATCATCGTCATGAGGATACACAAATATTGAACAGGATTTCACTGTAAGGGTCATTTTCAGTATAAATATACCTACACTTACGCAATATGTTCATCTGATGATTATAATGTGATGACAACATGTTTGATGACTACAATCTGATATCCTTATAAGTACTTGTGAAACTCATGCTAAGGGAAGTGTAGCCAATATTTCTCTACATAATAAATGTTATAAATTTTAGTATAATGTGAACCAATATGCTCTTTTCGACTTGCCCTGTGTAAATATATTAAAAATATTATTATTCACAGAAATTATTATTACTGGGAATGTAAGCACACATGGCAAAGCCATTAACGAACTGCTGCTCTTAGCAGCAATAAATGAATGCGTGCGTTTGTCTTGCGAATTGCCTGTAATACAATCCGGCAACAACAACAACAACAACAACACCAATAACAACAGTAACAACTAAACAACAAATAAAGTATGCAATCAGACAGAAGTACACGAAGGCATATACACACACATAAATATATATATATATACATATATAAATATATTTATATAAATATATATATATATATGTGTGTGTGTTTGTATAGATCTTTTTTTTCTTTTTTTTTTATACATTTGTCGGTTTTCTTCGGGTTTTTTTTATACCTTTTCGTACATGACATGGATAGAGAGAGATACGATGGTGCGTTTGTTTTTCCTCATACTTTTATAAGTGCGTCGTTGTTATTTGCCATGAAATGCATTAAAAATTTATGAAGCGCATTAAATTGTAATGCAAAATAAATACGTATACGCTCTGTAGGGCTATATAAACATATATACATATATGACATTAAAGTATATATATATATATATATATATATATATATATACATTTATTTGTCTCTCGCTCTAACCTATATCGTCTTTTCTCTTTATGCCTCTTTATAAAAGTTTAATAGCAACATTTAAGTCAGTTCCGGTGTTGTTTGTGTACATGTTGAAGCGCACTTTGTAAGAAGTGATTTTTATGTTTTCCGCTGTTAGCCGTAAAGTTTATGAACATTATTGAACGCATTAAAAAACGTAATTTAATTAAGCATATAAATACATACTATAAGAGGAAAATGAACATAAAGTGCGGGAAGTAAAAAATAAAACATATATTATAAAAGATAGAAAGAGAGAGAGAGAGAGAGAGCGTGAGAGTAGAATGATTGCATTTGATTTTTATTGTAGAGGATATACTTTGATTAAATTATTTTTAAAATGTGTTTTTCGGAACTTTATTGTTAAAGAAAAACGCACAGTAAAAAAAGAAGAAGCGATAAGTAAAAGCATTTTACACCGTTTTGATTACAGGCGAGTTACTTTTAGATTTAAAAAAAGAAAGGAAAAAAAAAAAAAGAAAAAAGAAATACAATAATAGTAAGTTCCTAAAAAGGAACTCAAAGTATCTCTAACGCATATTGCTTGCAAGTGGATTCTTATCAAATGGATATTTTCTAATTGATTCCAGTAGCAAAACGTACGCGTACACATAATGTATATATTTATCCAAAAAATAGATAATGGATAACAAAAATTTTAAAATCCACAAGAAGGTATGAAAAGTTGTGGCGAATAGTCGAACAAAATTTATCTTAAAGCTAGCGATGGTCTTACGACTTGAAGGCATTCAATCCACTGTTCTTTCTTAGATGAGTGGCAGGAAAATCATAGCTACTAATACCATGGCTTTATAATAATAACATACATTTTTGATAAAAAGTCAAGCGACTCTACGTTGAAAACCATATATGAAGAGAACGGCATAAAAATATGTTATTTCCATTTTCATAGTGATGATCCTAAAGACGCTCTTGAATTGTATATAAATAGATTGGGAAATATTTACGAAACAAACGATAAGAATTTGCAATTGATACGGTCTTCAATAAAGTGGAGTTTTCTAGATCTTCATTAGCCAGTAGTTAGTATTATACGGTGGCGTTCACTAGCTATTGTCGCTACTTTATGTCAAGGTCTAATCGTTAAATTTTATGCCACTTCAGCTACTAATTAACGGGAAAAAAACTATTTTTTTAAAGTTTTTCTTTGCCGGGTTTACAAGGCAGTACTGTTGCCTCCTTACCAAAGTTGCCTTAAACTTACACGGCTTCCAAGCTTGGAGAATAGACGTACTTGGTTTGTCGTCTCGCTTATTACAGAATTCTTATGAGAAAAGTGCTATTCGCCTATTTTATTATACGAGAAATATATTCATATTCAGGCAAAAGTAACTCGGCTGTAGTACTGGCTTATAAAGGTGCTACAAATCTGTACTAATTAGAAGATCAACCAGCTACTACTACGCGTTGAGTGTCGATGTCTTAATGATTATTATGCAGAAAGTTGGAATTTAAGTTCAATGCAATTCGAAAATGACTGTGATTCGTAGATAATCATACTCATAGTAGCTGAATTGTTTTATAATTTATGACAAACATTCGGATCGCAAATAAAAAATGACGAGTAATTCGCTTACAAGTGAATTCATAAGCAATAAAAATCTCAGGTTAATGTCTATAAATAAAAGAAACTTATCTCAAAACGTAGTCAAATATATTTTCACCTTAAAATGTAATGAATATTTGACATTTTCTATATATATATATTGATTTGGGTTTGTTGGAATTAAAATTCACCCTTAAAAAGGGAAAGATAAGCTTAGCTTCCTTTAGCTTGCCTTCTCTCCGCAACTCTATTGGGAATTGTAAGTTCTTAGAACAATAGTGATTTTCATGAGTAAAAAATATAGAAAAATATCACCGATATAGTTTTATTGTTAATATATAAATATGTATATATGTGTGCGCATATTGAACTGTTCGTTGAAAAATTCATTTGTATGCAGATCGCGTATTCCGGAGAACAATAACATTGCTAATTGCGACACTTGTAGCATGCCACACACAAGTTGAAATAGATAAACCACAATTGTAAATTTATACAGTATTCGGAAAGTAGCAATACACACACACACACACACACATACATGCATACACACACACACACACACATATATATATATATATATATATATATATATATATAAACACACAAATAAAAACAAATGGGATTACATACATATATACATACATATATACATACATACATACATACACACGTACACACACATCTATAAGTTTATCCGTAAACAAATGTATAGTACTCAAATCTAAACTCAAAACCCCTAATGAAAAATAGTAACAGTAATGACTACTGACAATTTATCTACAATTCTGTATTCGCTCATATGTGCAGTTATAAACATATATGCACAAGGAGACAATCTATTCATAACCTCTACTTATTATAGTGTCATCACGCAACATCATGTTTATTTGATGCAATGGTCAACATTACTATCATCATCATCGTCATCATCATCGTCATCAGGATAATAACCACCGCCTCGCTCTCATCAACGATGCCAAAAAAAAAAAAAAAAAGGAAAAAAAAAAGGAAAAAATCTAGGTGTACCATAGTTATCTGAATACAGTAAAGAGTTGAATTGGAGCTCATTATTTATTCGTAACACACTAAACAATAGCTAACGCACTGATAAAATAGTAACACACCCAGTGTGTTGCATATTATTTAGCTATATAGTGAAGAACTTAGTAGCAGCACTCTGTCTATACGTATGTACGTATGTGTGCTAATAGTGTAGTCAATTTTGCAACTTTATTCATCGCAATAGGACAGGCATTATTGCAATTACATAGAACGCAATCAGTCAGACGTATACACCTGTATATGTGTATGTGTATGCGTTTGTGTTTATGTTTTTGTCTTTGGATGATGTAGCCAGTGGAAAATGATGAATACTATTCAGTCAATGATTTTGTTTTTTTACCGGAATGAATAGTTATAAACGTTCACGTGCACATATATGCATACATGTAATAGCAACACTTCATTTTATTGCAATTGACATATACACACACATACACACACATACACACACACACACATTTAAACAATACGAAGTTCATGTGAAGTCTATTTTCAAACACTATCTAAAACAATTTGTCGTCGTTTGATGACGATGGGGATGATTACGATGATGATCTTGATGAAGATGATATTATTGCATACCTGCGAGTGTGAGTTTTGGTTTGGTTTGGTTTTGAGCTATTGGTATGTATGCTATATACGTATGCCATGTTTTACATATAATAGTTAATTATCTGCCATTGTGGCTGACTCTATTGTTTTCTAATTATTCATCGTGTGTGAATCTTTAATAATTTATTCCTCACTTTATTGTCTACTCTCCTCTATACGTGATAAATTTAAACGCATCACAGTCCATATATATATATATATATATATACATCAGTATACATAATTGAATAACAGATAAAAAAAAGAAAGCGGACAGTAAAGAATATGAGTTATATTATTAAATTTGCTGCTGTAAATAACGAAACTGAATAAAATATTGATTAAGGGGAAATATATTTGAGAGATATATCTCACTAAATTGTCATAAATTGGGCAATACTAATCGCTAATTGCGCTATGTTGCCTCATGTTCGAATGACATACGCGATGACTTTAATAGTGAATTGTTATACATCGAGAGAAAATTGATTTTCAATCAAAGAAAACTTGAATAAATGACGACAAAAAAATCTCTCAATACTTATTTAAAAAAAACGATTATCTAAAACAATTTTGAAAAATTATTCACTGCATAAATAATTATTTAGTCCATAGCTCATATTTTTATCGTTGCGAAATGTTTATGTTCACGGTCCATCACAGCCTAAATCTCTCATATACATAAAGTTGTACATAAAGTTGTCAGTATAACATAACCAATCTGATATTTAATCTATACGATATGTTCATTCATCATCATCGAACACACACAAATAGGTATCATCTCACACACATACGCAAAACCCTAAAATAATTATGAAAAACTTTAGAGAATTGTTCCAATGCCTGATTATTTAAAATATCTTGCAGAGCATGGCAATGAAATTTAAATTTTTCTGATAACTTTTAGCATCTTTGAGGATATATCGAAAAAATAGAATTGTAATAATTCTCCAGAAATTTCTATAATTAATTTAGCTTGTTAAGTGTATGTGGACTGGAACGCAAATGCGGACGGACGGAGAATATTGTAATGAAGTTATGCTTTTCTGAGGCAATACCGCTATAAAATTTTTAGAGAACATTTTTTTTTTTTTATATTGACTTTATAGCTTTGTTGAGTATGTGAAAAAAAGATGCACTGACTCAAGGATATATTTTTCTTGAAGTTCGGCACTTTTTCTAAAAGAGTTTCAAAGCGATTACCTGAGTGAAATGAATTCTAGTCGAGAAGTTACCTCAGTCCAGTGTCTTAATGTTGCGAAGAAGTATTTATGTTCATTTAAAATCATATCCAAGCAATACTTCTCTAACGTAGCTCTATTGAGAGGGCCGGTGAACAGATATGACAATGCTAAGGGCGGCTTGAAAGCTTTCAATTTTTCTTCCAAGAATTCAAACGTTTGGGATGATGTTTTTCCAGTTGGTTGTTGTCTCAACTTTTGCCCTACACATTTTCTTACTGGCTTTATGTCTTCGACCTATGCAGGAAAGAAAGCACTTTTCGGCCAAAAATCGTCGAGGAAAGGGAACGAAGACCTTATATTGATAGTGCTTTGGCCCACGGATCGCAGATTAACGGAAAAAACTAATCAAAAATTTATTATATAGTAAAAGAGCACATTTGTGCTTTTGCAGTTTTTAGCAATGTCGGTTAACCTAATTCAATCAATTTCCAATATCAATATCTAGACAAGAACATTCTCCATTTATTGATCAATAGTCGATGGAGAAGTCGATCGAATCTATAGACCCAACTTAAACGACAAGGAGCTTACTTTCAATTAAATCATCTTTTATCAGTATTGCTCCAAAGCTAAATCAGGGACAAAATCAATTGTTTCTAGTATGGTTGTCCAAGCCGAACCAAATTATCTATACTAATTGAGCAGGCCGAAGTACCATTGCTCAGCGAATTTCCCTGAAAAATTTTGAGAATTACAGCTTTTCACCCTATGCCGAGTGGTCGAAAAAGTAAAGCGATCCGAACCAGGTTAGTAAATTTAATCAAAATATCTCAGAAATTGCGATCTGTAGGCTGAACAAACATATACATGAACAGATATTAGATAGACAGACGGACAGACGAACTTAGATCGATTCAGAAAACGATACCGAATCAATATACTCTACTCTGTCTTATAAGTTGTTTAGGGTATAGTTTTCAAATTTAGATTAGGAAAAAATAAATAATAATTAAGTTCGAGCTGCAATGGCTCACCCTGATCCGTTTAAGATTAAACCCTTGACAAATTTTATTGCATATCATTACCCGACCCATTTCAAGTTGAAGATTTAATTGGTATATTGGAATGTTACAAAAAAATGTTGAAATTATATAAGAGCCAATGAGAAAAGCGCAAAATCTATTTGCCCTTGAGCTATTGGGTACAAACAGTGTATCCTTTTTAAATAGTTTTCCTTCTCTTTTTTTTTTTGCTTTGCCTTTTTGTTTGTCTTATCTGTGCCGTTTTTTCAAAATTCAATAAATGCATGAGCAATAAATTAAAATAACACGCATCGAAAATGTATAAATAATTGATATTAAAAGCATAGTATAGCATAGCATCCAGAAATTTATTAGAGTGCTTGTCTTTCCATTGAATTGTTGAAAATTTTATATTAAATTCTTGACAAATGTTTGCGGAAAGGGAATGATAAAGTCAGTCAGTCAGTCAGTTAGTCAGTTCATACCTACGCCATGCCATCCATGGTTATGATTAATAGAAATCAAATAAAATCATATTTTTATTTTTTATTTTTTCTGCTTTGTTTTGTTGTATTAAATATAGGGATGAGGTATAATATTTGTGTACATTGAGTCATATAAGTAACTATGTTAAGGTAAAAATGTGAATATCATTTATCATGTTAGGATTTTCGCTTATATTTTCCTTCACTTGTACATGTTCTTCACGTGTGCATAAGCGAGCGTAACTGGTTCATTGCACTCGCAGACAGATTATGAAACAATTTTCAGGACTTCTCTAATAAATGTACTTATAAGCCCAAGTGTATGTGCATATATTTATACAAACTTAAAAACATGCCTACCAATGAATGAACAGAGAAAGAGAAGACCGACAAAAACCGACAACCGGAAAAAGATGGACAACCAACCATATTTGGTGGTTACTTTGGACCTGAGTTATGTTAGCTAATGTACCTATGGTCACTAATGGTTACATATAGCTGTTCATGTTTACGGCTCACATACAAACTAACTAACTAACTAACTAACGTAGCAAATAAACGAACAAACAAATAAACAAACCAAACCGATCAACACACAAACAAACAAACATAAATGGATATTAAGTGTACATTTTGTAACTAGAGGAAAAAATATGTGCACATAGGTACTTTGGCAATAAGCCGATTGTGCTATTCACATACACATACATATATATATATATATATATATATATATTAAATTTATATATATGATGATATATGTATATAATATGCCAATAATACATGTATACGCTTCGTATATGTAAGTATGCTCGGCTCGGTTTATACAAATAACAGGAGGGAATTATATTGCATACTTTACGAGGCAAGCGTTGGTGTGCTTATGCTTATATGCGTATGTGTCTGTGCATTGGTATTTCAAACAAAAAGCGCTCATAAGAAATTCATAATGATTTTCTGCCTCAGTAATTTTTGATGCGGTAATTGAAATGCAGCTGAGATTTTTCATTGCCTCCGAGCAAAAGCAACTATACCCACGCACACATATATGATTTGTAAAAATATTTGCAAAACAAGTATACACATGCACATATAAGCAAACACATCAACATTAAATTGTTAAACAATTTCAAATGAAAAACTTACAAATAGGATTTTATTTCATTTCGATTTTTATACCTACCTATCTGAACTACTGAACTATGACAGCATATTCGATTTGTTATTCCATTTGCAATGCTTATAAATTCATAACAGCGCAATTCTTATGTGTATTCAGCTTCGATCAAAACATTGAATCGATTTATGTCTGTCCGTGCGTCTTGGTGTAGATCTACCCATTGATTCGTTTTAAGGTCACAAAAACTTGGAAAGAGAACTGAATTATCTCATTTATATTCTATTGGCTAAGGCGGCCAAAATGAGCAAAAAATCCGTATTTAGACGATTCTTAGCGAGTGGATCTATCAAAACTTTACAAAAACTTTGCATGGGATTGCACCTTGCCTACGAATAGGACGACTACGGCTACAATGTGGAATCTGTCTAGAGATATTGATCTTTCTTGGGAAAATTTCCTTGGGACAGGTGAAAAACTTCTATAATGAAATTTGCTTTTAAAATATATGACGATTTCAAGGCATTTATGGTTAGGTGATTGGATATATCAAAGATTCTTCCTCTCCTTCCTCTGTCGTTTTGTTTCTGGCTCTTTTTTTCTCTTTTTTTTTTTTTTTTTTTTTTTTTTTTGCTTACAGCAGTAATAACAAAAGACAATAAACTTTAACTTTGATACGGGTATGTAATAGTGCGCCTACATACATGTTATATATCTATGTATATATGTATATATATATGTGCAGAAAGGTTTTTGTTCGTTTTATATTTTATAATCTTTTTGTTCTTTGGTCATTTTGTGAATTTCTGTTGCTGTTGTTATATATGTCGTTGTTGTTGTTGTTGTTATTATTATTATTATTATTATTATTATTTTCAAGTAGAAATTAGTTATTTATTCACTCACTCATAAAGTAAATTGTTTATATCCGGTATTGTTGTTGTATGTTATATTTAACAATTCATAACCTGGTGGTCTGTCTGTCTATTTGTCTACCAGCATGACTACCTACACCTATGTAAATGCGTTTGTATTATACGTTGTTGAACTAATAGGATTTATAAACTTTGGAATTTATTTGCTTGCAAACTTTTTTTTCCCATTTTTATTTTAACTTTTGTTTTTTTTATTTTTCAAAAGTATTTTCAATTGTGGTTTTTAAAGCCTTTTTGATTTTCATTCATATGTTCATTATTATTTTTCATTTATAAATTATTTAAATTTTTGTTAGATATAAGTGTTCGTTACACAATCGATATATATATATATATATATATATATATATATATATATATATATATACATGTTGCTATTGTTGTTACTGTTGTTGAATTATGCATTTACGTAAATTTTGATTTTTCGATTAGAAGAGATAAACACGAGTAGTAAATATAGTTTGTTTACCTTCTTCTTATAGGACTAAAAATGTTTTAAATCCCAATTTCGAATAACTGACCAAGATCGTTCGTCTTGTGATTATACTTTCTGCAAACTACACAATCTTGCCAGCAATAAAGTAATCCATTCATCGAAATTGATTTTCTATAGATCGATACCTTGATCGGCTTTGTCGGCTTCTTTCTTGAGTTAATCAATTAGTT
Organism: Glossina fuscipes; assembly: GCF_014805625.2. NCBI lineage: Eukaryota > Metazoa > Arthropoda > Insecta > Diptera > Glossinidae > Glossina > Glossina fuscipes. The sequence continues at coordinate 39,775,973 of NW_023998414.1, forward strand.
AAGTAAAATAAAATTCATATCATCGTCAATATATTCTTCAACTCTTACTCTACAATATCTTAGATAAATAGATTCGAATTTTTTTACTATAAAGTCTCAATTTTTCGTTTGTAGATAGAATTTCAAGGTCATTACGATTAAGAGTTGTCATCAAAATTACAAAAATAATCTACAGAAACTAAACATAATGTATCGTAGTCCGTATTTGAATAATGGACATTCATACACAGTAAAATATCAGGGGTTGTTATGACATAACTTGAAAAAAAAAAAAGGAAATAGATTGCCCCTGTAAAAAAAAGAGGAGTGTAGAGTGTTTATAGGTCACAATTACGCATGCGGTTAAGCTGGTCGACAACGAAAATAGTGCGAACTGATATACAAGTCATTTGGTTGGGTGAACGAGTTGCAGTAACTTTGACAGTATGCACGATGACGATGGATATCATTGGCAAACCTTTAACTTCTTTATATAAAAAGTTCTAACAGTTGCTTTTCTCAGATATTTCTCTCAACTGTTTGTGAATTCTTTAAGAGATCGAAACGGTTAATGATGATAACTTCAAGTTATCGTTCATTTCGCTATAAGCAATCGGATGCTGTTAGCTTGCGATCTAAGATTTTCTTTGTATTGTACACGAGTTTCTTACCCTGAATTTTTTTTTTTTTTTCTTTGTTTATTTATTTTTCGATCACTGCTTACTCTTGCCTGTAATTGTTTCCAGTGCTAAACTGTAGTCAGCGTTGTGGTGTTCTATTCCTATCAAATGCACGTCATCGTTTTCTAGAAGATTACCGTGGGTCCTGCACAAATGATTAATCTCTTCAAAAATTCTTTTTCATTCCTTACGAAAATTAATTATACCTTATCAAGGCATTTAGGACTGCCTCATGGCCATCACGGCGATAAATTAATTGAAGTGAGCAGTAGTCAGCTTCTTTTTGATAAGATGTCTTCAACATCTAGCAAACGTAACTTACTTGGCTTTTGCGAGGCTGTGTCCATTCTGTATCTGTGAGTGCTCGCCCATTATGAATAAGTTTTCAAATTTAGAAATTTCAAGAAAAAAGTCTTGCAAAATATTTGTGAATTTTTAATTTTGTTCAAGATAATTTATACATAAATACAAATAAAATATATTTTAAAATTACATCTGTTACTCCAAGTGCTATTTATCAAGTAGCGTTTCGCCTCAGCTAGCGTGGTCCATATACGTCCTGACGTTACTTTTGAAACACTTGAATTCCTGGGTAAAAAAATTTATTTACATATTATACAAGAACCGTTGATAAGGACTTTTTTGGAAATGCATTCACGCATCATTTCTTTAAAAATATCAAAGCTCTACAGAGATTACATTTGGCTTTCCTCTTTTGAAGGATAAAAAAATGTTTATTTTTTTTATTATTTTGTGTAATTTTGATTTGTCATGAAAGGAGTAAATAAAATCGTACGGATGGACATTAGTAAGAATTACATTTAGTAGAAATTTGCTTAACTAATTTTTGGCATTGCAAGCAGAATGATACGCTTAGATACGCTTGTGTTTTGGTAACGTGTATGATAGGAAATTTCCAAAATTTTCAAGCCACAAAATTCTTATGTCTCTGTAGTTATTTAAAATAAAATAGATAGATAGATAGATAGACAGATAGTAATTGCGGTCTTGTTATTGTAAAAATGCTTTACAGTTTGGAATTTTTTTTGTTTGTTTTAACATTTTTTGATAATTGATTGAATTATTATTAAATTACTTATATAATTATTAATTCAAACCTTCGTTTATACTCTGCATTCTCAATAACATGCAAATAAATTTCTTTACAAATAGTTTAGGCGAAGTGAGGTTAATTAAATTGTACTTTGGTGAAGTTCTGCATATTAAATTAGTTCATTCATGAAACTAACTGCAAGACGAACATTTTTTCCAAGTCTTTCATATATTGAAACGCTTATGATTACATATTTGAACGTACTTTAATTTTTTTTTTGTTATCTTTGTCTTGTTGCATATCTTATCGTGTTGTTCTTGTATTCATGTCGTTCATCAATTTGTCTTTCCCTCAGTTGATTTCCCGTTTATTATTGCTTTCTTACGTAGCTCCTTAAATTTAAAAATCGATTTATTTCATCTTCCTGTCCGGACATTTGAGTGTTTATCCCATTCATTCATTCATGCTACTTTGCGGTTAACCGTTCCCTGTCTCTATGGCCATGAGATTTTACATTAATCCGCATGAAGAAGGACTTCAGATAGACTCACCTTCAATTACACCGACCAATTCACAAGCACTTTTTGAATTGAGCTAAGCTTGTCTGTCCGTCGGGTTGACTTTTTTTTTTTTTTTAAGCTCATTATGAAGGTCGCATTTTTTGAGGCATTTTGATGCAATTAGCTATATTGAAATGTTATGACGCAAAGACGAACGCTATTGAAAATGGTTTGGATCGGATCATTTTTGCGACCCATACTTTCCATACAAGGCTTTACCTTTTAAAAGTGGTCATCTGAATATCCGGTAGGATAGTGTAGAGTATTTAAAGGTGAGCCGTGTCCCATTGTAGTGGCTATGAACGGGTTGATTATCATTTACGTCGCACGACACGACCATCTTAAAACAGCGTACATTGGTTGTGCTCTTTGCTGCGACATAAGCACACGTTAGCCCTTTGCCGACCGATCGATGATTGATTGGTATTGTTTTAAAACGTGTAAAAAAGTACTAAACTATAAGAAATTGTAATAAATGAAATAAATGTAATTTAGCACAAATATGCTTGAAAAAAAGTATCGTATAATAACAGAAAGCGGGCAATTTTATATGAGCATAATGGAAGCACAGATATTCCGATATTGGCCAGTCGGAGCGAAAATAGAGCCGACCCTAAGAAAAACTAGCGACCGAGCGGTCGGCAACGTATTAGAATGAACATATTTTGCCGATTGAAACGTTTGGATGGCAATTGCAATCATTTCATCTCCGGCCAAGCAAACTTCGTTACCGCTTAAAACGCAATAACTTAGTTTCTATCCGCCGCATTGCCGTGCACGTTTGACAGGAGGCGGTCAATGAGATTAATAGGTGTCGTTACTTAAATGTGATATTTTGAAAAACTTACGCCTGCTTTATGCATTCACTATGAACATTATGAAATTTTAACATGCTTTTGGTAATGGCATATAATGAACCATTTGCAAGGGCAGATAGTAAAAATTACGTCTACATATAATGTTTGATAATTGCTTTCAGAGAATTTGGGAGGCCTTTAATATCATTTAGTTTTACTTATTTTAATTATTATGAGTACTATTGTGATTACAACGAATCGACCGACATACGAATAAATCTACAATAAATTGTGATTTCTTTTTGTTAGTTAGTGAGTTACGAGGTTCCTTGTTTTGTTTTAATGTTACAACTCCTACGATAACTGTATATATATATATATATATATATATATATATATAGATAATGAAATAACACAAGAATCCTTAGAATATATATGTATATTTAATACTCATACGCCTTGTGGCTCTATGATAAGAAGTCAAACTAATTGCATAAAATAAATATTAGGAAAACCAGTTACGAGTATTAAATAAAAACAATGGGTGCATTTTATATATACATAAATGCAATATATATATATATTTATATAGATATGTTATTAGCCCTACAACACAAATAAACTAAACTCATAAGTTATTTACCTAAGGACAGACGGACGGACGGACAGACGTAGGTTTTTGTATAGATATAAACGTGCAGACATAAAACTACTTGTTAAATAAACAAACCCATTTAGAACAAAATCAAATAAATAGAAATAAGAAAAAAAAAAATGTGAACACTCGGTGGCTTAGTTAAGTAAAAGTAAGTAAATGAACATTTACACCTACTTACACGTGCTTAAACAAGCACGCACACATACATGCTATATGTTCAACAAAAACCAGAAAGTAAAACTTTATACTCTTATCCTATATTAAAAAATGAAAATAAATAAAAAAAAAAAAATGAAAATCTACTCGATATGAATTGTTAACAGTAATATGGCAAACTAATTACCATTATAGTTTTGTTAGTAGTTAAACATATATACACATATATATATATGCGCACATATGCACAACATAACAATATTCCCAACAACTTTTCATAAACTTTATATTCTGGTTGCTTTTTTTTTCTCATATGCGCATACACGTACGCTTTGACTTTGCCAGAGAATTTTTGTAAAAGAAAAAGAAAAAAACTTCATTTCATTTTAGTCTACGTTTTATTTTTATTTAAAAACATTAAAATAGTCTTTTGGAGTCATCAAAACTCCAAACAAAATCTCCATACATTTTCATACATACATATGTGTATATGAGGTATAGTATAAGGTAACGTATATATGTAATGTATATATATTACATATATATATATATATAAAAAGTATTCTCTTTTGACTCTGTTGATGGTGAGTATAGCTGAGCTGAGGCATTTATAAATGTATGCATACAAATTAAATTAAAACACCATAACTGCAAACTTTGCAAAACTTATCCTTTCAACTCTATAGAGCAGGTGTAAAAAACAGCAACAGCAACAACAACAACAACAACAATAATAACAACAAGAATTACAACAGCACATAGCCATAGACTATGCCGGCATATATATATGCCTGCTTGCATATATATATATATATGCAAGCAGGCACATGCTGAAAGTAAGTAAGCAAGTAAGTAAGACCGACGACCACACAATTTGTACTTCATAAAATTAATGCCTTATAGTCGTAACCGGAAGTAAGGCAAAATAAAGTACAATCAGAGAGAATTTTAACGACACATCCAAGCACATAGCATATAGCATAAGTCTACAGATGCAGAGGCGGTCTTAGTCTTTTTGAGGGCCAGTTTTTATGGTCTCATGTATATCTTGTTGATAATATTAATCTTACAACTATCTTTAATGACAAATTCCATCAACAAAAAGGTTTTTTCATAATTTCTTCTTTCCTTTTTGAGTGCATCGTTTATAAGAAATATTTATTGCGTTTATAAAGGTGAAGTCGAAATTTTTGTATATCAATTATTAGAAAAAATTAGAAAAGAAAAAAGAAAGCAGTTATTGATCATATTATTGCAAAAATATATTATTTATTGAAAGCGATTGAATCAGAAAATGTGCTTAAGTGATATATTTGAAAAAAAAAAAACATATCATATATATATATATATATATATAAGCATTTTATAGGAAATATATTTAAGATTATTTTATGGAAAAATTTTTATTAACAGCACTGAATGAAAATTGTCTTCAAAATAATTTTAAAAATAATTTTTAATAAGAATTTTTTTTAATATTAAATGAGAAAATTCTAACGAGATATTTTTTTATTTTTATTTTTTTTAATTACCTCTTTTAACAAGAATTCTACAAGGTTTTGTTTTTTATTTTCTAGCTCATTGAGAGTTTTTGGACTATTTGTACTCCTTCTGGAAATTCTATGGCTTAGTAGAGTTATTCCTGTTTTTTATGACTAGACGTCACATGACTAGAACGTCACATCATATATAGTTTTCTCAAGAAGACAAAAATATAGATATAACGCTGCAATCAATAAGTTTTTTAGGAGGACATGTCGACATGTCATCACTATTAGTAAATCCATATCATTTTTAGATAGTATGAGTCTTCAGACGAAATGTGTCAAAATATCATGAGATTTTGAGCATTAGTTTACACGTTACGGCCGTTTTGGGTGAGTGTCACATGTATTCGATAAGAGATTATATCTTACTCTTAAGAAGGAAAGGTTAAATGTATTGTGACGAAAGAATTTATAATTGAAGAAGAGCTCTTACTGATCTTTTCGTTTATCGCCTTTCGTCTTCTCGGCTCTTATAAAATAAAACTAATTTTTACGTGTTACGGCAATTGTGATGCGCAAAGTTTTGAATCTCTCTCGGAAAGTTAAACTTTTTTCCTGACATACATGACGATATATGTTATCGATTCCTCTTGAAAGTTCATTGCCTCATCAATGTTGAACGTATGATTGATCACGTTTCTTCATTCCTTTCCAAAAGCGAAGCTATTCGTTTACGAACTGTTCCGGCAAAAGAAAGTCTATATCGATAAACTTGCAATTAAATGTTGCTCAAAGTTTGTACCAATCGTCGGTACTAATTTTTCGACTTTGAGTTCATTTCTTTGGGAGAAGAAACTTGTACGAATCAATCTCTATTTAATCGATTGACAAGACTTGATAATGCCCTCTTAAGATCAGTACAAAAATTGAGAATTCTTTGAGATTTCTTTTGAGTGCCGTATTTCAAGGCCTTTGGGTTGGGTAGATTTTTCTTATATATAAAATAATTTTAGATAAATCATATGAGAAACGTATCAAATGTTATGTAGAAATAAGCCTCATAGGAATTTTTTGTGTGAAAATTTTCATAGAAAATTTCAATGCGAAAGAGATTTATCCAAATTTTTATAGGATATACTTGTGATTTCCTCTAAAAAGTTTTTATAGGAAATTTTATTTCTTTACCCAAAGCACAAGTTCCTTTCATAATATCGATCAGTTATCCGATCGACGATTAGTTTTGTTCTTCGCAAAAGCATTCATTTTCTCTAAAATTACTATTACGACTGTTATAATTTATTTAGTCCAAAGAAATACATCCTGGGACTAAAAAACTATAATGAGCACTAACAACTGGGACTGTCGGCTCCTCTTTCTTTGGAAAAGTAGACTAGACGATTAGATTATTCGCTTTAATAGAGTTATATAGTTTATTAGATATTATGATATTATGTTCGTGAGATGTTTCCAAGGAGTCCATAGGACTAGATGCTCCGAAAACGAAACTTGGATTATTGGAACGCTTTCGGCATTCGCCGAGTATATGTTTAATCCGCAGTCGCAAACGAGAGGCATTGATTTGCTAAGGACCGATTGGTGTCTTGCAATGCTATACCCGAGGTACGTTCTTGCAAATGTGTTTATTTTGATATTTATCTTGAACATTGTTTGGCTGTATGGATGGAACGAGATCAAGATTGATATGCGAATGGTGCGGTTGGCACCATTGTCGACTTTTTGTCGATTTTCTTTTCGTTTTTTTTTCTTATTATATACTTTTGAAGGTCAATCTTTTCTCAGCGGGTTTGGCTCCTTGTCCTGCTCACTCATTTCCTGCACCTGGCAGGGGTATTCCTTAGTCTGTTAATACCAGTTTTTCCATTTGAAATTTATAGTGTCACGGATAGCTTCTATAACTGACAGACTGTCTGCGTTGATAACTGTTTCAAAAAAATGAAAACTTAATCGAAAAATGTTATTCAAAATTAAAACGAGATCCTTGATAATTGGGTTCAATTTTCAAGAATTACGTAGTGTGAGGTATTAAAGAGTCGCGATTTTATCTTTTTAGTTTTCTGAAAATTTACAAAAAAAAAAACAAAAAGGAAAAAAAAAACAAAGGAAAGGGCCCGACCGTTTTTAGCCTTTATCTTGATTTGATCGTTTGACCATTGTTTTCTGTGTATAGACTTCTTTAACTCCTTCTCTCTGCATATATGTATATGGAGACATATGTGACTTTTTGTATACTTATATAATGTACATGGATACGTACGTACGGTTTATAATAAAGTTTTGTAATTCTTGTTGGTAAAGTGAAAAAAAAAAAAAGAAAAGAAGAACAAAATGTGAAAAAAGAAAGATTCCTGAACATAGCAAAAGTAAAATACGTTTTTGTTGTCGTTCTTTTAGTCATTGATGCTCGACAAGTGTACTACACTCGAATTGTTAATTGAATTTCTGTACAAGTGTAGCGTAAGCAGTTTACCACAAACCGTATTAACAATAATCATGTTCAGTTGTATGTTTCTTGTTTCCCTCATGTATGCCTGCATGAATGACTTTACTTTATAAACTTATGGTATTCAAGTAATATTATTAAATGTGCATTACAAACCCCTTTTCAAGACTGTGCGATGTTGCTATTGATTTGATTGGTAAATATGTCAATAATAATGAAAATACATTACCATAAATGTAAATGTGTAATAGTATATATATATATATATATATATATATATGTGTAGGGAAAAATTTTCAAAATATTTCTTATTTCAAATGCAGAAAATGCAGCAAAGTTCGATATTTATATTGTTTAACATAACACAAGAATTGCATACCTTCGCCATTAGCAAAAGGAAATTTATTTATTTATTTTATCAAAAATTGATTTCATACATACGAAATCTATATAATTTCCCTCAAGAGTCCAATGCTTATTTCAATTACTTTCTAATATAATATTTGCATACATCAGTTTAACGTGATTGCCTTTCTTTGCAATCATTTTTTTGAAAGTTAGTAAAATATTATTTTAAAGCGCCGGAAGGCTAGATCTTTTGTATAGCTTTAATGAATGCGTGCGTATGCGTGAGGTACAAAACCGTGATGAAAAATCGCTTTTTTCTTCACCATGTACATATGTTAATGCAAAAAATTTAGAAAATTCAATATTCACATAAACGATTTACTATCCATTCTATTCTTCCCTGGCGGTATTGTATGGTTGGCATGGCCATATTTTTGCCGTTTACAAACGCGCGGCCTTGCATCTATTTCGAGGAATTTTCTACACAAATATGTAAATTGATTTTGCTTTACACGTTTCTCTGCAAAGGTCTCCCTGCTTTTGTGCGACGGTTGGCATTTTGGACACTCAACAACAGAAACTGTATAGTGCAAGAACGAATCTAACATTACGTTTCAAGCGCCAATGAATGGGCTCTCCACTGCAAGGCTCTGCGTACTTTACTCTGGACTACGTGGAAATGGTCCTTCAGTAGCGAACGTTTCAAGTGCTTATGATAACGACTACAATATATTGCCAGATACGAAAACAAAATCTAGATTATGTAGTATTCTCCCGTTTTACCAAATCCCTTCAGATAAAACCAAATGACTATCCATTCCCGTTACTAAAGGACACAGAATGGAAATGTTAGCAATCGCTTTTTCTCAAAACTCTCGTTGATTGTCTTATTAACGCGAATCGTGTTAATATGTTCATTGATGTGTGAATGCATGCTATAGCTATGCAGCGGAGCGAGGGACATTGGACCAATTAAAAGGCAACATTTAAAAATCCTTAAAAAAGTTCATTGCTTTCTACTGCCATGAACTTAAGTGCCTTTTAAAGTGAATCGCCATTTATGATGAAATATGAGTCAACTCATTAGGGAATATCATGCTTCCGGCCTATGGAATTAGTAGAAACAAGTTCAAAAAACTAAGTTCCATAGAAATCTCCTCTTGGCAGCTTGGTAGTCGAACAGCTGTGCTATGAAACATGTATGTATTTGCGGTTTTATTAGATATAGTAGGTATGTAAGTATGAAACCGGAATTTTTGAACAAATAGTCCAGTTTGTATGTGATAGACAGGACAGGCAAGGAGATCCTTAAAAATATATATATATATATATTCAGAAACTTCATAAATAGCTGTAGTAAGTGAACTTTGCCATCATATAAAAGAAAATTTATTTTGTGCGATGAAGAGGCACCGCGCGAAAGGGTTTCCTTTAGAAAAGATGCTGTAGGTAGACGCCTAAGGAAAAGTGCTCGTCAAAGAAACAAATTTTTAAAAATTTTGCATGGAATATTTAAAGGAGGCTTTACTTTTTCATCTTGAATCTGGAGATATTTTGAAAATATTCATAATTGAGAAGGACTTGTCCTAGTTAAAAACACGTATATTCTTAAAAAATCAAAAAAAGGTGCACAAAAGAAAACGCATAGGTCGCATAAAACCACACAATTAGGTTTAGCTGCATAGAAAATACACGTTTGTTATATGAAAATGACGGAAAAACCTTTTACTAATAGCATTGCTCAACGGCGCCTATATATCTTCTTCATTCGCCTGACAATTTGTGAATGCCATGGCAAAGCAGTTATTGCTCTTCTCAGGAAAACCAGTCATCAGTGGGCTCATTTCGTAAGAAGTGAAGTGTCGTTCAGTGAGTAGGTCGAATGGAGTAGCGTCTAAAGCGCCGCGAACCGGCTTTACAAGATGGATAGATGAACAGATGAAAAGTTGTGGTTGATATTCCGGCCAACCGTTGAAATCGAGTAAAGTATTAATCGCTTCATCAGACTTTAATCGGCGACAAACATTGCCAATTCGCGATTCGGCATTGTGATGGATCGCCTTGGACCTATTCATTTCATTCATATTTTTCGGTGCTGGGCTCCCAAAATAAATCCATTGTTCATTCTCAACAAGGCTATGATGCAAAAGCGAGTTGCTTTTGTTTTGTTCGCCTATTGTTTCACATTGAGTTTTCTTACATATTGCAAAACCGCAATTGCTTTTTGGCCATGGCGTTACTTTCTTAGCTTTGCTTTCACAAACTTTCGTTTTTCTCTTCTTTTGATTATGATTTTATTGGTCTTCTCATACGACAATGTCCATTGATCTCTCTTTAGACTTCGTTTGGTAGTTTTTTTGAAGAAAAAGTCCACTTTAGAAATCATCACGTCCAGATGTTTTCGTTCCATATCATTTCACTTAAGTAGTTTTTCTCCATTGTTTTCATAACTAGAAAAACAAGAACATGAAACAAAAACACCATCAAATGCAAACTTTGCTTATGATAAAAAAAAAAAAAAAAAAAAAAAAAAGGAAAATGTGAAGTATTTTAATAATAATAATAAAAACGTATGCTAAAATTACTTGATTTCTAAAAATTGTCGGCTTGCTATAGGCTTTAAATTACTAGGAACTTCTCTGTATATTTTCAAGTTGACGGCTTTTAATATTTTTTGTTAATTTTTCTTTGCTTTTTTCTTTTTTGCCGAGCATACAATTTCTATTGTTGCTGATTGGTTTCTTTTTCAGAGAGTCATTCGTTGGCTTATCTTTTCTGTAAAGGAAATTTCAATATTACTGCAATTTATCATTTTAACAAATGCATTTCACACATGAACAAATTTTTTTTGCAAGAAAAACAAAAAAAAAAAAAAAAGAGAAAAAACATTTATTTGAGAAACAGTCGCCACTGTTTTACGTACACTTCATGTCTGCGGTTTTTGCACATATTCCTGGGCATATGTGTACTTGAAAAGCTTTGCACATAAACTTTGGTTTAATGTTGGTCTTGATTTCGTTACTCTCTGCTTCCGCTTTTTATAGTTTTCTATATATTTTTTTCTAGCTTTTAAATTGCGATAAATAACAGCAGTAGCACCACTAGCAGCCAGCAGTAGCAGCAGCAGCAGCAGCAGCAACGCCAACAGTAGAGCTAACGTAAATAACAGCAAAGAATAGCTAAAGGATAATGGAAATATTTAACACTACACTTGTTTGTTACATACATTAAAATAAACACACACCTGTGTAGTGGGTTGCTTTGTTTATTTAAGCCATATATCTAGGTACACATTTCTATGTATACTATACATATATATATATATATATATGTACACATATATTACCGACTCTGTGAACTTTAACATCAGCCCGTGCAGCATCAAGTGTAAAGTATGTGCCAAAGTATTGCTATGGTTAGACTTTACCCACAAAACACATGATTGCACCTACATTCATATATATACACATATATATATATATATATATTTACAAGTGCAATGACATTTTCTTCATTTCTCGCATAAAATACAAGCAAGCTAACATACTATTAAACTGTGCGCATATCAACATATAAATATTTACTTAAAACTAAGAAAAAGAACAAAACGCTTTCAATCTGTTTTCCTTACTAGCTTTCAACGCCCGACCATTGGACAAACTGTCAGCTTTTTCTGTCTGGTTTCTTGTAAAACTTTTTTTCAAATTATATATACTCATATACATACATGAATATGTCAACAAATGCTAGTTTGCTCAATTGTTTACCAGGACAAAATCCTTATATCCTAACCTCATACTCAATCAAAGGAACCTATCATGTTTGCACAATCATGTGTTAGTTGTGCTGAATAAAGAAAATCTTAAATTAAAATACTTGCTTTAGGTTATAAAAAGTGATTTTTCATATGTTGTGTTGGTGTGTGTGTGTGTGTGTGTGTGTTCTTGCTCATTTACTTTAAGTCTATGCCATTACAAATCTACATGTGCATATATCACATGCATACGTTGTACGATATAAGTAAAATTATTTACCACAACAAGTGTTGGTTAAGTGTACAAAAGTGTAAAAAAAAAAACAACAAAAAAACAACAAAAAAAAAATCACCATTGTTTACAAAAATGAAAGAAAATTGCTTTCAGCTAAATTCACACACAGTGAAGGAGAATTTTTCATCAGATATACAAATGTTTGTATGTATCCGTAAAGGGTTTTAAATAAAAGTCAAGTGCGTGCGACTCCATTTTTGTATTAAATGATAAACATTGTGGAAAATGAAAAAGACGGAGAGATAAAGAATAAAAGAAGAAGAAGAAAAAGAAAATGAAAAAGAAGAAATGTACGAATAGTGATAGAGAGCGAGAGAGAGAGAGAGAGAGAGAGAGAGAGAGAGAGAGAAAGAAACGAAGCAAAACATAGAGAGATAGAGAGAAAGCACCTTTTGTTTCTTTTCTTTTTAATTATAAATTTGTCAACTGTATGAAAAGTGATTAATAAAACTGTTAGTGCGATAAAAAAAAAGAGTTTTAACGAGAAAGTTGTAATAGCCTTAGGCTGAATCTTAGATACCTGTCACCTAACAGCCCAAGCCTCATCTTGCATTTAAATTACATTTATTATGCATTGCATAAAGCATAAGAAATGCTTTAGCTTTTATGATACACATACATAAATATATTAATAAGGTTGGTACGTAAGCTTTATTTTATCCCATCTTTTCTCTCATTTTGTCGCATGCAATTAGTATTAGTACTAAGCAAATTATTAATAAAAAGTTAGTTAATAAATGAGCGAGAGAGAGAGAGAGAGAGAGAGAGAGAGAGAAATAAAAATAATTTGAATAGTAACCTAATTGCAATCGCTTTTTCTCTATATATTAAATCTAATGATTACTTACTTATCATATACAATCTTTTACAGTCAAACCTGTTTTTGTGCGGTAGATAGGGACCGCAGAAAAAAAACCGCACAAAAAAAATATTCAAAAACTTCATAAATAGCTATAAGAAATAATTTTTCACAGCATATTGAAGAAAATTTTTTTTATGCTGTAGAGAGGGACCGCACTTACAAGTGCAAATGAGCCGTCAAGTCGGTTTCAGTGTCAACGTTCATTAAGATTTCCTATGGCTTGTGGCGCATCTATCTGTCTATCTATTTCTTTCGACGATTTGCAAATATTTAACTTTGTGTAAGTGTCTGTAACTTTTAAGCAAGCCGAGTGAGATTTTGGATAACCTCCACTGAAGGATTAGGTCGGGCTCATTTCGTCGAAACGTTTGCAAAACTCAAAAGGAAGCTTCATAGACCTGATGCAATAGGTATGGAAATGGCTGTTGCAATGTGTACATACACACTGATAGCAAAAAAAGTGATGCCAACACAGTTCAGATTGACCTAACCTCTCGGCGAAATTCAATGTGTCGATATTCATATATCGCACAAAAAAAAAGAAACGCACAAAAAGAATCGCACAAAAAAAAGCGCATAAAAAAAGACCGCACAAAAACAGGTTTGACTGTATTATATTGCTTAATGCGATAATTCGAAGAATAAAAAGAGCCCTATGGCCATTATTCGAGAAAATGTTGAAAACAATTTACCTAAATAATACTATTATTATTATAAAATTTAGTCAGAGAATAAATTCGAAGGTTAAAGTCTTATGAAGCACTAGCATGTTTAAGGCTAGTCGAGACTCTTGCCGACTCGGCCACTCAAGCGGATAATTTACCCAAATAAATTTGATATTGTCTCTCAAAACGTGACATTAAGAAAACAATATTTTTTGCATTTTTTGAATACTTCACAACGTCATATACGACGCTTTGCATCTACTTACGAGAATTCTAATTTGAAAACTAAATATTCTAACCGGATATTACAAATAACAAGTGGATTAATTAATGAATTTAAAAATATATTCGATTCTTCTAATGGGAAGACATTATCAGATTATTCATAAGTCACCTGAGCTTGTTTCCATGAAAATCGGTACAATTGCCTACGTGCCCATGCAACAAAAATTGAGAGCATCATTACTTTCTGTGTTTTTTGTTTATTACTCATAAACTGGAAATTTCCACTTTTGCGCTGAAAATAGGAAAAATCATCGGCGCGCACCCAAGATTATAGTTTTTCATTTTTTGGTGATGGGTATAAAAGATTCGATCGCGATCGAATATAATTTTCTTACTTGTCTAAGTTCCTATGCATAGGATTATAAATACATGTTGACGTGCATTCACTTACTATCCACATATGCTTCTTTTCCTGTTTCATATTTTTTTTTTATCTCTTCTTTCTCTTTCCCTTTATACACTTTCCATATGCACACAATTAATTTTAAGTGGTTTACTGTCTTCAAACTAACTATAATTTATTACCATTAAAATTTTCGTAGCGTTTGCACACGAGTCGAATTTTATTTGTAGATGAGTTTTTTTGTAAATAATTGATGTCTTGGAAAATATGGCAATAAGTTCTTAAAGTTTACTCTAAAAAATTATTACTAAGCCTTTCTGGCGAGGTCTGTGCTCTACGGAAATTTGTGAAAACACAAGCTCTAAGATGAATTGAATATAACAAGGAAGAAAATTATATTCGATCGTGGCCGAATCTTTTATATTCATCATCGTGATCCTGTTTTTGTAGAAAATTTTTGAGAAAATTAATATCGTGTGCGTGTGTTATACTTTATGAGCAACGAGGAAAAGCGCTCATTGTTTCTGTTACGCAGGTCTATGGTCGTTGCAGAAATGTTCTTTGACACTACACAGTTGCGCAGATGGACAGATGAACAGATTAATCGTCCGAAATGCTCAGATATATTCAAAATTGGCAAAAAATTTGCATACTTTACGGGATTTTCGTACCTTGCTTCTGCACGTTGCAAATATATTAAAAAAAAAATAACGAAATTAATACATACTACGAGCAAGGATAGGCGCGGTTACATAGTACTTCGTCGCTCATAGAATATAAGTTTAAATTTTTGTAAAATTATCTGTTGTAGTGTATGAATAACGAGTAAAAAAGTAAGTTTATATTTATTTTTTTGAAGGATAGACTTGTTTCCAGTTTAAGGAGTTCTATAGTTGTGAGCTTCGAGTGATTTGGCCACATTTTCAATGTCAACGTGTGTGCAAAAACGTCCAATGTACCTAACAAATTAGATGTCGTTAGCTTCATTGGGCGAAAGAACTGACAAACGAACAGGTATTCTTAAATCAATTCAGAATTTGATGCTGATAACAAATATATATATATATATCTGAAACTTTCCTTTGGAAACGTTGGAAACGTTTCGACAAAGTGAATATACCCGTCATCGTTCGAAGATGGGTAAAAAAGTGCTTTTTTTTTGATAATTTTTGTTAATAGCAACAAAATTCATGAAATGTATCTTGAGATTTTTCTGATTATATGCTAAACCTTTGATCTATGCTTTGCGAGCCGCACGCGCGAAAAAGTGCTCAATTTTGTAATTAAAGATTTTTATTTAACGGTGGCGTCTTACCGCAATCAAGTGGTTACATTTATTACAATTACAATTACAGTGCAGTTGAAAAAGCTTGAAAACTTATTAAGCCTTTAAAAAATACTTATTAATCTCTCGTTTGAGCAGGCATTCAAGTGTTTGATAATTTAAATTAAAGTTGTTAAATGAAAATCTGATTTTATTATAGCGACGACGATGGCGCTGATGGTAAACATATTTTGATTTTTTTTCTTTTTTTTCTTTTAATAAATTCCATTTAATAAACGTACCTACAAAGTAAAAACATCATAGATATATATATATATATATATCTATATATATATATATGTATAATCGAGAAAAACGGTCTGTTGTTTGCGAAGAGATTATTCTGCTTGAATAATCTTAAAATACAAACAAAGATCTTATACTGATTTAAAAGATTTTTGCATTTTTCATTACGCAAGAAGCAGTAAATGTAAAATAAAGTTAACAGAAATCAGAGATCATATATATATATATATAAAAGCGCTTATATAACTTCAATTATATGCATGGTTGCATTGAATAAAAAAACGAAAGAAAAAAAAAAAAATGAAAAAAAAAAGGTCTGCTAACAACAACACTACACTATGTCATTAATAAAAGAAGAAAGAAAATTAAATACTTTTATAAAAGGAGAAAGAATTAAATGTAAAAAAATAAATAATAAATTTCAACTTTATTTGTTGTTGCCTTAAAATAAATAAATAAATGTAATTAAATTTGATTTGTAAGAAATAAAAGGAAATTTAATTGAATATGCAACTAGAGCAGAATTACCCTCTGTTAGGTGCTGTTAACTGCAGCAGCTGCTTCAATTCAATTCTAATACAACTTGTTGTATATTTTTATCATAAATAGCATGTTGCACAGAACGGTATGCAAGTCGCTTGTTTCTTCTTTTTCACTATGCCAAATATCCCTTAAGTTTACGTAAACTAACGCCGGAACAGTAGAGTGTGAAGGCTTTCGTTGCTGCACTCCCTACCAGTCCAGGTTAATTAATTCCCTCTAAGAGGGCCTTACCTTTTCAAAAATTTCAGTGAACTTTTAAAAGAAAGCATGGAAAACTCTCTCATTAGCCATTGAAGGTATTTGCATGAAATTTGAAAAAGAGAAAAAAAGTTGATGCGATTTAAGTGCAAAAGTCCTAATACTTCTTGATCAGTGTAAGATAATTGTAAGTACCCAGAGGTGTTTGACAGGAGCATTTATATTTCTTACCTGACCACTTTCCACCGAACCTACCTCAAGCATTTACTTTATTAACAATCCCATAGGATAGCCTATCTAATACGGCCCATGTCCTTTGTAGATTTTTGCGCCTTTCGTTCACAAAATGATTATTATTCAATTACCCTTACTCTTTGCTACTCTTACGACATCTGTACTCTTAAAATTCTTTGGCTCTTATTTCATCATTCACTTATTATATAATTAATTCGTCACTATTCCAATTGTTATAGAGAAACCTTCCACTCTCTCTCATTGTCTTCGGTGGTCTTTGCCATTTGGACACCCGAACCACAATATAATAGACGAGAAGAGAGACAAGAAGAGTGCAATGTTGTCACTCTCTTTAACTTTAATCAACTCCTCTCTACTCTCATTTGACTCACGTTGCAAATCCATAATACTCTGATAGAAACGATAACTTCGAATTCGAATCATGTTTCCTTATGCAGTTAGTCCTGTTTGTCAGGTGGCACATTCTCGTACTTACGAGATGGCAGTCCTATGCTGATCCTAAGATACGTAATATATTTAACTACTACGTGGGACCACGCATAATATTGTTCCGATGCGCCTAATGTAAAAGCTGATGCAACTAAAAGGTGAGAAAAGCGTATAAATTACTGCGATCTTAATGCGATCAAGCGAAAAGTATATTAAATTTGATCGGAACGATCAGCGATTAGCGATCAGTTTCAAGAACATCTTTCTATTTGTTCGCTCGTTTTCAATAAGATAACAGCTTTGAAGTTTGGAGCCTAAACATCAGAGTCAGTCTCAGTTGGTTTTTTTTCACTATCTCGTCAGATTAAATGCAAAAGTTTAGGTAAGCAGGTCCACTGATTCGGGCACAATTGCTCAAATCACTGTCAATCTACACATGGGAATGGTCAAAATCATGGTCAATATCAACAACTGACATATATACAAATAATTTACTTATTAATTAAGTGCTGGGTCACCATTTGCAGTGTTGCCAACATGCAATAAGACGACATGTGCGTAATGGGTTCAAATCTCAAGTGCGATAGAGTTTTTAATGAAACCGAAAGCCTTAGATATGCTTTAAGCCTAGATATGAGATATTTAAGAGTTTAGCCTTAGGCTTTATTCTCTGGTTAAATGAATAATAATAATAATAATAATAATAATAATAGATAGATGGGTATTCAAGGTACATTGTAATCTTAATGTGCTTTTGCTGTTCGCATTTGTTCACATTAGTCATATCTTTTCCTCAATTTTCAGTTAGATGTGTTATCTCTCTGTTTCTTAGATTTTTATATATTTGCTTTTCTTCTTTAATTTTCTTCTTCTCTCTTGACTAGACTGCATATCTTTTGAAGATTTCTTATTAGCTTGATAATAAATGAAAGTTTTTCTTTCCTCCCATACTTTTGATATTCTAATTTTTCAAACAAAGAAAAACTATGTGAAAACTATGCATATATATATATATATATATATATATATTGATGATATTATTTTCTATTAAGATAAAACAATAAAGTTTTTTTCTCCTTTTAAAGCAATGTTTTCCTTGGATTTTATTTTTTACTCATTCTCTTGCGAAAACTTTGTAATAGAAGTAAAGTTTATCAGGTGAATATCATCATCATAAGGATATGAAAGAAAATATCATATCATCATGCAATAGTTTTTTTAATATAATAAAATTGATCAAAACAAAGTTATATATAGTAAATAGTTTTGTAAATCGAAAAAGCAAGCACTTGTCCACGTATCCAGTTAAATACAAAGTCATTTAACGTCGAAATTTCAAAATAAATACAAAATTTCAATTGACAAAAACGAAGCAGAAAATACTCGCTTTTGTAACACTATTCGGGTCATTAGATAAGTACCGTCTAGCGTCTCACTTATCATATTATTTTAGCTGGAACGACTTTTCGACGTGTTATTCATTTATTCTCTTATCAACTACAACGGCTACAATAGAATATAGATTGAGACGTTAAAGTGAAATCATTAGATTGCGTAATCATTGATCAAGAGAGAAGCACAGAAAAGGTCAAAGTAAACATTGTTTTTAGAATGTTTTTAGGTCCAAAGTATATGAATACGTGGCTGTAGGCCTAAGGGTTAAACCTAAACAGTGTACAAGATTTTAGGGCTAAAATATTAAAATCGAATACAAATCGATGTTCTACGTACGTATAAAGTACGGCCTCACGAACTGAAATTTGAACTCGTTATGTACCAGTATGTGAGTCAAAAGCTCAATCAATACGAAATACTATCTGAGTTTATGAGTATGTTTTCTTCTTTTTTTTTTGTTTTTTTCTTTTTTTTTTTTTAATTTCTTTTTTAAATATTCAGTAGCTTAAGCATCTCGTAGGCTTGGAGACTGATCACATCAATTTCAGGCTTTTAAGAATTAAGAGCGTCTGAGAAGAGAACATCAGAAGAAGAGCTTTTTTGGCACATTTTGCTAACCTTATGCAATTATATTTAAAATCTGAGCTGTTCGATCAATTGCTACACATTGCGCAGCCTTATCTCATTAATGAAATAAATTTAAGTTAGACATGGTAGGTAGACGTCAGGGAAGCTATAGCAAAACACGACATTAGATTAGTTAAGTAAAATTGAAACTTTCGAAAGGTGATTGATTCTTACTTCGATTGGCAATATAGTGAATTCTAGAAATTCTGCTATTCTTGACTTTAGTGATAACAGCAAAAAAAGAGAAAAAAAACAAGAGTCTAACAAAAATTCTAAACAAATTGCTTTACGTAAGATTCTTGTTTCTCGTACTATTTCAATTATATTTTGCTTTAAAGGAGAAATACTAAGGAAAAAACAACTAGAACTCATTATAATAACAAAAACCACTACATATACATACATATATATATATATATATCTTCATAATATTTTTTCATCTTATATTTTTTTTTTTTTTAATACAAATCAACATTTATACGCAAATAATATTTGTTCCATTTTGTTTACAATTCAATTTCACATCTGGAAAAGTCAGTTGAAATAACAGTCATCTTTACTAAGAAAGAATAAAAGGGAAAATATTTTACATCACATTTTGCAAAAAAAAAATTTTCTTGTTTTGCTTGCAATTCATAACTAATTTTACATAACGGGAAATTACATAGAAAACTACAACTACAACATAAAGATGTTCGACAAACGGCTGTTTGTCGAACACGAAAACGAAAATAGGTTGGGGGGGGGGGGTGGGAAAAAAAATTCATACTTATTCATAAGTATGTCTTGATTTCTTTTCCATAACTACCACTACGAAAGGAACGAAGAGGATAAACTTAAGAACTCATTGCTTTAGTAACAGTTAACAGAAGAGAGCGAAATACGTATTCATCAAATTTAAGTTAAGATTTCTGATTGGTGCAAACTTTTAGATAACTATTCATATCTCTTGCAATACTACTCGTGAAGCGCGCTTCAAAATCGAAATAACATAGTTGAAAGGCTAAAAGGCTTTCTTATTCCTCCCTCATACTTATAGTTAGCTTTTTAGCTATGGTCCAAATCCCTATATAAAATTGAATCTGAATTAAATACTTAACCTTCTTCTCTCAGACTTAGATCTATAGAAACTTTTTAAATTTTGCTTAATAATAATTATTAGCATCATTTACAATAGCATAGCAGTAATAGTCTGCAATCATATCATTTAATATATCTGATATAAATGCGCCTAGGATCGGACCGTAAAAACCATTTAATATATACATAATGGAATCCGATATAAATTGGAACGCTATATAAAATGATAAATGATAGGTGTCTAGGATTCGATTTTTGCTTTTTCTACTTGCGGTTTTTATCACGTCTGTTGCGGCAAAATAAATAGAAATCTATGAGTGCACAAAATTCATTTTGGTTAAGATGAATAAGTATGAAAAAGTTTAAATATTATTACACGATATTCAACTACTTGAGAAAAAATTGTCTTTTCTTCGCCCTTCTAGAGTCTTTTCCGTTATGTTGAAGACAGGTTGTTGAAGTAAATGTTGGCTGCTAGCTCTGCCGCTGCTGCTAATACTTCAAACTGCTTCAAATGGCGACAACACTATGATCGTGATGATGATGACGATGACGATAACGATGACGATGATGCTGATGCTGAAGCTAAATCTTATGTGCACGATGGTGTTGTTAGGTGGATGACATACGTATACTAATATATATATATATATATATATTTGTATGCGTGTTTGCAATTTGGTTGCCAAGAAAATTTTTGTTAGAGTAAAAATCCATTTAAACTCGTTCGTTCGTTCATTCGCTCGCTCGCTCGTTCGTTCGTTTGCATTTTGTATTCGTTTCCTAACGTGGTTTTCCAAACGGTTTGCCTTCTTGGTTATGCCAAAACAATAACAACGACAACAACATTAGTAACATGAAATGCCAACATTGAATTTGATTTTTTCTTTTCCTTTTGATGTATCCTCTGAAATATTTAAGATAATCTTTTCGAGTATTTGTTGCGGCTGTGGTGACTGGTGGCTGGTGGCTGGTGGCGGTTTGTATTTATGTGCGTATATATGTATATGTATATATGTTCCCGTGAAAGTGCTTACCGTTTGTGTTTTCTTTATAATCCGGAAATGAAAATGATGATTTTATACCTTAAATTTTAAGAAAATGACTGACTTATTCAGCTTTTATCGAAGTGAACGTCTGTCTTAATGTATGTCTGTTTATGGTTTTGTTGATGATTTATTTCCTCTTTCTTTCTACAGGTAATAGTAAGGAATACTTGAGGGAATATATATACATATATATAAATTTTTTTTTTTTTTTTTTTGTTGTTACTACATTTCTTTTTCCCTTATTATTATTATTATTATTATTATGATTTTGAAGTTAGATAAACTTTGTTCTTATGAGAAAATGAGATTGTTTACAGTAAAGTGCTTTATTTCATTTCATTTTATCTAATTTTTTTTTTTTTTTCTTTTTTCATCCAATTTTGCATACAACAGCGAGCAAAACTAATGCGCTGATCTAATGCATGAAATATTTCAATTGTAATATAAATCGCATACTTTACTCTATGTTCTATAAAGCAGATTTTTAAAGCAGATCCCGACTTTGTAGTAGGTAAGGGCATTAACTTCAACATCCTTTATCATCCTATGGCTATACCTGCAACGACTTTTCAGAATTAGGCATTGTATGCGGAAGGGGTCGAAAAGTTGGTCCGGTTTGAATTATTTTCAATAGCGTTCGTCCTTGGGTCAAGACACGTCAATATATCAAATTGCATCAATATATTGCGACTTGTAGAGTAAACACAAAATAACAAACCGGACAGATAAGATTAAATCAATGCAAAAACATTTTCCGAGACATTTTCTGAAACGATAGGTATAATAAAACCTCTCAATACCTTTTGGGCATTGCATACATCCGCACAGACTTGATAGACTTGCCTATCGTAAGTGGGGTAGCGTACAAAAATGATCAGTTATGAGGATTGAATAAAAATTTTAATTTGCAACAAATGCTCCCAATGGAATCTTGTCAATTTTCTCTATTACCAGACACATCTGTGCAAACATTTTCTGACTGGATCTATTCGGGATTTGCAAAGGGTTTTTCGCGTAATTGTGGAAATTGTGGCCAGTCCGTCTATATATAATTAAAAAAAATTTTTATAATTTTATGAATTCCTTTCTAAGGAAAAGAACAAGCTTGTTATAACTTTATTGCTCTTTGAAGTAGGCAACGAATTTTGTACTAATTTTCGCCACGAAATAGGCAATAACAATTTTTAACGTTTAGCAATGAGTTAGGGAAAGAAAGTAAATTAATAATTGTTGCAATTTTTAAACTTTACTGTGCGTTTTGTTTTGTTTGTTTGGTAAGTATTGGTTCTTTGCTTAACCAACAAATCTCTTGGCTATATTTGAAAAATATTATAAAACTGCATTAAAGTTAAGAGAAAATAATAAAAAAAAAAAAAAAAAAAAAACGAAAGAGAAAAAATAAATAGCAAATTCAGAGGAACAAATGAAAAGAAATGCAAACTCTTGGGAAATTATTTGATTAAATATGTAACCATATAACGTTATGATTGCAGGTGAATTGTAAATACATGTTTATGGCACTTGAATAAACATTTATATAATATGACATTTTTATATTCATTATATGGTTTGATAAATCCTCGAACAACATAAAGTCTTTATACAATTTATGACGCAAAATATCATTTCAAAGTGAAGAGTTTTCCAGGCGAAGCTAAAACACTTCAATATTTTTCTTAATAAGCACTTCTACCATTCTTAAGGCATCACATTAATGATAAACCATTTCCCTTTTCAAACTTGAGGGCTTAACATATACTTGTTAGCTGCATAATATATTATCTGTTCGCCAAGCCTCCTTACTTAAGTTTCATATAAACGGGAATCTTAAGAAACAATTAAGTCATCACGTTCTGACGTCCGCCATATTTAATTTAAAACTAACACATTTAACTTGTTGAATTCCATCCGGCAAGTCCTTTTATTTAATATCCAGACTATAGGGAAAGATAATCTGGCCCGTTTGTAGCGACTGCCATTTTGGCTGCAATATATTGCATTGTCATCACAACACAATGTGTATGCAAAATTTCAGCATAACGAAGTATTCAAAATATCGATTGGAAATTTCGATAATATGGTAGAAAATTAAATGGAAACTTATGATATGTTTATACAATTAATTTAAAAAAAAAAGTTATTATTCAAACGAAAGTTTATTCAATTATAAATGTGGCCCGGTAATGTGGTGGATATTGAGTCGAATTACATGTCCGTTGGTAGTATTAATTTTCTTTTTTCCTTCTTTACTTCTTAGCATATTGGACAGGTGAGGTTGGTATCAAAAAAGAAAAAAAATAAATAAAAAAAGATACGAATTTGTTGAGAATCTCCCATAACAAATCGCGTCGGCTATATCTTGAATTAATAATTTTTTGAAGTATAACAAGTGTTCAGTTTACATGACAAGCGTATAAGTAAACAGTTTCAAACGTAAGACTGCTTGTCAAAGTCGTTAAGCAAAACCAATTTCCTATAAAATAAAGCTTCAAGCGTCCCAAGTTTTTTATATGTTTATCTCAAATGAAAATGATTGAAATAAAAGTTTATTTAAAAAAAATTTTTTTTCTTTATATCATTTATTGTGGGAACATACTCTCTATGGTTGGTATAGGCTTGTGAATATCAGTTCTTTTCAATAGATATTGACTCTTAAGAATGTTAGGAATGTAGGGCATTTTCAGTGAGGAAAAATGGGCGCCCAAACATATATACAGGCTTCGGATACGGATGCATATATTATTATAATTATTTTATATCTTCTCCATTTCTTTCAAGTTTTTCGTCCTCCTGATTTTAGTTTATTTCGCAATTTAATTCATTTCATTCGTATTTATTTTGTGTGAATGTACATGAACATGAAATTAATTTCACAACAAATCTCCAAAGATTAAATTCGAGCGGCAATGGATATCGTATTCTATTTTCTTAACTGCAGCGCATACACATCCGTTGCCGCTTATATATAAAAATCTTATTTAATATATTTGATATACACACAAACATCTATATATATATACATACATACATAGATACATACATACATACATACATTATATATATACATATATGTAACGTGTCCATCTACTCGGCATATAGACACTTTCATAAAATTCCATTTGATACGATTTTAGGCAATCAATCGAGATTATCATTATATCTGATGGTTTGCCCGCTGATTGGATAGTTGAATTTTATAGTCGTGTCTGTGTTATTCAAGACAACACAATATGTTGCACGTTTCCGTGCTATAAGGAGAGTGAAATGAAATTTTTCTATCAATAATAATGAAATTTTTATCTCACTTATGTGTATCATGTAATAATAAGCCAGAATGTTTTAATCTCATCTATGTCTGCAGGATTATTGCACGATTTATTAAAATTAAGGAAACTTTAATAAAAAAAAAAAAAAAAAAAAAAAAAAAAAATATTTTTTTTAATTTTTATTCTCTTTTTTTTTTTTCTTTTTTTTTTTTTAAATATAAACTCAATCATCATAGCGTTGAGATAATAAAAATCGCTTCGTTTTAAACATTAGTCTCTGTGAAGGCAATCATAGCAATCGTAGCATTCAAATCATTACCCGCAAATAGTAGAGAAAATCTTGCTGAACCAACTTGATCTTCTAATGTTAGATTACGTGCCCATGAATATTCATAGGCACGTGGGACGAGAGAAATTTTTGTTCGTTAGCGAAAAGAGAATTAAAAAAAAAATAACAAAAAAATAAAAAAAAAAAAAAATGGAACCCACAATGACAACAAAAAGCCAATAACCCAGGCAGGCAGACGGCATTTACTTTGACATTTAACTATATTCAAAAAAAAAAAAAAAAAACTATGAATGTTGTAACAGGCACCATATTAAAGTGGCGAATATCATTAAAACTCACAGCCCGTTGCTTGTGTCGGTCGCATAACTGCTATTGAACTTACACAAACAAAGGTCTGTCAAACTTACAATTAATACCAGTCTCTTGTCATGCTATATAAGTTTAGTCGAATCGTTCGCGTTGGCGGATTGTGTGGTTTGGCTAAATAACATGTGCCGCATGCATACGTACACACTTGTGTAATTATGAGTATGGTTTGGTTTTCTCCTCTCTCTCTCTCTCTCTCTCTCTCTCTCTCTCTCTCTCTCTCTTTCCTCCCTGCCTTATCTGGCCGTATATTCTCTCGTTAAGTTTAGTTAGTGGAAATTGTGTTTTCCTAAAATTGAATGGACTTTACCTAATCCTTTGCCATCCCATCGTTTGTTTACATGAACGTGTAGCAGTAGCTGCTGTTTAAGCTGTGTGCTTCGCTGAAGTTAATAAAATGTTATTTAAATGCTTTTTGTATACTTTCAGGTTAATATGACACTTGTTACTTGCCATTTTAATGAGGCCAACTTTATTCGAAATTTTCGCTGCATGTCGTTGGCATTACAATATTGTCAAGCTACGTATACTTCTATGTTATCAGACTTTGCAAAACTCATTTGCGTCGGTATGCTGGTCTCTTTTGTACGCCCTTTCAGAACGGAGTGAAGGTTGCCTTTTGTTTTGGAAAACGGAACGTATGCGTGCTGTTGACTAAGTTGAAAGTTTAATTTGAAATAGAGGCAAAAGAAATTTTTATGCCTAAAAGTCGAACCTTGGATACCCAATGCCCTAGTAAAATTACGAATGTGTTTCGTTAACTGCAGCCTGATCGCGTTTCGTCTGCCGACATTTAGATGTCTCTGCTCAATAGCACATTTAAAACTATTACGTGCTGCAATCTCTCACATTATATGCGGCTTTTTGCTTTAGATAATATGTGTATGCAAAACGTAGACGAATCTTAATCTCAAGAAGAATCGAAGCGAAGCGATTCTGTCTTTGATGTACTTTATGAGATGCTTGTTGGGCATTTTTGGAATATTGTTACCACAATGACAAGTTGTATATATATATATATATATTGTCGCCGACTTCCTTAAACGCGTAAGAAAACTCTTTGATCTTAAAGAAAAATCGTAGATAATTATAGCCTAAAATGCATTGAAATGAAAGTCCTTTCAGCTTTCAGCGTGTTTACTCCTTGAATCGGGGATGTGTCCATAGAATAACATTTTTTCGGTTACCTTCTAATGATATGTTTATAAAATTATTAATTTTTCTTCGAAGTAACTTCGGTTCTCCTGCTCGAGAGGATAGATCAGTTTATTTTCAAATTTCAATTATGTTAATCGAATAACGACATATGTGCTTTAACATTCTGCTTTAATTGCTTAGTTAGTTAGTCAAAGTTTATCGATTTAGAATCTCCTAGCGACTAGGAATGTAACTAGATTTTTACCTCTGTCTGAAACGACTAAAAAAATTAACATACACTTGTCTTCTTCTTGTTTCGCATACAAAAAATCGCTTATAATTATAAGGCTGCAGATGTGCACAAAGATAAATTCATACACAAGTACGCTGGTGCGTGGTAAGTTTGTTAAAATTAATGTGAACAGTAGGAGATGGTTAAAAAAAAAAAAAAAAAACTTCATTTCAGTTAAAGTAAACACAATGAAAATAAAGTACGAGAAAACTTACATAGCAAGAGGGTAGGAGGAAGTATGAAATTTGAGCAGGCAATCGCGGGCAATACTTACGACTATGATGAGGTGTTTGATAATTGTGCACTTTCAAGCTCCCGTAGTTATCATTTAATCGAATCGAGAAATTCATATTTGATTTTTTAGAGTCTTGTAACCTTTTTTGTTTTTTTTTTAACAAATACATATGAAAAAAATTCATTGTGAAGAGCCAATTAACAGCGCAATTTTTTATTCAACATATTTAAGAAATAACCCTAAGAAGATTAGCCATTAGATGCATTTGTTGTAGTCGCTACTGCGACTACTGTAAAAATTGTGCTGATGATTCTAGCCCAGGTTGAAGGAGAGAACTGAACATGAAAGGAAGTTGCAAAACAAATGGAGTAAATACATCCACTCCCATCAAATCTATATGTTACATGGGTACATGCAGTTTCTGCGGAAGTATTTAATAAAATCCTTTCTTTTATTATACCGATCTATTTTAAATTAATTTTCAAAATTGATTTAAGCTTGTCTGTCCGTGCAACTATTTATGTCTTTCCATGACATTTTGACGATATGTGTTAGATTGATGTGTTTTTTTGTGGCAAATGGATTGGATTGAATCAAATTTTGCGATCACCTGCCATACAATGTCTTGTTTTGAACAATTCTTAATTTGAATTTAAGTTGAAATTTTAAAAAATTTCTCGCTAAGGACTAACTCTTCGCCAGTCTAAGCTGATGTGAAAAATTTGATTCACATATGGCAATTTTTCGAACCCTAAGAACCTTATAATTGGTCTAACGCAAAACTGAACCATGATGTCGTCGAAAGGCCTAACTTTTAATATTTTGTGGCGGAAACGATGACCTTTTTGCATTAGGTCGATGCAAGTGTGGCTAGCACCTAGCAAAAGTTTTCCTCAATAACAAAATCAAGGAACTTGCACTCAGCAATTATCGGATCTACAGCAGAGATATGGCCGCAGATATGGTTGCACTGCGAACTTTAAGAAGAGGTTTGCAGTTGTCCAAGTCTCTAGTTCGTCTAAATTTCTTTCAAGGCCTGTTGATGTGCTACAAGGGTAGCCCACTTAGTCGTGCTTCATGATTACAGATCAAAATGGCGCAATAAGTTCGCAAAGATAACCGTCAAAGCCGGAAATCAAATGACGAAACGAGTCAATAATTCACAAACTATTGCGGAATTCCGCCCGGGCCATCGTAGCGTTACGAATAAGAAATCAGGTTTGTGACTATTGAGATTTTGGATATTGGCAATTTTCGTACTAAGGCGTATAGAGATGTCTGTCTCGCTATTATCATCACTCATTTTTCACAATGAAAAGCTGG
Source organism: Glossina fuscipes (assembly GCF_014805625.2). Classification (NCBI taxonomy): domain Eukaryota; kingdom Metazoa; phylum Arthropoda; class Insecta; order Diptera; family Glossinidae; genus Glossina; species Glossina fuscipes. The sequence goes on from NW_023998414.1 coordinate 39,804,411, forward strand.
ACGTTTGGTTGAATTTGACAGAAGAACTACACATTCACTTCATTATCATAAACATGCCCACGTAATACTAATCCTTTACGCTCTAGTTGCAAAAGTCTCCAACTCTTAATAAAGCGGTCGTAAGTTGTTGTAAATTTGCTTTAAAGTGAAGGTAGCTTGCTTTGTGGTTTCAAATCGAGCTTCGGACTTATATCGGTCATCTTAAAAAAAAAGGGGCGGCTGCCGATACCCACATGAAATATGGAGAAAGTGTTGAGGAATGTTAGCTTGACTTATTTTATGTTTCACCCTTAAGAAGATCTGGTCAAAGGCGAAGGCCTTATTCCGAACCGTGAATCGTAATATATTTAGCGGGTATGAGGCGGGCCTCATTCTTGATTGGTTGTGGATGTGCTCTCCTAGACACTTGAAATTGAGCTCGATTCCAAAGTGAACTATAACTATATTAAATTGCAAGAATATGAAGGCCTTTTATCTTTCTTTCTACGTGTGCAACACGCTATTACTTTGGCAAACTGTTGATTGCACTGAGAGTTGAAACTTGCGCTTGCCGCTCATGCCAGTAATTATTGTTTTATGTCGGAAGAGAATTTGGATGTAAATCGAAAGACAAAATGATATTAATGAATAGTTGGGCGGGCTATCGAATGCTTTTTGTCTTCAATTAAAATTATAATCTATCTCTTATACATTTAATTATGAATAAATGCATGCTAAGTATACAAATACTTGAAGTTATTCTAAAACACTTTATTAATATATGCAAAAGCAATAAAGTCAGACATTAACTAATTTACATGAAATCAATCATATGCAAAACTTTACACGCCAGAGTTACTCCGCGAGCGTATATCAAACAACCCCTTGACCCTAATAAATCTGAAATGATAGTGTACTAACTGACTAACTAACAGTAGGTGGCGGTAAGGAGGATAAGCACGTGAAATATTACGATAGCTAATAAAAGCAAACACTTCAAATTTATGCAATATAACGATGTAACGTAATTATGTTTAAAATTTTCACAAACACCAAAAAGGAGAAAAAAAAAAGAAAAGAAAAAAACAAAGTAAAAATTATTCATAAGCTAACGGAAGCGATAAGAATAAGGGAGGAATACTGTTTCTGTTTTGTTCGACGGTTCGAATATATATTCAGTAATAATCTCGTATGTGCAACTAAATAAAATTAGCATCTTTAGTGGTTTAGCGATGTGCTACCCAAAAAAAAAAAAAAAAAAACAAAAAAAAAAAAGAAATCATATTTAAAGATATATAACGAACGAAACATGAAAAATAAAGCAAATGTGGTAAATAGTTCGAGTTGGGGTCATTATGTAAACATTAACGGGAATGAACGTACATTCATAGACATAAAGTCGTATTATAGTCGCACATGGAGAGTATATTTCTATCATAAACAGGTTGAAGGATATTCACCTGCAGTTAGACAAAATGTTACAGGAAGTCTAGAAATAAGAGGAAGAAGAAAGATCGGG
>NW_023998414.1:39806008-39826656 GCF_014805625.2 Glossina fuscipes
CAAGAGTAAGTTTACAAGTAGTTCGTTATAGGGCAGACGGGTGCGGCGTAAACAAATTATAATTACAATTGCAAATACTATTCACCCTTGAAAAATAACGAATTATGAAAGTTGTACTCTGTGCTCAAAGATGAAAAAAGGGTCAGGTAAACAGAAGGACGTCCATTTACTATATATGGAAATTATTAGTCATGCATGCTTATAAACACAAGGGTTAACATTTAAATGAAACAATAACAGTAACAACAAAGAGACAAATAGTACTAATATTAAATATATATATATATATATATATATATGTGTGTGAAATTGGCCACAGTGTGAGTTATTAATAAAATGAACAAAAAGGCAAAGAAAAAAATAAATAAATAAAAAATAAAAATAAGCTCATACATATGTACAGAAAAAATGAAAAATAAACATAAACATTGAAAACAAATGTACAGACAGACAGACAGACAGACAGACAGACAGAGAACCAGTTATATGCACAGACAGATAGACAGATAGATATATATAAAGAAATTTTAGAAAAGCTTAGCAAGAGAATTATTAATGCGTTTATACGAATCTTGAATACCCATTACTCAAACAAAGACTGTGATGCGATCTGTCAGCGGAATAATTGAAAATAATTTCATTCGAACTGATTAACATAAACCTAATGAATTTTTTCCTTTTTTTTTTTTTCTCTTCCTTTCTTGTTTATCTGTATTTTATACATAGCTCCACAGTTTCAAATATAAAACTCTTACAGTCACCGTGAGTTAGTTAGTTCCAAGTGTTAGTGCATATCAACTGAACAAATTGCAAAAAATTACGAATTTTGCCACTAACAGGATAAGATTTCTCGCTTGATACGTCACTTGATTTTCTCATCTTTTGGTCACAAACAGTGTATGAACGTAAAAAAGACTGCATAGGACAGACGGAAAAATTCTTAGGATAGATATAGCCAAACAGAGTCGGGATCGGGAATGGCTTTATTCAGAAGTGTAACTACGATCGGAAAAAAATTTACGCAAAATCCTTATTCAAAAGTTTTACTATACATTATAAGAGTTTTGAGCTCTACAAGCGTACAAGGGTATGAGATATATATTAAATCTGGCTAAAGCTTTGCAATCAATAATTTTCAGTTTTTATAAAGTCGTTGTACAATTTAAATACATAAACGAATAGTTTTTCTAAATTACATTCGACGTCTCTTTACCTTGGAATTGTGGAGCAGATTAGCCAACAGACTAAACGTTCAACTTTCTCATGCATTAGGCTTGTGTTACGAACTTATTGATGAAATTAGTTTAGCTTCATCGTTTGTGGTCTGGTGAATATAAAAATACAAAATAACATAACATTTTTGTCTGTATGGAAATGACATAAAAACATATGAAAACAAAATACAATACTCGTGATGTACAAAAGTACTTACTTATGTATGTATGTATGTATGTATGTATGTATGTGTATGTATGCTATATTATATTCCGTTCAAAATGAAAAGAGCGTAAGTAACTTTATGATGAAAAATTCATTTATTCTATTTTGATTTGACTCAATGCTCGTGGATTTAAATTTCAAGTGCGGTAGAGTTTTCAATAAAAGAAAAAAAAGAACTCTCTCTGGCTAAATTTATAATAATAATAGTAATATTACGGTTCCTATGATTTAGTCCATTATCTAAATCATAGCCTGAGGTTATTATCATCGAAATTTTTTTTATTATTTATATAAATGAACTTATAATGCCTTAACAGATTTGTCGACTTTTTATTGTTGTTCCAAAATTTTCCTCATGCCAATCGATGCACGTTAACTGTAACCTTCAAACTACTGTTTAACGTTGCTAATCACATACTATAAACGTCTCTTTGTCGTTATAAGTCTGTTGTCCTTTTTTATTTATTTATTAATGTTTTTTTTTTTTTTTTTTTCTTTTTGTTGGAAAGAAATCATGGCATACTTTTACTTATATAACATACGCATTCTGAATTCGATGTTTAGGAAGCCTGAAAAGTCGATTGCGTATATATGATAATAAAGAAGAGAAGAAGAACGAATTCCGGCGCCGGCAGTGCGTTTATCTCAAATATAAACGAAATACTTGCACATCGCGTCACGGATTCTACGATTGCCTGAAGTTGCTATTAATACATCTCGAATTATGTATATTCTTACAAATGTAATAATCAGTTAGTTCGGTTGAGTTTGGTTTATTTCGCAAGACTCAGGCAATGATCTGGTGTTTATTGTCTTCACTATTAATTTGTGAATTGACAAACAATTGCGTAACACAACTGATGATCCTTCCAAGAGAGTGTAGGGAGTGTAAGAAATCTTCGCAACATCTAGTAACAATGATTTTGAAATTGATGAAGTGTACTACAATTTACTTTACAAACGCAAGATTAGTCAATGCCAGAAAGAGCCGCAAGCGACGCAAATCATCATCCTTGTTACCAGTAGGAATAGGTAAGTGCTTTAAGAAGAAGCCCAAGAAGAAGAAGAAGAAGAAATTCAACGAATTAAAGCAAGGTTCCATAGGCAGGGTTCACATTTATTTTCGAATAAAGAGCAAACACTTTAAAGTCGACATTGTGCGATATGCGGATGGACGGACTGATTGATTCACTTTTATTAGGTTTGAAGTTTTCGTCTCGTGAATTGGCATAAAATGTTCGTTAAGCTATTTGGATTTTCAAGTAACGTCGGAAATATACACTTACGAAGGCTGCTGAATGGATTAAAGCAAGAAACTCTAAATATTGTAAATGAATAAACGAATGAAACGAATGTACATTCGTACGACTTTTAACTGAGAGATGAATAAAATTATGATGACACATGCAGGTGAATAAACATCATAGAATTCAGATAAGCCCTTAGCAGCATTGTATTTGAAAATTGTCTGTAAAACACATAACGTATATTTTCTATCCTTTGTTTTCCTTTTGCATAGTTTTTTTTTTTTTTTTTTAAAGGTTTTTTATATTATACTCCTGGACAATTTTATACCAGCAGCATTTTCGGACAGAATTTCAGAATGGACCAACATATACCAAATGAATGATGCATGGAAAGGTGCACGTGTTCGTGCGTTTATTTGTTTGTTTGTGTATGTATGTATGTATGTGTGTGTGTGTGTGTGTGTGTGTATGTGTGTGTGTGTGTGTGTGTGTGTGTGTGTGTGTGTAAGTCGAGGCGTGTGTTATGTATGTTTTGAAGAGCTAGAAATTCATTATTCAGATTTTATCTGCAATCATATCTCATTCCTTTTTATATTGTCCCCGTTCGAGTCCTTTGCTTATTTTGCCTCTGCTTTGCTCTCTGTCCCTCTCCAACTTTTCATTTTGATGTTGTCATTCGATGTGGACATACAAAGCCTTTTTTTTTTTTTTTATTATTTGCATTTTGCTCCTTTTATAATTTTCAATATGTTTGCATTGAATTCATAATGCATTCCGTTTGTATTCAATTAATGGTGAATGTCTTCTTTATGGGTAGATTTTGGCAATTGACGGTAGTTTATGGCTGCAATAATTTCTTGGGACTTAAATTTGATTGGTTACATACGAATAATAAAGCAACTTTCGTAACTTTGCGCACGAACGTAACGAACCAAAAAAAGAGGGATAATTATAATTCAGAAGAGTTTGTAACTTTGTATTCCTTTCGCTGGCTGCGAAATATGAAAAGATTTACAAAAAAAAAAAAAAAAAAAAAAAAAAAGAATTTTTGTACGCGCGTCCTCGTTTATTGTTTCAAGCACAACTTTCGTGTTACATTATACTTTGTGCACTTGTGCTTCTCCGCATGCTGGTCAGGAAGCTATCCTTGTCCCCGGCATAAATGTTAATTGATTTTGATGAAGTTACGGTGGAATGATTAGGTAAGTTACGTCGAGCTTGCGTTTCTGTTAAGTGCGATCCAACTGTTAACTCCATTGAATTTTATTTTCCCATTTCCTTTTCTTTTTCAATATCAACAACTAGACAACAAACTTTTCCAAGTTTAATTAGAAAGAGAAATAAATCAACAGACATAATTATAATTTTAAATAAAATAAATAAAATATATTGAGCCTTTTTCTTAATAGATGGCGTAAGCCTATCTTACGCCATATAGCATTTGCAAGCTTATACTATATAGAACATCACGATTTATTTCACATAGTTTGAAGTTATTGATTAATGTTAACCCTATGGAAGAACGATGGAGCAATTATCCAGAAAGCTGGTCCTTAGAGTTAAAAATCGAGTCCTTAATGACCAGAACTAATTACCGAATAACGTGAATGTTCTGAGGACATCTCTTTGTAAAGTGATTATTTGGATGGATTGATCAATGATGTGTACAAGTATTTCACAATTCATTTAAAAGGCTGCCTTACAATACCAAGGGATCTTCTTCTTTAACATAGATGAGTTAAGCTATAGATAGGTATACAGAAACGATTACGGTGCTGTTCAAATTTTTATTTGAATTATTTAGTATGAAGTTAAACAGTGAGTACAGTAAGTGAAATTAAGCATATTTTGTTAGCTTTTATTTACTATATATGTGCCCCGTGTTCACAAGTTGACATTACACTACAACAACGTACAGAAGAGTCATTTAAAGTAAATAAGCAAAATGTGGCGATGTAAAGATTATTTATAAAAACTTTTAATTGCAACAATTGTTCTTGCAACGCTTTTCATGCGAACTTTTCGAAACCTAGGCTCATTTGGTCCTTTACAGATTCCAGTACTATCTGAATCGAATTTCATCGTTAAATCGACTCGAAATTAGGCTTTGCTTTGCTTTTTGAAAAATTCACTGCTTGTAAGTGCTTCTGTGGGATAAGAGATGAAATATCTGATCCAAACTTTTTGCATTCACTTGGAAATGCAAAATGATATTTGCCTTCGATTTTTGTCGAGAAATATTCAAAATCACAAATTGTTTTCATAGAATGACTTTCTCAAAATAATCCTAATTACGGGGAATAGTCGACAAAATCTATTTTTAGGAGCACGCGTGTGTGGGCTACAATATACCCTGCCATTATACAAAATTTCATCTTACTTAAACTTAATGTACGCTAACCATTGCCTGTAAGCAATTTTTTTTTTTTTTTTTTATCTAAATAATACTAAGCGACCCTTTTTGTTTATTAAAATTTTTTTAATCGTTTTAAAAAAAAAAAAAAAAAAAAGAAAAACAATTTTCAAAAAAAAAAAAAAATGTTGAAATTATTTCATCAGGTTGTGCCTGTTTTTATGTACGCGTTGCTCTTCTAATTCATATCAGTAATTAAATGTTGTTCGGTTTGTTTGCTTAAACATTTGTTTCGTTGGCTATTGAATGTAAAGGGGTAGTAAGTTAGTTAGATATGCGAATTTGCGAATCAGTCAAATGATTTTGATTTATGCACATCACACGCAGTTCAAAGGCTAAAGTCATAAGGGTTCGCATAGAAGAGTGGAATAAAATTACCCTACTTACGCGGTACGGTAAGGAAGCGTTTTGATGACATGGGGAGTGAGAGAATGTTGACTCTTCCCAAATTACGGTACAAAATAAAAATGTACATTAGAAGGAAGCTTCGGAAACCCTACAAACTATTTATATTATAAAGCATATCTGTCTGTCTGTGTAAAATCTGCTTTAAATATTCTTCTGGCCCCAAAGATAAAGCCATTGATTTCAAATTTGGCAGACACATTGGAAGTTTTTGTACGCAGGTTAGTATTAAAAGTTGGCCAAATCAGTCGAAGGCGATGTCTATAGTATCATGTAAACTGAGAACAACTTTGCCTTTGAAGAGGTGGAAAAAAATTGTTTTCTAGGCATTATTCATAAAGTATAGCAAGTAAATCTGCAAACAGTTGAACGCATACTCTACGAGCCATGCTGCTGTACCTAAACAAGAATGGTAAAAATTGACCACGCCTACTCTATATACTATAGTGTATCAAAATTTAATTTTTTTTCAAGCTTTAATAACCTCATAAAGTACAAAGATGCCGCATGTCCTTCTGCTCGCCTGACTATCTCTCCGACATTTGCGTCCCCGCAGCGGATACAACAATTATCCTAACTTAGGAATACTGGTCAACTCGTTCCCTTTGGGCAAGAGGTAGCTTTTCTACACCATCCTATTTAATATCCCCCGCGATTACAGGGCAACCACGTAAAACGCTGTTTTGAAGAACAACAATACTTACCCAGTATTGAATACATGCGTTTATCGTATTATTTCCTAAAGATACTTGTATCTCAGGATAGGGAAACATGACATTTGGGACTCGGCATCGATGCAAGTGAGCCGATTAAGCAATTTTTTACCAACTTCTTGAAATTCGTTTGCACAAGCATTGCGATCACAATTAAACTCGTTGAACACTGGCTCATTACATCGCGGAATGCATTTATTTGCTGAATGTTGTCGAGTCGTCCCCAATCGGAAGTATTAGCTGCTGGTGGTCGCAGTGAAGAGATCATGAATCATTTGTGTTTGAATTTTCAGTTCAATAAAAGTCAAACAAATAATGAAATAAAAGAATAATTGTAAGATTTTACGATGGAACTGATAAATCGGTAACACTTCGTGCCACTTACTTCTATTTCTTATTGTTTTATAGCATTTTTAATTTTTATGTTAGAAAAGACACATAAAAACCGACCAAGTCTTTGATTTTCGGAAAAAGATACCAAAATACATCAATTAGAATACCAATATATATATATATATATATATATATACCTGGACATATAAACAAATTTGTGTTAAAATTAACATTGGAGAGAAGAAGAATTTATTAATTAACCAACAATTAGATATCATGTTATATAACAAAGGTTTTGAAATCATTGAATATATATATATATATATATATATAATATATATATATACTACAATTTACTCAAACAGAAGATCAGCCAATGTCAGAAAGAGCTGCAAGCAACACAAAGGATGATAACCGAAGCGAGAAAGTTTTACCTGTGCCAGTATTATCCTTGTTACCAGCAGCAATAGATAACTACTTTCAGAAGAAGACCAGAAGAGGGAGTTAAATTCAGACAGTTAAAGCTGATATAAGGAAGGCTCACATTTATTTTCGAATAGAGTAAACACTTTAAAGTCGCCAGCAATAGTAACTATCTGGAATAACATAACCTGACGATGTCTTGCCGATAATTAACTCAAATTAAGATAACGCTAAGGAAAGGGATTACTTCATTGCCTTCGAATGCGCTAAGCACTGACGTTGATCTTGATCGTGATGTTGACATTGGCAATTTACCGCCGTTGGGCGAGGAACAACAACCAATAGCCGATTTATTATTAAAAACGGTTTTCGGTTTTAGTTTACCCATACGTTGAAGGCAAGAATACAGGTCAGACAGACGGAACGATAGACAGACAAGTTTAAATGAATTCAAAAAATGATTCCAAATCGATCAGTATAGTAAAACGTAGTCCTATTTCAGGTCCTTTTTTGATTTTGCATAGACCCGCATTAACCCGCTTAAACCTAATAAGCCCTTATACCACTAGTGGTGAAATTGCATTTAAATCAGCTTTTCCCTACTATCGTCTGCTTATCAGTCCGGATATTTACGGTAAATAGAAGAGAACACTTGCTACACATGAGTAGAGGATTTTTAAGGGAATGAAAATGGCACTGGGTCAGCTAAGAGAGTTGGGACGCATTGCTTGAAGAAATCTTTATTATGACTTTCATATGATAGAAGCTGATGTAACGAAAGGTTTAGTTGTTAGTTCTATTCGCCCAGTAGCCGCCCTGTTGAAGAGATGGAATAATATAGAGTGGGATACTTTATCATAAAATATCTTAATAGTAATCGACTGTTGCGTCTAATAAACCAATAAAATTGCTCAACTTATGAATAATAAGTTTATGTTTTCTATTTCTAAAGTGTTTTATTTTTTTTTTTTTTTTGTGAAAGGACACATAGACAGACAATTATTCATGATTATAATTTTTTTTTTTTAATTTATGAACTGAAACTCACTTAAGTAAGACTTGAGTTTCTTTACGTCAATATTATTACATGAAAGAAGAAGCACATTAATTAACCTAAAAAAAAAACAAAACAAAACAAAATAAAACAAAACGATACTAACTGTATTTACTATTAATATAATATAGCAAATTAGACATTAAATGCAAACCTTTAAGAAAAGACTCCAACAACATTTTATTAATGCAATTTTACGTTCATTCGTTTATTATTTACTTTATGACTTTTTCTTTTTAATTTTTATAAAATTTTTTCACTTTTTGCCTAACAGCGTTTAATTGATTATTTTAATGACTTCACATGTTGCACATATGTTATATCATATTGCTTATATATATATATATATATATATATATATATGCGTGCGTAACAAGCGTGCATTCATTCTTTTTTGCATGGGTGAGTGTATATATATATATAGATATGTATGTTTATATTTCTTCTTGGCTTAACAATGTTGCGCAACAATAATTGATTGCACAATCATAGTGTGTAACACAATCTGTGTATGCATTGTTAAGTTTTAATGACAGATCGGTTTTCATTATTCGTATATACATTGCGTCTATATGATGGCGTTATTTGTGTTTGTCGACGCGGCAAAATACATTTGTCATTATAATGGTCTTTGCTTACGTACATCGAGTTCGGAGAGACCAAACCAAGTGGCTGGCAGTTAAAATATAACAAATAAAAGAGAAGTTTGTGGTAAAAAATACAAAAAAATTTGGAAAAAAAAAGAAAACATTTAATTAAAAACTTATCGTTTAAGGACTAAGCACTTAAGGACATTTTTCATCCATTGATTTAAGCTTGCAACGATATACAACAGATCCCAAAAACTAGTGGTTCACCTTTGACGCTTACTTTATTAATAATATATCTTAACTTTTGGACGAATGTCAAACTACTGCATACATCTATTGATCAATATTATTTTATATTATATATCCCTTCCTCTCTCACACTGTCTCTATCTCTCTCTCTTTATGCAAAAAAAACACATAACACAAATTTTCAATTATACTCAAACAACCACTATAACAATAAAAACATATCAACGACAACGAGAAAATAGATTAAGTTTGTGTTGAAAATTTCTGTTTTTCTGCTTTTTCTTAAAACCAAAAGCAAAAAAAAAAAAAAAAAAAACAAACAAGAAAAAAAAGGACAAAAAAGAAAAAGGAAACTTTTTACAAGCATAACAACATTTGAGTAAAAGTTTTTCTGCTAAGCATATGGAAAAATAAAAATAACATTAGTAGAAGTACACAAATATGTCAGAAAAGGGCAGACAGACGGACAGACAAGACAAGAACAGAAAGTCGAGCATGAGTAATTGATTTGACATAACTTTTCAACATTTGTTCCTTCGTTTTTTCGTTTCTTCTTCCTTCTCGACTAATTTTAAGTAAATTTAGATCTTATCATGTGCAAGAATGCACAAAAAAGAATTTTCATTATATTTCTTTACACTTACGTTCACATTGTTATCGGTAAACGAAACGAATAATAGAAGAAAAAAAAGACTACCTACTACCTACCTATTTCATATCACTATCCAAAACTCGTTGGTAGACAATTCACTTAGTTGCCGCTACTCTTTCACTCTTTATGCACTTGCCTCAATAGAGACTCGACTGCAGATTTCCATTTTTGTTTTTTTTTTGTTTTGACTGTCTGGCTTGTTGATTAGCATTAGGTTTGCGGCATCCGTCACTTTGACGCAGGTTTCTGATTTTTGAAACTCTGCATAAACAAGTCGATATCTATAGATGTTATACGCATTAGTTAGTTTTTACCTACACATCTCTTTCCCCTGCTTACTTATTGCATATTGCATATATATTTGCGAAAACTCGTCAGTTTGACGGTTACATTTTGTGTATGGTCACAGCCGCAAAAAAATACGAGATTAAAATATGGATATGATTCCTTCAAATACTCATCCAAAATGCAGAAGAAACTAAACCAGTCTCCCGGAGCACCGACAATTTTTTTACATATTTGTGTAGTGTGTTTATGGTGATTTATATAGCTATCTATCTATAATTTCTAATCGATTCCGAATTTCGATTCAACATGAAAGTGATGGTAGCGGACATCTTGAAAAAATCCTTATGAAATCGAAAGTTATAGAAGGAAATATAAAAAAATTGTAAGCATATTTCGAGGTGATTTTAATGTTTTCTTCCTTGTGAACATGTGTGTGTGTGTGTGTATGCGAGCAGACTAGGCCCAGATTTTACCTTCGGGATCGCTGTCAATCGTTCAAGGAATGCTGATGCCATTTCATATTTCCGATTATGATGATTCACAAAATTTACTCATTAAATTTACGGGTTTTCGTAAGTCTATCCTGATATCAAGACAGCAACATATCTACATTTATTTCAACTACTGTTCGATGTCCATTGCCATGCATTCGAAGGAATTGAAAAATCTAATAAACCTCCAATGTTGAATGAATATATATATAATTAATGCAAGGTATAGCTCCTGATAGGCAGATTGACTTATATCGTTTAGAAAGAAGAAGAAGAAGAAGAAGAAGAAGGAAGAGTTTTATGTCCATGGGATTGAAATATAATTTCTTGTAGATTATTTCTTGTGTGATTTATTTTTTGAGATGCTTGAAAACTTCTTTTATTATAATTTTCTTTGAACGACAAAATCTAATCTTTAATATTTATTATGGATTATAGGTTATATGTATATATATGTATGTGTGTGCGGATGTTTTTACGTTATGTGAGTGCGTCTGCGTATGTGTACCTGTACATGAAACCATTTTACGCAACATAATATTTTGAAGCTTATCTTCTCTTTGCAAAAGTAACATATCTTTAATCTTAGACATACAGAATATTTAAAAGATAGTCAGTCAGCCTTTCAGTTACACGTTTAGTAAAGTTCCGTTGATACATAGCGTGCACATTATTTTATATATTGTTGTGTGCGTCTATCTACTCAAATGAAATATCTAAAGTAATGTCAACTTTTATGAGTTTATAAATATTTTAAATATTCGCACACTTGTACTTTCGCAAAGGCCGACAGACCTGTACATAATATATATATATATATATATATTATAACAGATGCCTATACAAAAATTTATTTATATACATTTTCATATAAGGTTACTTTATCTTATATGTGTGCGAATATATTGTTCGAGTGATGTTATATTGTATGAATTACGCAAAGCTTGAAATGTTTCTAGCTAAACACAACGCAACAACACGAGCTACGAACAAGTAAAAGAATAAGCTAAGGTCCCCTATATCATATCATCTTTTCATATTACATTTATGCAATCATACATATATCTACATATACATCCATGCAAATTCATCCTTATATATATAATTTTTTAGTTTATTATATATATATATATATATATATATCTATATGTATGTCTTATGCTTATATGCCGTCATATGTTTTAGTTATAAAATTTATCGCATGCGTCCTTTCGCAACATATCAAATAAAATGTAAATCTAAATGTAAATATTCATATGACTGTGTAGCAGTAGTTGTAGTTGTAGATGGAATTACGCATACATACGCATATACGGTACATATGCATTTACATTATGTTTTTTAGTGCATAGTTGAATAGTTATGTAAAATATATTCGTATTTCGTATGACATTATCTCTTTAAAATTTCTCGCACGTCACTATATATTTATTTTAATCATAACATGCGTTCAGTGTTGTACCGAAAATACTGGCAAGCGAGTAAGTATACGCCTGTATATATATATATATATGTGTAGTCATTTCCTTCACATTTTCGTGTGTCATATTAGGGTTTTTAAGATTTATTTTACTTCTTATGATTTACATATATAACTTTTTTCCGGACTTTGTCATGATTGCAAGATCTAAGACCAATTGAAACTAAATTATGATGTCTTCGGATGCCGTAATTCATTCATATTAAAGTTGACCTTATACATGGAGTGACTTCTCTAAGATAAATTAACGGGAAGATATTTGAAATGTTTCAACTTTAAATAACGCTTTTATGTCTTGAGTTTAATTTTTCGACATCAGCCGGATCCTTATGACAGTGTTGCTTAAGGCGTAATTACATAACTAACATATTCTTTAACTTTATGTCACATTAAAACTTTAGAAGGGATTGCTTTACCATCTCATAACTTTTTTTTTTTTTGTTTTAGTTTTTTCTACCCCCGCCTTAAATGAATTCTCGAATATTGTAGAATGATATTGAAAAACATTTCTGGGCGACCAGAGAACGTGTGACTCAATATTCGATTTCTCACAGTGATGTGAATGCTTTAAGCGATTTAAGACATTAATCGTGTTTTTCTTCGTATTATTGTACATTTTCTCCAACTAGCCGTACCTTTAAAGTACCTGGATACCTCAACCGGTTAATTTAACATTTCAATTGTTGTTTCATAGCAATACTCTCCAGTGACACATTCACTATTATTTTAATTGTTGAACTATAAAGGATTTTATAACAGGACTTTGACAGATTTATTTAAAAAAAAAAAAAAATTTTTTGTTTTTGTTTCACTGAAGTCGATGGCATTTCCGTCTTTACGTTTTCTTTTTTTTTGCTTTTAGTTTTAAACGGATATATTGAAAGAGTCCCTAGACACAGTTGAACGTTAACACTAATTGATTGAGTAGTGAAGTACAATTGAAGGTCAACGGTCATTTTCAGAGCAATTTACTTTTTTTAGCAGATCCTACGCCCATCTTCTATTTTTCTAAAGCAATTATTAAACAGACTTCCTGGAGTACTTCAAGAATTTGATAAATGAATTCAAGATAATAATCTGCAATTTCATGAGGGTAAGGCAGCATTCCGGTATGTTTTTCTCACGAGTTTAAATTTGTGAGACATTTGTATGACTCCACGAAAACGAGGTCTTGCTGCAGTTCAGACCAATTACAAGTTTATGTATTGCTCTCTGAGGTTAAATTTAATCTTTCACCTCAGTAGATTGATACCTTGCATTACTTTATCATTTTCACCAATAGCTGTCGCTGATGAAAATACATGCAAGGATCTATATACGTTATATAGATATATATGATGTTATGAGTATTGAGATGGTAGCACGTCTTTCTCTAGAGTGCATGAATCGCTTTTTATTTAATGTTTAAATAAAAGTTGAGGGAAAAGATCTAAAGTTTATTAAAATATGAAAGAAATTTAAAATCCTTTTAGGCGAGTTTTTACCTTTTTTCATATGAACAACGTGAAAAACTAATAAAATTACTTAAAATGAATATGTGCATGTAAAAGTAAATGTCGTCGAACATCTTTAATTAACTCAAAAGGAATTAATTAAAACGTTTTGTTGTCATTTCATGGCATATAAATGACAATAAAACTGAAATGAAACAGCTGTGGAATGAAAACCATTCAATGACACGAAACAGTGTAAACAATTAACGCCCCCAAAATAGCACAAAACACATACCCAAACACATATATATGTTAATGTATATACACACACACATATATATATATATATATATATATATATATATGTATATATACATATGGGTTAAAGCGTTTATATTAAAATACTCTATACAAACATATGTAAACGCTGTTGCCGCACAGACAAACACAGATGTAAACAATTGTCCACTTTGTGCGCTTACTGAACTATACTATACACATACGTAAGAATGCGCATATTTATTTCTATGTGTATGTGTGAATGTGTGAATGAAAACGCAATAAAAAGAAACGTTCGTTCTGTCGGTTGTTTGACATACATAGTAAAAGCGGACCAAATTACTAAAATGATGCTACACACACACACACACACACACACGCACATATATACATATATATTTATATAAACACACATAGGCACGCACGCATACAATAGCCGGATCAGTAACACAGTGAGAACATAGACTTATGAAAAAAGTACAAAAAAGGAAAAAAAGAAAAGAATAAAAAAAAAAAAGAAAACAAAGCGACGATAATAAATAGGAAGAGATGGGTAAAAATAAACAGCTGAAGCAACAAATGCAGACGACAGTGACAGCAATAACACATTCATAGATGCGTGCTATGCAAGTTTACTCACTTTGCTACAGGTCAAGAGACGGAAGCATCGTTGTGAATAAGGTGTAGTCGGTTAACTATGATGATAGAGGCAGAGAAGTGGGATCAGGTAGGTTGGAACGGTCGAATATGATGAAAACAAACGGTTTTGCACTCAATTTCATTGTGTATCGACAAAGAAAATTAGTTTGGTTGTTGCCAATGATGGGTGTCAATAACGTGGTCAAACAACTTTTACTTTAACCCATACATTCGTACGCAGAACAAAGCATAATATAAAACATGAAATACACCATTTACATTAGCACATGTGTGTGTGTGCTATGTGTATATATATATATATATATATATATATATGCATAACTGTGCGCCCGTGTGCGCTTGGATGGAAAGAGCGAAACATAGCAAACACATAACCAAACAAAATTCACGGACGTGTTCATCATATTTAACAGTATAGTGTTACGATATGTTAGTCTAAGTCTCATAACAAAATTACTTTTACTGGTCCTCTTACCCACTTACCTCTTTTCGACTGTGTTACCTTTGACGAAGTATGTGTTTGGTTGCCGATCATTAATGTCAAATGACGCCCTAACAATCTTTCATTTTACCTTTTTTTTTCTCTCTGCTTTTTCTTCTTCTTTTTCTTTCTCTGTTTTTTTTTTTTTTTTTTTTTTTTTTTTTTTCATTCACCGACTAAATGGTTGAGTAAGTTTCACTTTGTATTGCTTTGTATTGATTTTGCGGTCTTGCTCTCTTTATGATCCTTTATGCTTGCATATGGGTGGATAAGTTTCGTTTCGCTTGACTGAATTTTTGTCATTTATGAAAGTTGTTACTCATATGTACTTAAATCTATAAATAACACACCTAACGAAAGGTGTTATGTTATTGATAAAATGTCAAACATTAATAATAATGTTGTTTGTGTTCCGTTTCACAAAACAACGACAAAAGAGACAGAAGCAATTATGCGCAAAAAAATAAACGAAATAGCTAGCGTGTACGTGTGCGTATGAACGTGTGTAAGTTTACGCCAATAAATAATCGTAGAAATAATAATCGATTTTATATTGAAAACTTCAATATTAATAAACGCTTATACGTAGTCATATCGAAAATTCAAACAAAATATTAAGCCTAAAGGGGAACGAAAATTTATTCATTTTTTTTTATTTATTTAATTTATACGCATATGGGGAGATTTTTGCCAGCAAAATATAGTAAGTCGATGTGTTGTTTTATAGAGACTTAGCATAATATATCACAGAAGGTGATGCCACAGTAAATTACCATAAACTAATTTAAGCCTTTTGAAGCTTTTACGGACTGAAACCATTAATATGCTATAAATGGGAAAGGAACGTTTTTCTGCGATTAGTGATACGAAGTAAAGATAAAATTATTTTTTTATTAGTTTACTTCAAAGAGAAGAACCAATTATTCACGAATAGCCGTACAGTTGAGTTACAACTAATATTTTGACAACTGGATAAATTTGTAGTAACCTGATTCCTCCATCGACTAGTCAATGTATAAAAATTTTCCATTTCCCTAACGATTTTTCAAAAGATTTTAATCGTAAGTGACAAGTATAGCCGTCAATTGATCAAATTGATCGATCAAGTAATCAATGGAAAATATTTCTTCTCCTTAACGTTTCTCCAGAGATTTTATATCTGAGTATCTAGGAATCTATCGGCTTCGTACTTTCCCTTTTCATTAAGTCGGATATAGCGTTTTTGCTTTAATCTTCGTAAACAATTCAATGAGTTTCAGTAGCAATTAAAGTTAATGTAAGCATATACCCGCACACCTTATCTGGGTGAGCCTTTAAGGCTCATTTGAATTTTGGACTTAAATTTCATTTATAGTTTAAAAGAAAGTTTTTTTTTTTTTTTTTATTTTACTTTAGTTTAATTGACAGTTAACACCGGGAGAGAAAAATATTTCTAAACTTGAAGTTGACCTATCTATCACAATGCGATGCATTGTCGTACAGTTAAAGAAAAATCCCGTACCTTGAACAGGAAGAAGTCAATCGAGGTCTAAATTTGGGACAGAGATGCGTGTGGGAAAGTTTGCCTACTCTCTCCGAATAGTTATTGCGCTGTCACATATGATGCTCACATATTACTTTTCGAGCGATGAATTGCCCTCAATTTGATGAACCGTGTGAAGGGACAAGCCGTGTGAATAGCAAAATTTTTTTCTAATGTGTTAGTGTGTTTTGCTTAATGTCATAATATAATTTGAAATCAGACAACCCTCTGTGTAATATTCCCAGAATTCTTAGCAGCGACTACGAGACGCAGCTTGGCATGTTTTGCTAGCAAGATCCATGCTATTGTCGTTAACAAAATGTTTGAATGGATCAAGATTAGCAAACAGTTAAAGTTTACTGGTTTATCTATCTAGATATGGATTGATTAGAATTTGGAAGAGAAGTGAAATTAATACGTCATCTATATGGCAGACAGTTGAACGGTTCAGTTCGTGTCGTTTCTATGGCTGCAATATGCAAATGTTAAAATTAATTGCTCTTCTTAGTTATCTTTAAACCATTTGCCTATGGTCCATTACAACAGAGGTAGGTATAGATAAGAAGGTTACGTTCACTCTGGAACTACTTTGCATCAACATGTTAATTATGAACGTGCTACTGTAACAATTGCGACCATTCTTACCTAAAGGTTTCAGTTGATCCTGGCAAATAGTTTGATTAGTTTCTCTAGACACTAGTTTTCGTATCGCAAGCTTCTGACTGCACTTGCTTAGGCATGTTCAACTCATATCTTCACTTCAAGATATGCCTTAAATTGCTCAAATACATCCGAGGTAGGTTAAAAGTTGTCAGCTTCTCTTTTGTGTTCTTTTTTTTTTTTTTACCCGCGTAACTTGGCGCAATTGCTTTATTAAGCATTTACTTTAATGTTAGTTAATTAAAATCATCTCATTCTTTAAATCCCTCTCCTGCGTGCTGTGCTTTTCGTATTAATTCATTTCAACTTCAACCGCAATTAACTCAGACTAATTTAAAATTTTATGTGATGTAATTTGAATTTGTGTTCAACGCATTCTCTCGCTGATGGCATAGATGGTGGGTTTGTTTGTTTGTTTTGCTTCCTTTTTTTTTTTTTTTTTTTTGTGCTATTTTGAATCGCTTGCTAAGAAATTCCATTTAGTTTTAAGGATTACAACATGTTGGATATTTTTTCATGCAATTAAATTTTTTCTTAGTAATTAACTAAAGGCAAAAACCGTTTTCAAAGCTAGATTGTAATAAAAACGAAAAAAAAAAAAGAAGAAATAATTTAACTTAGTAAATGTGATAGATTATTAAGGGGAACTTATTGTCTTTAAATGAAAAAGAAAGGGAAGAAGAAACAATGATATATTACGATATTTGAATAACAAAAAACCAGTGAATGTAAAGTAAAGCATAGTGGGCGTCATTTCGCAGCTTAGATATTCCAGTTATGTTCTAAACAAAATGTAGTTCAAAATCTCTATTAAAACTTTGAAGTCAGGCAGGCACACGTGATGGCTTCAAATGTTAATCGCCCTGTCGAATATTAGTCGCGTTTTGCGGCCGATAGCCTAACGAATGTTTGCCTCCAAATGTTGCAAAATTTGTAGCTTGCCAGCATAGACCGCGGTCCTTGATGCAACCATAAAGAGAAAATTCCATGAGTGTTAAATGATGCGACCGCCGTGGCCTGAATATGGGAACGATGATAGTGGACTCAGTTCTTTGTGAAGAAACGACGAGCGGCCGCATGTGAGTTGCCACTCTGGTCAATTTCTTTAGCGATCTCTAAACATACAAGAGTCGTGAGTGGCCACATGATGAAAATTTAAATTGTCCTCGATATTCTCACACCTGGAAGACAAATATGTTTGGAACGGGCGAGAGCTGTTTATTGAACTATTTTGAAAATGTTCTTCTTAATGCCCATCATACTTTATATTTCTATTGAAATATAAGTGGGTTTTTTTTGTGTGTAGATAGTTGAAGAAAAATTTGGAATTCGGGAAGAAGCCTCGTTGCCTTTGGGCAAAACAAAACTCAATTTCTTCATAGTGTAAAAATAGTTCATCAAGAACAGTAGAATTCAATATAGATAAGCTCTCAGCAATCTCAGTGAGTTGTCATTTGACAGTGTCATTCAACTTACGCTTTTACACACATCGTCTCCACGCGCACCGAAGAATTTTTTTCTTGCCTAAACATCATTTTTACCTTACCGCTGCTAATAAAAGTCAAATGCACCGAGAATGCTGCTTTCGACTTTCCGATATTTGATAAGGTATCAGACGAAAACGTTTACGCAGAACTGAACAAAATTTCTCTCGCACAAACACTACAATATCAGCTATCAAATACGTGAAGGCAGTGCGTCTTAATTGTGAGCTTGACTGTGAAAAAATGCAATTAAATCCACTGTTGAGAAAAAAGCAAATGACTATTGGAACATAATGACAAAGATTTAAGAGAAAAAAGTCCATTCCAGGTTTTGGATATATGTTAAAGGATGTTAAAAGTTCATTTCACTACGATGTATCATGCATCAGTTCACCGTCGCGATCACGCAATTGTCTCTTCTGTACGGAACGCAGATTTTGTCAGTGAGGTGCGAAAAATATGTATTGAGAAATGGAGCGAATAACACATCACTCATATTAGTTCTTAGGATGACATGCAGTTCGAGGATAAGTATGAATGAGTCCGTATGACTTTTGGGGAGTAGCACCCTTCAAAGGAAACGTTTAAAAATCTGATGGCATTCGTTGACAAATTACATAATTGTTTTAATGACGCTACACATGGAATTCAGATTTTCCGATTGTTTTACAAAAGCAAAGCAAGTAGTGAACTAACGCTTGCAATTTTATGAGATTTTGGCAAATTGCACTTGAGCATTGTCACTATCTAAAAACCATACGGATTCATCCTACATTCTCCCGCTGAGTAAGGTTTTACATACTGAATGCAACTATTGTTGAACATATAGAAAAACTGAAGTGATCATTGATCATTCGAAGTGAACCCTTACATTGTTCAGATAATATAGGAATAACTTATGAAGTCACTAGACAAGACCTTTTATGTTATATTAAAACATCAGCGAGGAACTAGTTTTGCTGGCGAAACCCCAACATACCATGTATTTAAGTGGGAGGGACGGAAACAATTCGCAGCCGTCGAAGCTATTAGCCTACAAAAAAACCCATATGCGTTCTGAGCAATGCGCAAGCGTTCCCCACTGAATTACTTTGGTAAATTTTGTTGTTTACATCTATAACGCAACATAAACACGTTTTTTTCTCCACTGAGAAGTCCAGTGATTCCCCTTATATCTCTCTTATATTCTCTAGATTCTCTTGAATCTTATACTCAAGTGCATGAGGGCGAATACATATGGAAATAGGTTGCATCATTGTCATTCCTTCCCTATCTTAATCTACAAAAAAAAAAAAAAAAATAAAATGATAAACTTGGACTCATGCTTACGAAATTGTATCCTATTTCTGGGCATAAGAGTTTCAACTATTTTTGTCCGTCTACTACCATTAGATGGCAATTGTCAAATAGATACCTTCGTTCGATTGTATGTGCTGCTAAATACTCTTTCGCGCGTAAGAAATGTAATTATTTTCCACGTTTCTAATACATTCAAGTTTTTTACGTAAGTACATATGAAGCGTATGTCAAGTTGCAAGTTTCTGCTTCCATACCTGCGCAGGTCACAGTTTTAACAATAGGCGAGCATTGGCTGGACAGATTGATACATGAAACAATGCATGCATAAATTATATTGGAACAAAAACGATTTTATTAAGTCCCAAGCTAAAAACTAAGAAAATGCCACAAGTCTGCATTTAGTGTATTTAGAATAACTTATGAAATTACATTTAATGGATTTTAAGATTCATTTCAAATAATCCAATATTGCTGGGATCACTTATATTGTTTTGGTATTTCCTTATGAGGCGTAAATATTTGATTGGAATATAATTCTGATAATATTTTCCTTACAATCGTAATCCAATTCAACTACTTCCTGTTATTATCCTATGCTATACATTGTTTATCAGCTCTTGGTCAAGGGTCAGCATTTAAAAAATATACATATACATATATGTATATATATACATATATCTATATATATATAAGAAGAAAGAAAGAAAAAGAATATCTTGTATATTTCGTTATATATATATATATGTGTGTATGTGAGGAGCTTTGATTTTCTGCACTACGCTTGCTTGCATATAAATGGAGACATTTGGAGATGCTCATGCCATCGGATATCCCCAAGAAACCGGCTTTAATACAAATAGAATTTCACTTTGTATACAATATTTGTATAATAAACCATAGATGTGTTATTGGGTGTTTGTTTGTGTGTTTGTTTATTTATTTGTATGTGGGTGTATGTGTGTATGTGTGTATGTGTGTATGTGTGTATGTGTGTATGTGTGTATGTGTGTGTGTGTGTGTGTGTGTGTGTGTGTGTGTGTGTGTGTGTGTGT
>NW_023998414.1:39826666-39827099 GCF_014805625.2 Glossina fuscipes
TGTGTGTGTGTGTGTGTGTGTGTGTGTGTGTGTGTGTGTGTGTGTGTACGCGCGCGTTTGTGTTCATAAGTATAGTTGTTATAGTCTTTTGACATTTGTTGGTCAAAATCTATAGAATGCTTGATTGCATAATCAAGTTGATTTTTGTGTATGAATGAATGAATGAGCAAGTGAGTGAATGAGTGGGCGAAAGATTGTACACACATCGATTGAAGCCGAAATCATATGCACATTGACGTCTGGTGACATATCAGGGACCACTTCAAAATTCCATTGATTTTATGGCTACGTTTTACTCCCTAAAAGAACAAAAAAATATTCTTCCAAATCTCTTGGAGAGAGATTTTCTTCTTCTTCTTCTTCTTCTTTTTTTTTTTTTTTAAACTAAAGAAGGTACAGCATATGCATTTAAAATATACGTAAATAGATGAAT
>NW_023998414.1:39827109-39827511 GCF_014805625.2 Glossina fuscipes
ACAATAACAGCAGCAGCAGGAGCAGTAACAGCAATAATAACAACAACGGCAACATTAACAACAAGAATAAAGTTACATCGGTTTATGTATAATGCGAAAATCATGTAAACATTTATAAGCACACGCACCCAAATACAACGTATTCACGTATATAAAACTTTCCCGTATCTGTCAGTTTGTCTATCTCTCCCACATATTCTCTACGTAATCGAGTTTTTTTTTTTTTTATGTTAAAGTTGGTTATATTTGATTGCTTCAACATATACTATATTTTATATATATGTGTGTGTGTGTGTTTGTCTGTATATAAAATGTTATTACATTTTGCATTTTTTCTGTTCGTCTGTATACTATTATAATATGTATGTATTCATATATATATATATATATATATATATATAT
>NW_023998414.1:39827611-39832479 GCF_014805625.2 Glossina fuscipes
TATATATATATATATATATATATATATATATATATATATATATATATTTATATATATAAGTGAGTTTTATTCATGCAATTGTATTTAATAATTTATTTAATGCTCATTTGTGCATGGAAATTTTCAGATTTTCCGACTCTTTGGCGCATTGCGGTTGTTTTGATTGCTGTATGTTTTCTCTAATGTTTTGTTGTTATTGCTATTGTTATTGTTGTACCAGTTTCTTTATTTCATAGAGAAAAACCTACACATTGTACAAATTAATGATACATTGTCAGTCGGTGCCTTTTCGAACATATGCGAAAAGACTTGCATATGAAAAGACTTTACATTTATTGCCCGTTTCTGTCTCGAAGTGTGTGTGTATATAGATGTGTTTAGAGATCTTTTCTTTTTTTTTTCTTTCTTCTTCTTCTTCTTCTTCTCTTTTATTTTATATGAAATTATATATTTATTTATATAATACATATTATATATATATATATATATATATATATATATATATACATATGTATATGTTTTACATAATATGTGATAACAAGGCTTCAAGTTGAAATATCCGAAAAAAAAAGAAAAGAAAGAAACGAAAGAGAACGAAAAGTTACAGAATTTAGGTCAGAACAATGCACGTATTGTTTAAACTTAACTTATTATTTCAAAAAATATAATAATGATTGCGAACAATTTCTTAAGTTTGATTTTGAAAAAGAAATAAGAATTTTTTTATGCATTTCTCATACAATTTTTGAAAATTTTCATTATTATTATTATTATTGCTTCCTCTTTAAAAGAGAGAAACTTGGGTGTAAATCGGTTATTATCTAAGATTGTTTATCGGTTCCCATATTAGATTTTATTATTTAAACATAAGGCAGAGAGAAGAGAAAACATTTCAATATTCAGTTACGGCGCAATAATTGATATAATATTTTCGGTAAAAAGCATTCGAATAAGCTCAACGCAACTAACTATCATATAAAGATGAAATGTATGTAATGTTTCTCTTTGAAATTTTATCCCGAGCGACATAAAGTAGTCTCTTTACGAGTGTTTTTTATGAGAAGGTTTTAACGGACATTTCAATAATGCATTCACATCTCGGAGACAAGATTGCCTTTGTTCTCGCTACCAAAAATGTTTTCGGGAAAAGCCTTCTCATCAGGAATCTCAAATTTATTCGTATAGAATAACGGAATTTTTTATTTCAATATCGAACAATTTTGAATGCAACACAACATCCGGAATAGCAGTATCCACTGCTACTACTATTACTACTACTACTACTACTACCACTGTGATTGCTTATGTAAACAGCAAGTCGTCTGATACCACGGCATTGTGATAAATCCGCTTCATCAGAGAGGGGCGTATAATGCCCAGATTAAAAACAATCTTATAAGAACTCCTCTAAATCGAAAGTGTCTCTCTGTACCATAGCTACAACTAACTAATATATTTACCCCATATCCCTCCACCCATTTTAGCTGGCTTGATAGTGAAATGAATATTTCGGGGACATCTATGAATTGTCTAATGTGTTTAGTCGTAACTTATATATTCTTAATTAGCATGAAGAAGAAAATCGATTTGTTTGCTGAGTTCACTATAAATCTTTAAAAACTTTGTCTATCAAAGCAAACACTATTTCAAATCGTTTCTTCCTTGAGTTGGGTGCTTTTTTAAATTTTGTCAACACAAAAAGAAAACACAAAGAAGTTGAATAGCGCAACATACAGCTAACGAACTTCGGTGAGGTGCTTGGAGCAATTCTTGGAGCCGTGAAATCCAATAGACATTTGCATTTATCAAGGTTCGCGCTCCAACTTATTCCTCTGCCCTTCGAACGGGACAGAGTGGAAAAACGCGTCTTCTGCTACCCTATGTCGTAGGCGTTGCGGGTCACCTTCGTACTTGAAACGTTAAAAGTGGGCCTTCAAGAAGCCGTATCTGACTGAATGATGCGTAATATACACATCCTGGAGTTCCTGGGAGTTCCAAGGGTTTTCACAAAATAAATGTAATCGTAAAAACTCGTAGAAAGAATAGTTGTTGTGGAATAGTTGGAGATGAAGCATACGGCTTGTTGCACTATAAGCAAGATCAAGTTATTGGACTGATTTGGCTTTGAATGAACAATTGGCTATGATTTGTTCTAAATCAGATTTTAAACTTGTACTCGAAGGAATAGAAAACAGCGAGATGACATTTTAAACTAATCATGCAATAGACGCATTGTTGCACACACTGTACAGCAAGTGCCATCGTCCTATTGGAAAAAAAAAAAACCATACTCATACTCATAGGATTCATCTCACGGTAGACAGAAAAGTTCCGACAATATCGTTCGGTCGGACTTGCAGTATTTTGAAAGAGCATGGCCGACCTGGAAAGCACACCGAACTGTCAATCATTGTAGCAGTGAGGGAATTAATGTGTCGCCTTCACCGAACCTCGCCAGGTCCATGCATAACAGTGTGTGTTGCTTGTTTACATACCCAGCCAAATGAGAAGCAGTCTCATCTCTCACAACAGTTTGATTGAAATAATCATAAGCTTGCAACATTCAATTAGCGCATGAACAGCGACTGAAAATTTGAAAATCTTCTAATTTTTCCCTTTTCCCTTTTATAATAAGACCTATTTGCTATGTGTACGAATGCAATGACCTTGATTTCTGAACTTAGCCGGAGGCGAAAAATAAGAGAAAAATTTTGAGCTTAACTTTTACATCGTAAGGGTGAACTCAATCGACAGACTACAAATAGATAAATGAGTAGATATGTAAGGTCCTATCGATTACACCGGTCAAGGCAACCATATATATATATATATATATATATATATAAGAGCGTTCTAAGCAGTTAAGATACCCGCTGTGGTAAGTTGAATCGAATTTTTATAGTAAATTACAATTTGTCCCGTATTTTTTTTTTTTTTTTTTTTTTTTTTTTTTTTTTAGTTTGCTATGTGTCCGCACATCTTCCACTCATGAGTAATATATAGAGAGATAGTATAAGTATGAGATGAATACAAAAATAATTGAATTATTTTCTTATTTAGGAGAATAAAAGCTTTTTTAACTTAAAACAAATAAGCAAGACAATGTAATCCGACATAGAAACTCATTTACATGTATATACGAACGTACGAGTACATTGTATGTAAATCATTGTATTTATGCAAGGATAGCGGAAGAGAAACGAAATCAGATATGGAGTGAGTTGGATTAGAAGAGAATAACGTTCATTTTTGTTCAAATGAAATTAAATGAAATTGAATCAAAAGTGTGAAAATGAAGTGTTATACAACAGCAAAGGCAACAAAAATAGCAGCAGCAGCAATAGCAACAGCAACAACAACAACAACAACAACAGTAGATGGCAGTAACAGCAGCAACCTCACTATCGTAGTGTAGACAATAAGAAAGTAAGTAAGCAAAAAAAAAAAAAAAGAAAAAAAAAGGATCAAAAAAGGGAGCAAAAACGTAGAAAAGGAAAAAAAAAAAAAAACTAGATTTAATAATGAAAACATCAAACAACCAGTGAAACGTAACGCATAACGTAGAAAACTACGTGAACAACAAAAGCTAAACAAGTGAATGGAAAATGCAATGAAACGTTAAGTAATAACAGAGTGTACAAGTAATCACTAAGCCATATATATACATACATATATATATATATACGCAAACACATTTTTATAGACGTATATGTATATACATCACTTTTATGCGATACATTTTCTAAAAGTGTTATCAACACTTTTGCAAAAAAAAAAGCAAAAAAAAAAAAAAAGAAAAAAGATAAGAGGCAACAGTTAAACAACCGAACGGGCGAAAGAAGGATGAAGAAGCATTAAATGAAAAGCTTTTGATATCAGATTGTTGTTTTTGGTGTTGTCATAAGGAGTACCATACGTATATACGCATATAACCGCGCGCGCATATACACAGTCACACACGCTCATAAGCATATAGAATCTAAGCTCAATTGAACACGAAGATTGTAAGCAAAGGAGCAATCAACGAGTAAGCGGCAACACACGCGTGTGTTTCTCTTCTTTTTTTTTTTTTTTTTTTTTTTTTGTGTTAAATGAGGAGTCAATTGAAAATCACATCCTTCGGAGTATGATGCTTTTATTTAGTGAGATATTTCTTGTGTGTACTTATTGTTGTTATTATTATTGCTGTTGTTGTTGTTATTATTGCTTTTGCTGTTGTCCTTTCTAATGGAATTAGAAGTTGTTGACGTTGGCGACAATATCAAGACTTGCACAAAACATGCTTTTGACAATAATGATGACAGCAAGACAAGTCGGTATGGATGTGCTTGCATGAAAGGCAGATAATAAAATAATGTACTGTAAACCAGCATGAACGTAACACACAGCAAGACGATATAAATTTAATACGCAGTACACAGAGAGACATTATTATGATGCTATGTTTCTTCTTGCTTTTCATCACCTAAATGCTTTCGAGTATCGTTCACTTTAAAAAGCGTGTAAATATAAAATGTAATGAACTTTCACTTGATGTGTTTGTTACACTACAAGCACTATAGTAACAGAAAATAATATTTTAAGTGTGTAATAGACACTTAGTTACTTTCAGCTATACTTGCAGATATGTTATGAGATCTTCCATATATTTAATAACAAAATTGATGAACAGGTGGGCGAGCAAGAGCGGAAAAACGTCACAAGAGACTAACCATTTAAAAATTGCTATCACTTTAATAAGAGAGTAACTGCCCTTTCTTTATATATTTTCATTAAACAACTTTTTTTTTTCTTTAACATTTCCCAAAACTAATACCAATAAAATTAAAAAAAAAAAAAAAAAAAAAAAAAAAAAGTTGAATTTTGAA
>NW_023998414.1:39832579-39888390 GCF_014805625.2 Glossina fuscipes
AAAAAAAAAAGTTGAATTTTGAATTTATATTTATTTGTAAAACTGTGCGAGAATAAACTTACAATTTACTTTCATACGTTTACAGTTACAATTTTTTTACTTCTTTTCGTTCGACAATAGCTTTTCATACATATCTCACGGCACTTACAGTGGCACTCGCTGCTTTATTATAAAGTCGTGTTGGCTTATTGGCGCGCGTGTAAAGAAGAAGGTTGCAATTCAACCAGCCGCCAATTGAGCCAATTATTAGTTTAGTGTAAAAATTATTTCACTATAAGGCAACAAAAAAGTTGATAATATGATGCGATTGCTGCCAAATCTTTGGTCAGCCAAGCAACTATTCAGAAAAAAGATATTTAAAAGCCAAGTCCTGCGTATTGTTCATTTAGGAAAATCAACTAGACACACTATGGTGTGGCTCGGTCCACCATTAAATACCCTACACCAGTTATCTACAGTTATCTATATACTGACTTTCCAAATCAAGCCATTATATGGGAAGCGGTCGGAAAAATTGTCCGATCTGCTCCATTTTCAATAGTGTTTTGAAAAGAAAACAGCCAGATGGACAGACAAACCTGGATGAGAAGAAAATGCTTTTGAGTCGGTCAGTGTAATAAAAGGTTAATATGTCAAGACCTCGCGGGTGTTGCATACATCCGCGCAAACTTAACGTATCCTTGCGCCGCAAGTGATGCAGTGTATAAAAAAAAGCAAGCTTATGAAGCCCGCCATCAATGTATATCATATTTTCGGACACAAAATGAAATTGAAATGTTAGTCAAGAGTGCGGACGTAATAACCATATTTAGGAATTGCTTGCAACGCCTACAACCTTAACAAATAAAAACGTGGTACAAAAATTGTAGCTCCTTGCAGCCTTCACCACACCTCGCAAATGTCTTAATAAAATTTTCATAGTTACGTTAAAGCTATTTTTACTGGCTCGTCAGTGGCATGACTTGTGGGCTTAAATTTGTGATAGGCTTAAAGGAGGAAAAGACCATGAATTATGTTAATTGCCAAGATTTTAGCAGTCAATTCAATTCATCCGATTGCGAGAGAAGGCAACCATTAAAATTTTTCTTCATAGAAACACGCCATGAAATCATAGGCATTACTACCTTCCACCGTTCATTTTAGACCAAAGAAAACCCAAAATTTTCAATTTACTCTACTTCACAGAATGAACTTTTGATATATGTATACATATAGATTTTTTTGTTTTGTGGACCCAACGTATATGCCTGAATATGACTGAGTCATCATCTTCATTCTATATAATTGAATTTTGAATAACAAAGCTTTTCCTAGACAGTTTCTCTTTGCTGGGTAATTCGACTACTACTGTTTACTGTGAGAAAGCGGAAATATTGAAAGCCTAATATCTGGTGCTGGCTAGGGAAGAAGATGTTGAATAATATAATGAGTTATCTAGAAAATATTAGGTCTTTCAAACAGGAAATTTCATCTTTTTTTTCCGTTCAATCATTCATGCTTTCCACTTGAATTTATATACACTAACGTTAAGACAGGTTAACTTTAGCTGTAATCTGATATGGCTCAATATATTTTAGACAGGAAACTGTTAAATAGAATTGAAGTGAAGAAATTTTCTCAAAACGCTTAGTTAAGAAGATTAGAAAAGGAATTTGATTTGTTTTTTTTTTTTTTTTTTTTTAGCATCTAAGTGAAGCAGATGAAGGGAAAGTTGATAAAAATCGAAATAATTGCTTAGATTGTCGACAGAGTAGAAAAAATAATGTGATTACACTACACTCGAGCGCTAAATAGATTAACTTAACAAATTTTAAACAGTACTTTAGAAAATAAAAAAAAAAAATGAATAAAAATGAATAAAAAAAAAAAGTCCAACTTCATATTAAATTAACTTTTTTATGAGTGTGAAAAGCATTTTTGTTTTTCATAAAGTTCGTAATTGAATTGTTAAATTTTATTAATTTTTTCATAGGAAAAAGAAAGAAAAAAACAAACTTCACAGGCGAAAATATTATTAAATAAAAAACGGGAAAAAATTATTTTTAGTGTAAAATTCAATTTACTCTGCTATGGCGACGAGTGCCATCGATGTATATGCCCTTATTTAGAGATAGTTGATGTGGTGAAAATGGTCTCGTTTTGCTTCTTTTTTTCACTTTCTGCATATGCATGGCATGTAATGATTTGGTTGACACAAGCAAAAGCTACTTTAAATTTAAGCATACTTGGGAGAGTTTTTTTCCACTTTTTTTTATTTAGTGTTTTTCACACTAAATAAGAGGAGAGTTTTCAAATTTGTTGAACAATAATCAGTTGTTTAAAGCTTTTTTTTTTTGTTATTTTATTAAGCCTGCTTAGAATAGGTTGAAAGATTCGTGGAACTATAATTAAAGGTCATCATAATTCTATCATCTATTAGAAATTATAGAAATAATTGCAAAGTCTGCAAAGGTCGCATGTGCTCGGGAACAATGGTCTCAATCGATTCAATCGTCAGAACAAAAATCTAATGAATCATTAGTACTTCTCCTTAGTAACGGAATAAACACGAAAGACTCTGGCCGCTTTGAAAAGCGTATTCCACGCGCTTTTCAAATTTCATTTGCTCTTGCTCTTCGAATCTGTGTTACGGTGTTTTTAATCACGCATGATGAGTTCCGTATGTACCGACTTTTTTCTTAAGTCGGCTTTCTTAAGGTGTAATGAAAAAAAAAAACACAAAACCAACCAAGAACAGAGGAACCTCTCACAGCAATCCTCTCTAGTCTCCTTAGAGGATTACTTAACTTTAAATAATTTAATTTACAATTAAATGACAATCGATGGGACTATTATATATTATTGATACAGTAACAAACATTGGGTATATAATCGTGTTTATTTCAAATGTAAAAACTTTCGAATATAAATAAGTTCGTATCGTTTTTTTAGTGAAAAGTGAAAGCATATTAGAAATGGAAGAAATTTTATTTAATACATCGTCCAGCTGGGTGGGATATAAATCAAGCACCGAAAAGACGAATGATCTTCTCAGATTACTCTTAGAAAAACGAAGGTCGAAAAAGGAAGAGCTGCTCCAACAAAAAACGAGTCTTAAATTGAAGATGGGACCAATTGATAGAAGCAGCGACTAATGAATAAAGTGATTCTCGTACACAAACTACTCACAAACCATACTAATCCAAGTATCCCCAAAGTAGTCACTTGAGTCCCGTTTTACTTTTCTTATTTATTAATAACCGGCATACCTACAAGAGTTCTGATGTGTGCCGACGATGTCACAATTCTTTATTAATTAGATTCGATTGCAGAAGTGGGAGCCTTGCAGCCAAATCTGTAGGAGATAGCCTTTTGATGAGCGGCCCATGGCTTGCTGGTAAATCTACAAAAATTAAAGGTTGTCGCCACGTTAGCTTAGACACTAATTATTGTATTGGTGAGTATTTGCTTGACAAATGATTCCAAATGAAAATGAAATGAAACCGACCTGTAGAACGAATTAAGTGCAAAGCCGGGTCACTGTTAGTGTCCATGGTTTAAGGAATTTAACGGTCCTTGTATGACTAAAGGACTATACGCGGCTTTATCCACGCTGACGTTAGCGTACGTTCCGGCGATTTGGGCACCTATCTACAGGATGAAAAGAAATTCCTTAACCATGACGCTCTTTGATTTTGGATGGGAGTCAGACCGTATCTTTTCTCCTCTACGAGCATACATTGAAAGTAGTCGATCTTGCCGCGTTAGGAAAACGATTTAAATTCTTACTTGTTTTATTTACGATTAAGTTAACAAGGGACGAGATACGTTTCTCCGGCTCGCCAAGCAGCACTTCTTTTAACGTTCCGAATACGCATGTTCCGCATTATTTGACTCTTAACTTATCGCAGTGCCGTCCACTAACCATGACCTTCATAACTTTTCTTGTAGGTTGGGTCAAATGTACCATTGTATCATTTGTCCCACGTAGCCACGCATTCTTACGGTATTGTTAAAAGTTGCGCGTTGCGATGCTGCTTATCAAGCTTTTTTTTGCCTTTGTATTATTTATTCTCATATAAGCGGCCTAAATAATACGTTGTATTCGATGAGCGACCAAATAAGAAGACCTTGTTCTACCTGCTGCTAAATGTAACTTGGGGTCGTTTGAAATCTGTCTCTGTCTGGGATCAGGAAGGGAGCAAAATCCCAAAATGAATTTCGAATAGATTTTCATTAATAGAAACTTTGCTATGAGTAAAATGGAAGGCTTGCTTCTTTACGCCATAAAATGATAAGAAGGTAGTCCCAGAATTAACCGTCATGATATATGGATGGAGGCTGTTTTTTGAAAAAATTTACTGTGTGTACGCACTTTGTAAAGCTTAAAGGCGATATGTTGCTTGTAATTGTTTGTCAACCAGCGACAATGAACGTTTCGTAAAATATGAAAAACTTGATCGTCGTTATGTGAAACAAGATTTTCACTTCTTAGGCTTTCGTATCGAAGCTAGACTGGCTGATTCTATACTGAGCAATTGTCTCCTTGCGCGTTTACAGTATTTAAACGAGTTTGTCCAAGTTTCAACAACTTGACGTTCAAGCGGCGTTCCGTCAAAGGAGCTGAGCAATCTAGAGTTGGAGGAAGAAGATCTTGAAAATGGTTTAGATCAAGAGTATAGATGTTCGCGACTCGCATCACATTTGGTAAGAATTTCAAAAGATGCTGCACGCCTTATGAATGAAAATTTGGAAAATAAGAAAGTTTTGCATCAGATGAGTACCGGATTCGTTCACGATGAAGCAAAAAGTGCGTCGCGGAGATATATCATAGTCATATGTGGGGGGTGTTTTACAACATTAAAGCCGAGTTATTTCCTCGATTATTGACCATGATAAAAGGTTGGGTGTACTGCCTTATATCTACGATGAGGGAACAGTAAAAACAATAGCCTGAAAGCGAATCGTTTTCACAGGAAATGGAGGCACTAAGTCATTGCAACGTCTAAATAATAAAATCAAGAGAAATCGATCGTGTTTTATATGTAGTTATGTATAAATCACAATTAACTGTTGTAGGAATAATAAAGAACTTGACAACAAAATTCATCATAACGCCCATTTTGCTAACAGCGATAAAGGCTTTTTTTCGGTTGGCATATTGTTTTGCTTACCTGTTCGTAGACTCTCGACGGCTATCTACTTTGATTTAATCATCAAATTTCGATGTCGTTTGGTTTATTGCGCAAGTTGATTGATTTATGGACTTGACTTACCTCTCGCGAATCTTTCACTTGACTTCAAACGTAAACATAATATGCTTGTGTGGAAAAAACGTCAGAGGGGACACATTAGATGACAACGATGGCGTCTGTTTGCTTGTTTTATGTCGGATGTCTGACGTGCTGCTGATCTTCTTTGACAAAATTTGATGTCCTAATGTGTTTTCGGCCAGGGAGGAGCTCTACTTGAATGGATTAGATAATATCACCTTCACGAACACTCTCCATATAAGCGTTTATTTTGAAAAACAATCGACTTTTGAGAAAAATTGTGTATTTGAAAGTTTATGGCTGCGATTGCTGAGCAATCGTATTTCTCCTTTGGCAAATTGACTTCTTGTGAGATATTTTTTTTTAAATTAAGTGCACGAACTTTTTCTAAGGCCCCCCTCTCAAGTAAGCGTAAAGCAGGACTTGTGTAAGACAAGAACGTGCAATCCTTAACTGAATCGTGTACGTAGCCAATGAATTGGTAGAAGTAATCATTATGCAAAAAAAAGACTATATATAGGAGTATTTTTTGCATCCCACCCAGTATAAAGATTGATCATTAGGAAGAGTTCGGTATAAGTAATGACTGCAGCAAACTTGTATTACGCTAAGAAATTTCTTTGGATCGCGTCCCATGGAGGAAATCTCAAGAGAAGTAACCGTGAGCATGACAGTAAGGCTTAATCTTTTGAGTTTTCCTTTAACGAAGGAAGAAGATGAAGAATAAGAAGATTGTTGACAAGAAAATCAATTTCAAGAGTTTGGGTTACGTTACTTGACGTTTTAGATTCGCTCTCACGAGGAGATATAATTTTTGATGTGTTTTTTGGTATTTCGCGAATCAAATGAATATTTGTATATGACGGTACGGTTTAGAGTAATTCATGGTCCGGTTTCGACCGAACAATAATGTGCTTACTCGTGTTCACTGATTGCTTACAACGCAAAATTTGAATAAAATTTTTGAATCACTGACATATTCCTAACTATTGCAGGAAAGCGAATAGGCAGAGAAATCATGCGACAGGAAATGCTTTCTATGAGATAAATTTTTCCTTAAGATTTTCCTCAATAATTAATTTTCATTATTCATTGCTCAACACGGTTCAGTGGTAATTAGCTCTGATTGCATATAAAAAGAACTTGGAGGGCTTAGCTCTCATCTAAACAATTCAATCGACAATCAAATAAAAGTAATTTTAGTAAAAGTATCTCTTAAAGCTATAGCGAAAATGTTTAAAATTTACTTTTATAGACTAGACTCGCTTGGAAATTATTTTAAAATTATATTTTATTATAAATAATGGAAGACTTTATAAAAAAGCGTGTATCAATTTTTTACTCTTTTATAACATTTCTTGCAAAACTTTCTTGTGTTTAACAAACACCGCGCTGAGTACCAAGCATTCATTGCATTGCATTGCATTGCATATCCAGGAATGATTGTAGAATTTCTCATTTGTATTGGAAATCTAATAAAATGTTGTTGTGCTCTAAATATTTATGCAATATTCGAGTTTATAAATACATTATGAATTGCAAAATAGAATGCATGAAAAGGAAAAATGATTTTAATATAGGGTTGAAATTGAGTTTCAGAAGAATTAAAGAACTAAGTCTCCTTTGAGAAGTCAAAGCCGGTTTGTTTTCTTTCTTCTTTTCTTTTTCTTTTTAGACATATCGGTATAAATCGCATAAGATGATACGTAAGCTGTCTTCTATTGTATTAAATTAGTGCAATTGAAGTCGAATGTCAGTGACCTTCGATGATGAAGTTAAACCAGTAGCTAGTGGTAGTACTATATTTACTAAATATATTCTATTCGAGGTATGCAATAAACTTAAGCCTTCGATAATTTGCAATTTCGTGTTCGATTACTTCCCTTCAAGCTAAAGCTATATAAAAAACTGTTAATTATTTATTTATGTTTAACATCATTTATTAAATTTATTATTACCATAACTAATCATATGTAGAGAAGCAAGGCATTATTCAGAAAGTTGATAGACTAGATTTTGCGAGGAAGTAAAATATTTTGCTGCTGCTATCTTCTTGTAGTTTTTCATTGGTTTTACGGCAACACAGTTAAATCAGTCAAATGTTTTTAATGAAACTTTACTTATAAGAATTCTGTTAGCAATATAACTAGTAACTGCTGCATTACTTGAATTTTCAACAAGATTTGCATCGAATAAAATGAGCATTCATCTTACACTGCTATGACCCTAAATTGGAAAAAGAAATCAAAGAGTTCATTGGAGGCTATTACAATTTTTTCGATCAAGTCAATGTTTGAACGTGAAAGTTCTTGAATGCCATAACGTCTTCGCCTAAGGCATTTTGAATAGTTTTCCTTAGCCTTAGCCAACAGGGTAAAGCTTTCTTTGCTCATTTAGGGGCAGTTGGGTACATACATTAGGGGTATCAAAATTATGAATGAATTGATACATTATACATATGCATAATCATCTAAAACACAATTCAATAAACAGATCATGGGACGCTGCGTTGTTGTTCGAAGCAAAGCGATCTAGTGAGTAGCAATCAGCGGAAACTGATACGAATATCATTCAATATAATCTAATATATCAATAATATAATGCTAATAAAATAATTATGGATTGTAGTCTTTTATATCTGTTTGGCTTGCCTTGGAGCTGAAAGGTATTTTCTTCATTTTCATTTTTGGAGCAATATTGATGTATCATTGCTTATGCGTTTAAAATGAACATTGACACTTTCCTTTAATCAGCTACGTTCAAAAAAGAGAAACAGACAGAGGAATATAAAGAAGACGGGGTCGTGCTCTTACGACTTAATTACCTCAATAATGTCATCGTTGATGATGAGTGAGTGAGTATTTGATAAAAATTTAATTTATTTAATCAAACCATACAACAACCGTTTATTTAAATATGAAAGCATTTTCGATTGTATGAGTTAGTCAAAGAGAGGCAGTGATAAAAAATATATATATATATATATATATATATAAGCAGTAAAGGTTAACAAAAAGTCATTTGCAAAACAAATGCTCCAGAAATCCTTTGATGTGGTCGGTTTTTATAGCCAATCTTAGGTATGAGTGTCAGTGGCAAACAGCAACACAAGACTTCAGCACAAAGCACAGCTGTCAGTTTTAAAGTAACAAACACCAGCAAACCAAAAAAAAAAAAAAGAAAGAAAAAAAAAAAAAATAAAAAAAAAAAAAAAATACTAGAACAAAAAGTTGAAAAAATATAGCTTTAAAATAACTACAGAAGACGATTTGTTGCTTAGCCTTCGCCACTGTTATATATACTTATGTTTACACAGACATAATTTTTGTTGTTCTTATTCGGTTGTAGCACAAAAAACAGAATACCTAATAACTTTATTATTGTTGTATAAGTTTTTTGTACAACCAACCAAACTTTAGCAGACCAGAAGACGCAACATTAAAAAAGAACTGTTAGGTAATAAAATATTATTCAATATAGAACGAATCTTAAACACCGATCGCACTCGCATCCGAAATATATCATAAATTTGCATAAAGCGGAAAATTGTTTTTTTTTTTTTTTTTTTTTTTTTTTTCGTGCAAAATCCCGATCTATAAGATACGGTAAGTAATTAAGAAAATTTCATGTACGATAATGTTCGAGATTTTGATTGTCTTCGAGAATTTGCAATTTTTGGTTCTATTGGCTAAAGTTTCTTAGATTAAGTTGATTAGTAACACAGAAGCAAATATTCCGAAAATTTCGTAAACTCAAAACCGGTTAGAAATTAATTTCGATATGCGTTGTTGGGTTTTAGTTGTAGTCGTTTACTTAAAGGCATGTCTATGAACGCTAGACAGCACGTGAACCATTTCAACCTGAAAATAGGGATTATTTCCTAAAGCAAGGCTTGAGTAGATGGCAATTTATTTATAATTGCGTTTTGCTTAACCGACAGAGAATTTAATGCCATCGCTTATTGTTGCAAGCATTTTTGCCAACAATAGCAAAAAGAATAAAACCAACCCAAGAAAGCTAAAGCAAATTCTTAAGTTCTAAACTAGTCTCCCAATATACTGCCACTCTTATGATTGAAAAATGTTGCCAATGAGTATCCTAGATATCTTTGCGTATATCTGCGATAGATAGCCCAGAGGACTAGGAGGTGAAAAGGATGGAAAAACAAAAAATTACATAAAAAATAGAATGATGTAAAAGAGACGGAAAAGGGAACGAACCGACGGATAGATTGGCGGGCAGGCAGAAGGGTTCATAGCATTAATAAAGCATCCGTCAGACAGATAGACTGGCTTGGGGCCGGAATGAGGGACGAGCGTCAAATGCCTCTTAAGACAATTATTATATGAAGCTTACAAATATTCCTAATAAAGGTTACAAATCAAATGACAAAATTAGTTTGTCTGCATTGCCCGGCGGTGGATATAAAAACAACCTGGAAAGCGAATTTTTTATTTCTCATTTCTTTGCAAAGGAAAGTTTTTAATGAAAACAAAACAACCCGCTCGCGCGCCATTCGTTGTTGAGTCATTTGAGTTAATTTGCATAAGTGTGTACGTATCTGTGCCTGTGTGTTGTAGCTTTATTATGTTTTCGTGTTCAGGTCGAAAAAATTTCGCAAAATTAGCACAATTTAAAAAGTCATAATATCCAGCACTTACAAATTACTCACAGTTGTAGCTATAAATGTATACTTATAAATATATATATATATATACATATGTATAAAATTATGAAATGAATAAATAAATAAATAAAAATAGTCTAAACGTTTTACAAAACGCCGTAAGTTATTGAACGAAGGTAAAAGTGTAAAGAACAAGAGAGGCAGAGAGTGAGAGAAGGACAATCGCAAAAGAGAGAAGATGAGAGAGTGAGAAATAGAGAAGGTGAGAGTGATAGAGAGAGACAGAGACCGATAGAGAGAGAGAGAGAGGGAGAGAGAGAGAGAGAGAGAGGAGGGAGAAAATAATATTGCTTTATAAAATGAGAAACAGCAGGGAAGAATTAAAAAGTAAAACACATACTAATGTGGCGCACGCCAGGCTAGTGCATGTAAACAAATTAGCCAATTTTAGACCTTGCCATGGTAACGAAAACAAAAAGAAACTAAGATTAATCATAATTCTTTTTGTTCGTTCGCCCATCAATGCTTATGCTTATGCAAATACATTATGCATCACTGCTCTTCATTACTACTTTGTATAGTTTTGATTGCTTCCATGGTAATATAAAATGCAACAAAATTGGTTTTTCTTTTTCCAACCGTTCTATATAATAAAATGTTTAATGGCTCAACAAGGCCAAAACAAGTGAAACGAACAAAAGCTTAAAATCGAAACATTTAATGCCTAACTCCGCGTAGTGACAAGTTCGAATCACATTCTCTAACAGCAGTTGCTTGTTTTGTCCTTGATATGTTTAGAAATATCTACAGCTGAGATGCCAAGTTTAGAATTCTATAAAGCGGATATTTTATTTTTGCAGAATTGTAAACCGATGAATAGTGTAATCCATTTATGAAATTGTGGATTTTCAATTTAAGGCGCATGCCCCTTTTCTAGATAACTTCTAAGCACGTAACATCTTACTGTAAAGTTTACAGTGCAGAACATTTTATAGCATAAGTTTAGTAGAGCTCCAAACCCCGTTCATTGTTGCTTACACCAAGGCGTTAAGATATAGTGAATGTGGAGCATATCTTGAGGCACATGTTCTTCTGCAACTTTGTAGCAGCAAAAATATTGGATAAATATATATAGGGTTTTTGGTAACAGTAAGAAATTCTGATTATTTTTTCTTTCTAATATGTTGTACTTCAGCCACATTTGTTGCTGAAAACTTCGGTGTTACTGAACTAAACTAAACGTAACGTATTCTTTTTGTTATGCTCCAAGGGCATAATATGGCGTACATACTACCCAAAAGCACTTGAGAGAGATTCACCTTTTATGATACCAGTCGATTCAGGAAGTGATTCTGTCTGTGCGCTTGTCCTTCTGCTTATCTGCACGATTCGTATTTTTCTGTTTAACCTATTGGTACCAATTGTTGCGATATTTTTATGAAATTTGATACATTCATCTGTTTGGGCCCAAAGATGCACTCTATTAAAAATGGGTCGGATCTGGCTACTTTTTCGACTAAATAACATAGAACACCTTGGGTCATTATCAAAAAAAAAAAAAAAAAAAAAAAAAATACAATTTTCAAAATTTTTCAACAAACTTGGCTGAACAATAGTACTTCCCAGTTTTAAATTGGGGTTAAAAATTTTCATCAGAGGGGTTAATTTTTATAGTTAAATTTGTATAACGCCAGTTGACGTTGTGGGGATAATCCAATATGTGGCCTTCTATAAGAAGTGTCTTTTTACATGAAAACAATGTATAGTTTTTGGTGTATTAAGCAAGGTGGTGTAGGATATTTAACGGTTAATCATGGCCGTCTGTAATGTGTTCAATTGGTGTTTATGCATTTAAAAATGCCATAAAATAATACAAGGCATGTAGTTCAGTGTAGCGAATGACGTGTAGACAGATGTATCATAATTCAAAACTCTTGCAGTTCTAAGTCACGAACTCTGTAAATTATATCGATACTGAAATTGTTTATCTCAATTCAAACGCACATCAGTTTCGATGATAATTATTGGATACGAGCAGAAATAGTGTTGCGACACTCAATACAATCCCTTCAGAAACAATTTTTGTTGTTTGCGCTTAGGAATTTGGGCTGGAAGCCGCTTGTTTCTCTGCCGTCGTATGAAAATACGTTACAATTGATATCCTTATCTTTACTTGAGAGACGCAGATTTATTCTGGGCGTTACCTTCTTATTTAAGGTAATCAATGGTACAGTTGATTAGGCGAAATTACTTGGGGAGATACGGTGTAATGTTCCCAATCGCCAATTTATATTTATTAAGCTTAAAATCTAGGCACCTGTAGGCGATTGTAAACTCACATAGCTTCAAAGCTTTAGATAGGTTGAAATTTCGGTCGGCTTAATCGGAAAGTGTGTCGAATATGCGCTTAGAACTTACGCATAAAAGATTCTGT
Organism: Glossina fuscipes; assembly: GCF_014805625.2. Classification (NCBI taxonomy): domain Eukaryota; kingdom Metazoa; phylum Arthropoda; class Insecta; order Diptera; family Glossinidae; genus Glossina; species Glossina fuscipes. The sequence continues at coordinate 39,844,893 of NW_023998414.1, forward strand.
CTTTTACTCTTCTTGTAAACATTCCTCCTAGCATTTAGACGGTTTGCATAAACGGGCTGAAACGTAATCCTTGTCAATAGTTTCTTCAGGTTTTGGTAGTTTCGCTTGACCTTGAAAGCATGCCCACTCGTTGTAAACCGCATAATACTTCCTTTTAGTTCTTAACTAATACAGTGGCACTCACTGAAATCAGTGTTCGAACATATTGATTGCCAGTTAGTAACCAGGTCCGTATTATCAATAAAACCGATTATTATATCATTATGAAATAAGCTTCAATTTGATTATAAATAATATCGTCAGTCCTTATCTATTCGGCTTCTCTGCCGGACAAACGAAACCTGACCTAGACCTTCATTAAAAATTTGAGTGTTAGTAGCAATTTTTTAGTTTATGAACAGCCTCTCAGGGCAACTCCGCTATATGTGCCTTTGTTTGTGTTCGATTTAAACTTGGAAAGATTAGGCACTGTGGGAAGGACTGCTATTGATAGGAAATTCGGGGGCGAGTAGTTGGGAACGCTGAAAAAATCGTATCGTTCTCTTAAAGAACTTAGTTGGTGGAGAAATATTTTTTTATAATTGTAGAACACTTTTCCTGAATGGGTCTTCACAGGCCGTATTACCTTGTCTTTCAATGATATCGAGAGTTTAGAACACATTGTCGTCGTTCACGATTACCTGAGCAATTCGCTGTACGTAGCCGACAGCCTCCAAGGTTGGGCGGTTCGCGCCTACGTTAACTAATAGTGCGAACACAGGCCATGTAAATAGTAGAGATATCGGCTGCAATGACGTACCTTTTGCACCACTTTAAAAAACTTACCTCCTTGGCTGCAGCTTTCGACATTGCAAACATCAAAAAAGGAGAGAGAGTCTATTTACTCGTCGCTTGCTAACAGACATAACAGTGCTTTGGTTGTATTTCAGAGCTATCTGCTCACTTGGTGAAAGGAAATTAACGGCATCGGGTACTGTCATCCGCGATTGATAAAATAGCGTTTTCTGTCACGCATAGAAAGTCAGTGATGAACACTAGGAAGAGTGAACGCAAAAAAACAAGGTATTGCCATACTGCAGCATTTAAATGGTATTTGCTCGATGTAAGCCCAATTGATAACAACTCTCATCTAAGAGTTATTTAAGCGACTCGGTGTAAGTCGTGTGACATTGTCGCCCACACCAAATGCAATCACTTTGGAGACTAGAGCAACATGTCTAGAACCATAGTGATAATATTTTCTGATTTGTTGCGAGAAATGAGTTCATTAAGTTGATATGGTCGGTTCAAAATTCAATACTTTTTTTTTATAAATGCTCTGCCGGCCGTCTTTGAAGGCATTTTCAGCATCATTCTGTCTGTGACTTACTGACTTTAACTGTTGAGTTATTCAAATTTTGCAAATCAATGGTACAGAAAAACATCTCGTAAACTCGTTATTTGATTCGTCTAAAAAAAATATTTGCTTCGCGGGTTTAATTGGCTTATTTTCTCACTTTTTTCCATACTCGACATAAGTTGTGTGTCGCTAAGTACAGTTTACGACAAGCGTTGCTGCAGGAACACTGAAAGCTGATAGGAAGTTAAAAATTGACACGTCTTACGTCTATAAGTATAGCTTGAAGAAGGCTTGTTTCACCTGCAGTGAATATTGTCAAGCAATTTATGAAAAAAGTTAATATATTTTAGATGGTAAGAGTCTATGATTTGATGGTGAAGGTGAATATAAACTTTGTATTTGGCATTTTAAACAGTGGATTGCAGATGCTTTTGATGCCATTCAAACTGCGAGCTATTCTTTCGTTGAAAGAGACCCCCACCCTTTAACTATTTTTCAGTTATATGAGTTTGAAACGACTGTGTAATGAAAAATAAAATTTAAATAAACTTTGATAGAAAGTATTTAAAACTTTGTATGAAAGCAGTTTAGAAATCGTTGGTTAACTCGTAAACCGAGCTTTCATTTATTAACCAATGAAAGTCTAGTGCCAACAGACTTTCAAATGCAACTTAAAAAGCATAAATTTTTTTGAGCTTTGTGGCAGCAATTTTAATATAGGAAGCTTTAAGAGATGACATAAAAGCCATTTTTCCCAAGCTTGCTTGAAAGAAATTTACCATTATTTCAACCGAAATTGCAGAGTGAAAAACACTTTGATTTAATACAAATTAAAATTCGGAATACAAATCACTTTAACGTAACTTTAACGTGAAATGTGGTGTAAACTCTTGTGGCTAAGATATTTAAAATATTTTTTCAAGATAAACTTGAATTGAACTGAATCCTATCGAACGCACATTGTAATACATTTTTGAATAGCAAGCAGATCGAAATTGATTTTAGCCGCATTTGATGGGCGAGTAAATAGATAACTACTGAACATGTTCTATATAGAGATTTGGTTAAAAATATATACATAAACTATTGCCAGAAACCACTGTCCGTTTCGGTTGCAACAAATTGCAAAAAAGTACGCGCGTATGTTTGACTTTCACTTTTTATCACTAATTGTATACACACTGACCCAGCAAGTAAATCAAAACGAAACAGATTTATGTTGGCATTAAATGAGATACGATTATGTACCCATAGCTACTGATAGAGTTCATTTAGGCCGGTGCGTTCTCTGCGAACTCCCAAAATGGAAGAAATGCTACAGGAGCGTGTAAAAATGTACCGAAATTGTTTGCTTGTATGGTTTCAAAAAGTTCAAATAGATTACTTCGACCTTTCCGAAACGCCTCGCGTCACTGAGCAACTACCTTTGATCAGAGAGAGAGAGAGCAACATCATTGTTCATGGCCAATGTCGAAAGCAAAGGCTTAAATCGGCTTAACAAACCATTTTGGGCCAAGTTGCGAAACTAGGATTTTGTTTCATCCTAAAAAGGGGCTGCGCTTTCCGGTAGACCTCTTATGTTATATTTACGTATATGCCTATGTATATATTCTTTCGCAGAACGAATTTCTTCAACATCTACTACTCGAAGGGAAAACGAATATAAGCATTTTATGTGCAATGTTTTGTTTTCTATGTTTTCTATCCTGCTGCATGTGCGTATGTGTTTGTCAGGGTAAATTTATTTTGAAAACTATTATTAATAAACGAAAGTAATTACATTATTAAAATTTGCAGACTTAATGTGTGAGGTTAGCCGCGGTTCAGCTGCGGCTTAATACAATGACTCACAAACTACTTCTCCTACATAAAGGGACACGCATGCATAGATGCGCACACACGCATATAGCCGCGCTTAAACCTTTGACATATAAATGAATTGAAGGCTTATATGGCAAAAACGAGTACTTTCATGCGGACTAATAATCGAACGGCAACATTAAAAAGAACAGTGACAACAACAACGATTGCAAGTTAACATGTGTAAATGTTTTATATAACACAAAGCCAAATGTGTGCATTGTATCTGCTATGCGCGAATATTAATGTCAGCATTATAACAGTAAATTAAATTATCGACAAATTTATTGTCATCAGTGAGCAATTAAAAGTAATTATTATAAATATATAAATTTTTTTTTTTTTTTTCATTTTTATTATATTTATTATTAAATGTGCAGTCATTTGTATTATAAATAGCACTGTAGGTGTTAAAACACACAAACACATACATTAATAAATTGATTAAAAAGTAATAAGCCTTTAAAAAATTGAAAACGCACGATGATATATATATGGCGCAGTCGGTATTCAAAACTTCTCTCGTTTCAACAACCAATCGTTGAATAAATAAAGTGGAAAAAAAGTTGGTTAAAATAAATATAAAATAATATAATTATTCGTATAACGACTTTTGAAAGTAAGGCATTTGAAGGGACGCCAACAAGAAAGTGATCCGACCCAGACCATTTTCAACAGCGTTTGGGTCGTTGGGTCGAAACACGTGTATGTGCGAAATTTCATTAAAATGTCTCAAAAATTGCGACCTGTAAATGTAACCTGGACAGATAAACATGCGATCTGGCGGACAGATTGAATCATTTTCTGAATCGGTCTGAACTGAAATAGTTGGTCTACCGCAATTTCTTCTGGGTGTTCCGTCCATCCGCGAAAACTTAATATACCGCTGTATCACAAGCGATAATATAGGGTATAATCGCACAAGTACCACTCGAACGGTATCAGATTCGCTTTATACACAAAATGATTGCCTTAAAATCCTCTTAATAAGTTTTCTTCATTTTTGGCATAATTTGCATAATGGGCATAAGTCCCAGTCGCCTTTATTTAATAGCTAAGAGAGAGAGCGTCTTCGTTCTAGTAGCACACTGTCAACCATTTGATTTGTCAATCAGCCACCAGTCAAATAGCTGTCGATTTCATTAGTCCTGTGATCAATGCGCAACCTTAAGCCGACGGTTTAATACTTTTTGTCATTACTTATTTTCTATCTATCTATATATTGCGAACATGTGCGACAATGGGCCAGGTGATGGGGTTAATGTAACCAAGGTTTTATTCTTTCATGCGCATGCATTTATTATTTTTCAAAATTTTCCCGTTAACGTAGAGTTTTTTCAGAAGAACAGAATCACTTTAATGGTGTTCTCCAAGGTTCTTGTTTTAAGTTAGGTCTGGAGAATATGATGGGTAGGACAGTACATTATACTTCCATATATTCAATTTAATCTGCGTAGCCTTTTACTGGACGCTCAGTGTATTTGTTTCATCTCGATCGAAGGCAGGCATTCGATGTGCGGTTAGCTTTTCCATGCCTAAGCTTTAATTGAACATGCGAACAAGCCATTCTTTAAATATATTTATAGCTTCTAATAAATCTCTTACCTCCATCCAAGGGTTATTCAGTTATTGGAGGAACTTGAGCAAAGTCTTCACCAGTGGTTGCACCTTTTGCAAGCCACGTTCGCTCTCATCGTACACCCATGGTGATATAACCACTCCTTAATTTTAGTCACCGGCAACTGATGGTCGAAGTGGTGGCAAGTGATGGTAGAAAATTCTCGCATGCAAGTCTTCAATTTGTGTAACTAGTTTTTCAAAAACAAACGCCTAGTGATAGGTCAATCATGAATTTCTTCGTTTTGTGCACGAACAACTTGGGCCAAAAACTTTTCGGACAAGCTATACGTACGCACACACAAACGCACGTGTTCATGCACATATGTATGCTTACATAATATATTTATAAATATACGTACATTTATGCGTATATAGAAATACTTATTTATGAATATTGTCATTTTGTTTGTTATATTTTCAACTTAAATTAATAAATTTTTTGTGTCAAGGGTGATAGCATGAGCCAGGTAGCTAGAAAGGATCATCGCACCGGTATGTACTGTAAATCTCATAAGGTCTACCTCTTTCTCCACTTGTGATCTATAAATATCTCCAAAGCTCTAAAAAAGTCGAGCTAGAGAATTAACAGATAGTTCATAAAATGATTTTGAGAGATGTAGGTGGGCCCGCATCTTTTGCTTATCTCTTATCTCGTCTAGCGATAAAGCATTGCCGACCCTTGTTAGGTGTGACATTGTTTCTCTTCTCTCTTTCCTCTCGATCTCTTTATTAATATCAACATATTCTTAAGAAAATTAAAATGAATTATGGTAATAGTGTTCTCCACCATCATTGCTCTTTAAACAAACTTGCTTACATTAATTAGCTTCAGAGCGAATCTACGCTTCGCATAAGTGGATCTGTTGTCCGGTGGTATTTTAGCTGATAGGTTTGTTATAATCACCAAACAAATCAAGCTATAATAGTAAAGACGACTAAGTGTACATATCTCGTCATTTGTTGTTTTCTATTTTTGATATTTTTGTTGTTGTTCAAATGAAGACTGGTATAGTTAATTTTCTTCTTTTTCGTACACTTATCGCACTGGGCATCAGCTTATCGTTTCGGCTAAAAGAACCAAAACTAAACATGGGACTCTCAGCTAATTTTATCTATTTATCATATTACTCTGGGATTCTGAATTGAGCTGTAGATAGCTCGTCAAGCTTATCCACATTTTTCAAAATTTACGTCTTTGCCCCAAAAATTACATCTCTGATTTGGGAAGAAGTTCAAAAAGCCGCCCAAATAAATAGTAAAATGAAAAAGTTGTAGAAAAACAATTCCTTGAAAAGTTGGACTTTTTGGGGGCCCTCAGGAAAGAGTATTTTTGTCCTGTCCGAATGTTATCGCCTAATATCTTATCTGTTGATTTCTAATTCCTCTGCTAAGCTCGCAGACATCGTAAGGACATTTTTCTGTTTCCAAGCCTTCCAAAGCGTTTCCCAACAAAAACAGGTTATTGCAACTTTATTAAGATGACTTTTGAGTAGACGTAAAGCTGAAAGTGATACGAAAACTTTTAATACATTTGCGCCAAGAAACTGAAAGTTGGAGAAGAAGCGAAATATTCGGCTCTAGAATTATGCATTTACTTGCCGCTTTCTCTTTCATTTCCCTAACGTGTCATTCTGTTTGCGATGGTTGCACAAAAAAAAAAAAAAAACAAACTGTCGAACATCGTCGGGGAAAAATATGCGTAAAAAGTATTTCAACAGAAGCAAACAACTTTTGTTGATATAGATAAGTAAAGGGGACATTTTTTAGTTTGGCCGCGCTGGAGTCTCAAATTGAAGTGACTTTTAATAAAAGACTTCAAAAGAATGGTACAAGTAGATGGAGTTAGAAAATGTCCAAAAAAATATCTGCTTTCTCCAATTTAGAGAGAATAGACTTCCAAATCAAACTATATCTTAATCCCAATTAGCTAACAGAGTTCTGTTAGGGCGTTCGCAGAGCTCTTTAAAGGCAGATGGTAGGTGTCTTCGCTTGTTAAATTCGAATTTATCATCACATTGTTCACTGAAAGTATGCCGTTTAGGCCCATTGACCCTCTTTGACAGATCGATATGAAATTTATGGACGCATTCCAAAGAAGAATGAACAGCGATGGATATTTTTACCGCTACTAATATCATCAACGAGAGGTTTGACGCTCTTCAATGACTTCGATTGCGGTGTTTTTTCTTTCTTGCAGCATATTCGTAACCTTTGCACATGTCTGACTCTCCAGTAATAGCGTACTAGGAAGTGATTTTTAATTTCGAAGGAAAGCTTCTCTCCCGATTCGAAAGTATTATGCAGACCTGCTTCCTTCTGATTAGCCCTGGTGTAGATCACAGCAGACATGTTTAATAGATCAGCGCCTCTGCAAAGTTCAAGATGTGCGAAAATGTTTCTACTGCGAGGGCATACTCAAGGCATCCGATAAGACGCAGAAGACAATAAAGAATGCTGATCAGAAATAGAATTTTTTAGTTAAATTTAAATTTTATAAAAAAAAAAAAAAAAAAAAAAAAAAAAACGCAGTATTTGTTTGTACACCTAATAATTACAATTATGGAAACTAATATTTTTTAAATATGTTAACAGGAGCATAATAAGCGCTATGTGGCTCATTATTTAAAGTTTTAATGGTTATAATAAATACGTGCCTTAATTATGAAAAAAAATTAATTAAATAAGTAAACAAATAAATGAATGAGTGAATGAATGAATGAATGAATGAATGAATAATATTGGTTCTCTTACACACACCTTAATAACATCGCAGAGTTTGTAGAATGAAATGAATTTTACTTGAAATAATAACATGTACGATGCCGTTCGATGTCTAAGCGAGAGATGAGAAGAGAATTCCTTTTGAAATGAACATTTAGCTTGGTGGCAACCAAGCGAGCGAAGAGTAAATAAGTCAGAGAAGCTCATAATTATTATTTGATATAAATAGAGAAATGGGTCGTGTGTGTAGCACTAGAACACTATAAACTTCATCCATATATATATATATATATATATATATATATTGAATTTTAATTATTTATTTTTGTCTATGAAATTGATTAAAGTAAAAATAGTTTGATTACCTTTGTAACTGTGTACGTGTATGTAAATTTATGTACATATATGAACGATGTGAAAATATATCAACAGATGCCATGTATGTGTGTACTTGTGTTTGGACGTGTACGCGTACATGCAATCTTGCTTATAGATTTATATGTATCCGTATACAAATAGTATTAAGAGAGTCGTTGTTACAGTCGTACAACTACACATAAACACAAACACAAACACACACACACACACATACACACACATGTAGTTGATTGTTTATTTGTGATTTTTTCTGTAAAATATATCGTAAAATCTCACGCATACCAAACATACATGACTTACAGGCAAACAAAGCCCAAACATACAAAATATATAAAGATACACACACATACACACACACACACACACACACACACACAAATCATACTCCGTAACCATACATATATATGTACACCAATATGCGAATCTATTTATATATATATATATATATATATATATATATATATATATATATATATACATATATATATATATATATATAATATATTTACGAGGTATGCAGGCTTTTAATCTGTACCACATATTGAGTCGGTTCTATGCTATACATATCCACATGCATACATACATACATACATACATACATTCATAAATATAGATGTGCACTATACATACATTATGCTATGCGTTTGTGGAATATTGCTTTTACACCTTTTGTGTTAGTTGTTTCTATGTTCAGATTTCTCTTGCAACTTGCCATTACATGTTTTTATACAATATTTGCATACAATCGTATGTAAGTGGATTTTTGCTCGAGTTCAGGATTTTTCTATAATATATCGATTTACACTTTGAGGTTTATTGCATTTAAAAACATATTTATGCATTTTCGTGTGTATGTGTGTGCGTGTGTGTGTATGTGTGTTAATATATGCTTATATATATATATATATATATATATATATATATATATGTATATATAAACGTATTTATGCACCTTTAGTACCCGTAGACATCTTTATCATGTGGTATTTCCTAACAAGCATATTTCCATTTCGATTTATATACAATGCATACATTTTTCTTTCTATAAAAACTAAAGAGGAGGGAGAAGATGGTGGAGTGCTTTTCCGCTTATTGAGCACTAAACTCTTTGTGTCGATAACAAGGTAGCCTTTTTACACCTGTTAATTACATTAGAGAAATTAAAGGAGTATATGCATAAAAAATATATATATGTGCACAAAAAAAAAAAAAAAAACCAAAAAAGAAGAAAAACTAGAAAAAATTCTGCTTCAACTGTTAAATATTCATAAAGCAATTAACACATGTTTAAATCAACTTTAAAAGCTTTAATATTATTGCTTTAGATTTTATCTGATATAACCCATTGATTTTTTTATTACAGTTTTTTTTATTTTTTTTTTTATTTTTTTGCCTTTAGTTATAAAGCTTTTATTTATTTATTTATTTTTTTTTCTTATCTATGAAATCTATGAAAACTACACTTACTTGGCTTACCTTTGAATCATTGATATCGTAGAGGAAAATTACTCAGGCTATTATATAAAAGGTTTGGTCATCCTCTATGAATTTTTTAAATATTTTTAGTTACGTTTACGTGCAGCGTGAATCGTCAGTTATCATCAATTACACCAACATGAAAAACTCCGGTACAGGGGTTTAATAATTCAAATTTATTATGGCAAGAGATGTGGGATAAACACATTTTGAGAAATCCGCGCCTGTCAATGTTGCCGACGTAAATGTTGCACTGGGCCAAAAAGTTTCAAATTATGCGGCATTTTTTTTTTTTAATCTTGTTACTTCGGTAGCAAATTGTAATGCATATGAACATTTATTCAGTCAAAGGAACATGCACAAGCGGGGATCTGTAGCTGCTGTTGTAAAGAGTCCAATACATCTCTTGGAGATTGCTTCGATGTATTGAACATTTCCCAGTGACACGTCGAAAATTGTACTTTCGTTTTGATCTGTATACCTAGAATAGACGTAGAAGATAGGAAATGGCATGAAACCACTCATAATACCATAGATTTGTATTTTTTTTGTTCGCAAATCTTTTTCATTCAAAATCATTTTGGGAGAATAAGTTTTCTTTTCACCTCAATGTTTGCGTTATTGAGGAGAATTAATGCGTGTGTAGGCAAAAAAGTGCACGAGTGAAAAAGAGAGAAAGGCAGAGAGAGAGAAAGAGAAAGAGTGAAAGAAAAAAAGAAAGAAAGAAAGAAAGAAAGAAAGAGAGACAGAGAGACAGAGAGAATATATTCAAAACCTTTCGGTTATAAAATGCTCATCATTTTTATCATCATTTTTGTGTACTAATGTGCAATAAACTTGTTTGAACACCAGCTGATTTATTCGTGCACGGTGTGCTCTTAAGCAAGCACAACCTTTTCCAACTATTCGATAGGCACTATTTATTGCTGCCTATCTGGGTTGGGAAGGTATCTCGTACACTGGCTGCATACCAAACGTATATAGGAAGGGTAAGTGTTCCATCAGAGTTATAGCGCTGCGACAGTGACAGTGTGTTTGTTGCATTAATGAAACTAGTTCAGAAGGTCTTCCTTCTATCGGCGTGTCCAATTTTTTGGATAGGTAGACTTCATGCCCCTCTAAATTAGATAAATACGGCGAATAATTTATAGTTAAAATGCAATTTTTCGGTAAAAAGTCAGTGTGAGCTGACGTTCATCAACCTTTGCTCGTATCATCGAATAAAGCTTTTTACCCGTTCAAACATGTTGGCCACTTTCTCCACAATATTCAGTTTTGCACCGTTGTTTTCGCCTGTTTATATCAGAACACTGTTGAAGTATTGTGTACTTCGCCATCTCAAGCAGCCATAATTAGTTGACATCACTGCAATGCGCTATTTTGAGAAAGTCCCGTTTATGACAGAATTAAAAAAACAAGTTAAGGAATTAAATTATTTGAGTTTGAGGACTATTTGGGAAGTGATGAAAGAGATATGGTTTAATAGATTTAAAAAAGGAAAAATTAAATTTCAATTTTGCTGCCATCGAACCTATTATACCGATCATCTTTATCCTATGTAAATTTTCATACTCTATAGCATTGGGTGGGAGTGATTGATTTTTCGCGGTGTTGTAGAATTTACATTTAACGTGTCTATCATTGTTTATGGGTAAGGAGTAAAAGTCCGGAAAGCAAGCATATTCTCAGTTGACGTTGCAGCAAACTCGTGCCCTCGGGCTGATTTGGTCAATTTTCCAAACTAACTTGAGTGAAGAACGTTTCACTACTTGTGGTGAATATAAAGACGATATCTTAATTTTTGTGTCGTTGAAAATTTTTGCTTAAAACTTAACACAAAGTGGACCGTTAGAGCAACGGACTGATGGTCATGCTTAAATCGTTTTAGAATGATTTGAGGAAAATGAATATAATGCTTGAAATTCGCTGGTGGGTATATAAATTCGCCTCGTGCTTAAATTTCATTCGATATTTTAATTGGGCAATCGGGGTGAAGTGAAGTAACTCTTACCAATGTCTGTGCCAAGGTTTCGATCATAATTTTGTTCACAAGCATATATCGCCAAAAACCATTTTTTAAACTTACGAGCTTTCGGATGCGTATTCGTTGACAGTAGGAATTTTTAGTGGGCGTAACAATTAAAAGAGCTATGTCCTCTATCATGAAATCATAGATAACTATTTGTCGGCATTAGAGCCAAGAGGCTGATGTGGACAATTTGCAATCTGTACTTTTAGTTATTTCTAGCAAAGATGTGTGTGTGTGTGTGCCAAGGTTGAGATCTCTACATACCGTAAATCGCTCGTTACCTGCAAAGAAATTATGTTTATCTTGTCAAATTGAGAGAAGGAAGCCTCGGAGACCGCCTGGCTATATATATATTCTCCTTTAGCATTGAATTCTGATTTGATTGACGGATGTCCGTCTGTCTTTTTATGTAACGTCTAAATGTAAACACTCCCGTGAAAACGAATTTGGCGAAAATATTGAAACTTCTTGCACGCACTTTAATTTCGAAAGTGGGTAAGAAGATCCCCTACAGGGCAATATGAACAAAGAATATCTCTGCCTTTGTAGATTTTTTCCCTAATATTTCAATAAGCTACAATGGATACGCGATAAAAATTTCCATATATACTATAAAAAAAAGCGGAAAAAATCATCTGCGTCCACTCAATGCTCAATGCTATATGGAATATGGAAATTTCGATTTTTTTTTCGCTCCTTTTATACTTTTTGGTTCTTTGTTTTTTTTTTTTTTTTTGTTTAGGTTAAAGGTGGAAAGGTTATGTAGAAAAGATGCCGGCAACCGCCGAATATAATTTATTTACCTGCTTCTATTTGGTTTTAATTTAAATTTCTCTTAGGTCATCATAAAAAATCTATAATAGCGGACGGGGAGTATTAAAGTTCGAATGCGAATGCAGTTTTATGTTCTCGTTAATTTTATTGAAAAACCTGCCAACGTAGCGGGTATATTGATTTGATGAGCAACGCTCACATACCCTTGCAGCTTTGCTGCATGACAACTGTTAACTTTTTGGGAAATTAACTTTCTCTTGGGTATCATGATAGACTGGCAATGATGTCAGCAAAATTGTTACATTATTAACAACACACTTAAATACACATTGCATGCATATTTCATAGCATAAAAGCTTGAGAGTTCGCAACTGTTTGATTTTGTTCTTTTATATTTTCTCTATCTATCTCGCTCTCAGTGTTTCTCTCTTTCGCCCCTCTAAATAAATCATTGTTTTTTTTTTTTTTTTTTTTTTTTTTTTGAAAATACTATTGGATATTTAATTGAGTTTCCGCGTTCGAATTGGTAGGTCTGATGGAAGGTTAAATGAAATTGATTGCAATTGATTTGAATACAAAGAAAATTTTTAAAGTTGAATTTAATGTCAATTCTAAGAGCAATAATTAATACATGAGGTGTCAAGGTTAGATATTTTGTCGTTTTCACGTTCATAATAGCAGTTAGATATTTGCTGGGTGTAATGGGGAGATTCTTCACAAGTAATCGCATGTAAACGTTTTTCAAATTTTTGCTTAAGCGCATTTATTGCCTCTAATATGACATCATGCTGTGTAATTATCAGATGCAAGTGTGCTAATTATGAGCAATTCATATTCATGCATTCAATGTTTGTTAAAAGTGCAATTCTGTCTGTATGTCTTTAATTATGTATCTATATATGTATATTGTGTAATTTGTTCGAGATTATGGCTAACATCTGCCCAATATCAGTAATTAAAATGAGTTGGATTGCTCAATAGTTAGTTAGTTACTCCTGTAATATTACACAATCGTTACACAATAGTTGTATTGTATTGTTCTTTAACCCACACGCACACTTACTCCTTTGCACTGTTCTGGCTATCAAGCCATTCATTTTATACACTATATTACTTGCGTTGCAAAAATATGATAAGTTTGTGAGGATGTATGCAACAACCAGAAGGACTTGAGAGCGAACCCCACCTCTTACCATACCAATCGATTCAAAATCACTTTCTCAATCGAGGTCCGTCTCACCGGTCCGACTCGCTTATATTTTGACGAAACTCTATGCAACGACATGTTTTCGTCGAAATGGACGAATGCTGTTGAGAATGTTTCGGATGGGACAACTTTTTCGGATACTCCTCCCATATGAACGGCTTATTTTGAAAAGTCCCTATTAATGAGTAACTGTATTAAATTGAGAGGTATAGGATAGGATTAATGGTGGGCCGTGTCCCATCGTCGGGTTTTCATTCTTTTTGTATTGAAATTGACGCCTTATTTAATGGTTTTCTTAATACACAGGCTTTTAAATTTCTCCCATACTTTTCGACCTACTCTTGTTCTTGCTCGAACCTTTTGCACTCTATGTTTCTCGTCAATCGCATTTTCGTGTGATTCGTTGCGTTTGGTTTCAATTTTATTACTTAAAATTTTTTAAGAATCAACTTTCCGATCACTCTCGGAAAAAAACCTTATACGTGCATCAGGACGGAAATGCTGGCAAATTATTACCGCAATATGCACGAGGCTGTAATGTGTTTGAATCAAGTCGCACACACAAGGCTGTGATCGATTTGAAAGCCTTTATCGTCCAGCTCTTTCAATAACATCTTACTTGAACTTTCTTTTCAATTTTCCTACATAATGCAAAAATCATTGATTTATGCCATTAAGCAAATCTGGTTTTGTTTGGGTTTCTTTCGAATTCATTTCTTACAATTGCACACAATTATGCAAAATCAGATATTTTTCCAACAGATGTCACTTGAGTCTTTCAGTAACATAAGCTCGCTTTCGAAAATGCTGTAGAGCCATTTGCTGATTAATTGCCCATCAACTACTTAGCAAACATTTGAAAAAAATACGAAATTTATAGTTGTTGTTGTGGCTGAATCTCTTGAACTCGTTACTTGTTGTTAAAAAAAAAAAAGAAAGAAAAACACGAAAATAAAATGATATATTGACGCTCCAGAATATAAGGTGGACGTGGTAAATTTTTGATTTTTTTATATAAAGGCTTTAAAATTATAAGAAATACTTAACAAAAGTCTTGGAAGCATTTCCATCCTTTGCCTGTGCGCATAAGAAGTAAGAATTTCCAATAGTGTTCCTCCTTCGGTCAAAATCAATCAATTTCAATGTACCAAATTGCATCTACACAAGGAAATAAGACATATAGACGGACAGACAATCCTAGATTGAAGATTAGAAGAAAATGATTCTGAGTCGGTCAGTGTAATAAAAGGCTAATATCTCAAGACCTCGCGGTTGTTGCATACATCCGCGCAAACTTAACGTGCCCTTGCACCGCAAGTGGTGTACTGTATAATGAAAAAGCAAGCTTACGAAATATACTGTAAAAGTATATCATATTTCCGGACACAAAATTAAATTGAAATGTTAACCAAATCTGCGGTGGTAGCAATCACATTTAGGAATTGCTTGCAACATCTACAGCCTTAACAAATAAGAATGTGGTACAAAAATTATTGCTCCTTACAGCCTTCACTACACTTAACAAATGTTTATATAAAATTTTTATATGTGATTGTAAAATAAAAATTAAAAATACAAATCGTCAAAAATTCAACGGAGCTTATAAGCAATTTGGAAATTTCAATAAGATGAGAAACAATGGATTCACCTCTGGAAATATAGCCGACTGTGATTTAAATAGAAACTTTTATTCAATTAACAAAAACGATGTCTGCTTTATTTGTCCTACAATCTCGTCTTACAATTTCATTCAATTATTCGTTCACAACAACTACTACAATAAAGGAAAGAAGTAAAAACGTTATAATGGGACATGGTCCACCACCACTCGACAGGATGAGGCGTGAATATTGTAAGTGATCGAAAAAGTGATCCGATCCGAACCATTTGCAATAGTGTTCGTTCTTCGGCCAAAACACTCCGGTGTATCAAATTTCATTAAAATATCTTAAAAATTGTTGTCTGTAGATTGGCATAAAAAAAGGCAACACAGACAAGCATACGCTCGATGAAAATAACTCTTTGCGATGTGAATCCATAAACAAATGAAAATTGAAATTTTACACATAGTACAAAATGTGTAGAGTTAAGTTGTCTTTACTTTGAAATTACGTTGGATTTGTAAATAAAAAGCATGTTTTTCTTTCGCCATTGTCTCCATCCAAAGGGGGGAAATCGTTATAGCATCTTAGTTTCTCTTCTCCTGTTCTCTTTTCTTAGTTAAAGTTAGGTTTCTTGATAAGTAAATTGTAAATCATATAATTGATAAACAGCTTGACACGTGTTAAATGTGTAAATATGTTCGATATTTACAGATATTTCATTACATTCATAAGCTAAGGTATACGGATATAACAAAAGCGTTAACATATCCAAAGTTAACTAATGAAATTTGACAATGTGCAAGTAACCAGTGAATTGTCTGCGATAGTATTCAACGTCTTTAACGTAGTGTAGTGTGTGTAGTGTTCGTTCACATATAAGTGTATGTATTTATATTCTTGCTAAGAAATCAACGTTTAAAGCATAAAACTATTGCAAAGTAATGTTATTCTATCAGCGATAATAAAAACTGTGACTAGAAAAGAGCATCATGCACGAAATGAACGAAATATCCGGTTTAGCTGGCGGCAATTTCGCAAAAGTTTACAATTGCTAGCTGATTGAGTCAGCAAAATGTTAAGAGCATACGTAGTAGTCTAAGCAGTTATACAAGCATACACAGCTACATATAAAGCACATTAAAATGCTTTCCCTCTTTACGTACATGTCCGTAAATATATACATATATATATAAATATATATACAAATATATATATATATATATATACAAATATATATATATATATATATATATATATATATAAATGTTTGTGTAATACGGTTACGATGTAAGCATGGCCTCGGTTTTGTTTTTAATGACATTTTAGAATGTGTACGAAGAAGTAGCGGATGCTAAAGTTCTACTGTATGTATGTATGTATGTACTGTATGTATGTATTATCGAAAATTTAAAATACTATACAGTAGCTATCATTGTTTACTTATAGTTTGACTGAGGGAATGAGTGACTATTGACTAAGTGACTGTTGGATTCTGGTGTGGATAATAAATTTCTGCATACCGTTACGTGCATACTGCAAAGTACTTGAGTTAACTTTTTTTTATACATTTATTGAGGGGCGGATATTAATTTTAAGAGCGTGATAAATGCACTTGTAGCACGTTACTTAACGGTGCATATCTGCACTCAAAAAGCATAACAGTATAAGTAGGTTTGCTTCATTTTTGAGTTTTTTTTTTTCCTTTTTCCTTTTATGTTTTGTTTGCGGATGAACATCTTAAATGTAAAGCAATTGAATTTCGCTTTTCAGTATATTTCTTATGCAACTATAATACTTATCGAGTTCTATGATTATAATACTACACCATTTTGCTTAGTTCAACATTATATCTGTACGATGGCTCTTATTTATTTTAATTTTTTTTTTTTTTTCCATATTTCAAGGCCAATTTATAGGCAGTATTAGTCTTGTAACAAAAAAAAAAAAAAAAATTTTTTTTAAATCTATTCAGACCTTTCTTAAAGATGGACTTGGATAAACCTATGTACTCAGAATTGTGGTCTTACGCCAAGTCATATTGGTTCTCTTTGGAACTCTTTCATCCATTCCTTCACATGTAAAAATCTCAAAACCGAAATACAGAATATAGAAATATATTAAAATTTATTACATTTTCTTTGTTCCCAATTTATAACAAAATATCTAGAACTTAACGTGTACGGGCCATTTAATGATGAAAAGCATCAAACTACGGCATTATCTATACTTAGAAATACTTGTAATGTAAAAAATGCATAAAAATATATTTGGGTGGTTATTTTGAAAATCAAAGCAAAGACTTTATGACATCGGTTTTATGTCGCACTTATCGTATTCAAATGTTTTATAGTGTTCCTTCATTCTCCTTTCTTTGTTTTTTCATATCTATAAGGTAATGTGTAAAATCAGTTAAATTCACTAAAAATCAAAATGTATATTGTGTATAACACATTGCACAAATATAGAGAGGAAAAAAAAAAAAAAAAAATACATCGATATGTGAAATATATTTTCACGAGGAGTATACCGTTTATACCGTTGCTTACTACAACTCTGATCTTTTAATCGTCACTAGTTCGACTTACTTTGTCAAATCACAAAGGATTGATTTAATCCCATACGTATGGCTATTGCATAGTCGAGGTGATAAGACTCGTGTAGGTCATATTTTGTTATAGATGTGTATGCATATATGTATATATATATATATATATATATATATATATATATATATATAAGTTTTTCAAGCCTACAAAATATTGGAAATGTGTTTACTTTGAACTTGGCTGTTGCTTTCTAACGGATGTTCTCCGCTATAATGTTATAGTGTCAAAGCTGTAAATGCAACGGTATTGCACCATTCGACCGAATGTACATCGTAGCTAGAGCAGCATAAATAATAAATTGGGAAAAAGGCGAAAGGCACCTGGAAGCGTATATATTAAAGTTGCATTTGGCATAAGATTAAATGTGGGTTTGTTCTTCTCAGTCTGTTTATTCGTGCATATGCGCATGACTATGTGGTTTGGAAATTCTTAAAGTTTACAGAAGTTGGCTGGGCTTTAAGTTCGCCACACCATTTCGCCCTATTCAATTCTTCACTTCTTTTCATGATAATATCTTGTCATAGAAGATTTTAGATAGCGTGAGAGTGAGTTCAGAATGTGAGCTCAAGTTCAGCAAACTTAATTTTCTTTTTAAAGACCTTATCATTCTCTATGTTTTTTTTTTTCTTTTTCATTTTAAAGTAAATGGGATGTCATCGAAAGAATAAACCTGCGGGACAGATCACTATCTTGAACCGAATTCCCTTATAAAAATTATATCTTTTCGTTGTAGCAAGTCTTACTCTTCGTAAGAACCATTGCAGGCTACGATCTCAACCGTTTTTTCTTTTCCACCGTTTTCTCTGAAATAATAAAGAAGGGAGAGTGGTGGATCGAAAAATTACCCTGTTTGATCTAAAGTTTTCACATCATGGATTAATGTCACGCAAGAATTTTTTGCGAGAATTTTTAAAGATTACAACATTTTTTTCATCCATCCAATTTTTTCAAATTCAATCCATTTTCGTTAGAAATTGCCTTTGGGCCCAATGGTGATTGCATCAAACAAGCTTAAGCCGATTCAGAAAATGATCTTGAAACGATCGGTGTAATAAAAATTATTTCTACATTAAGCCTGCTGTGCGTAATGTAGGTTTTCACATAGACTTAATTTCCTGTGTTATGTTAATTTTCGTAGAGAGTAGATCTTAAAACTTTTGCTAATCCAAACTCCACATATATGATGAAGAAAGATTTAATTAAACTCCCAAAAATAATCGAAAACTTAATAAAGTTTATAATCAGTACAAAATGGTACATTATCGCGCATATGAGTGATGGGTTGCATAGGTCCGCAATAAAAATGAAGCGACTTTTAAATCTATGATATATCTCAAGCTTTCGTAGCCGTTTCAAAGCAATTAATTAATCGATTTTCGAGATGGTGCTTGATCTTGATCAAAGCATTGTTTTAATTGATTTTTAAGAAACCGAAAGTACATAAACTTTGCATGAAAATAAATAATTGCTTAGACATGTCTTCGAATATTTTTTTTTCTTTTTTCATTTTTCTACATTTTTTTCGCCGCAAGTTCCAATTTTTATTTAATGTATAGCTTCCCACCTACGTTCGGATGTATGTATGAGGGTTAATCTGACACAGTACTTCTATCGAATTATATATGCATTTGACTTATCGACTCACTGACAAATGGTAAGAAATTTGTTACGGTAGTTATTCAAGATGCTTAAAACGACGAGTATTGCTCGCTTTAAGACGCACAGTTTTCCTTACTTAGTTCCTTTTTCGTATTCGCGTAATTATGAGGTGAAGAGCTTAGGAGCTTGTGTGGCTTTAGATGTTTTGGAAAAAGATTTATCGCACTTATGCCATGATGACGTCCAAATCAATAGCGAATAATAAGACGAAAATTTTATCTTCTCAAATATATGTTCTAGAGGACTGATTGATGGATGATAGCCAAGTCAAGTTCCAACAAAATCCAAAATGTTTCATTTCCGAATTTCAAAAATTATGTATGAAATGAAATAGTCATTGCAGCGAAATGATAATGAGTGGTAGACTTTATCATAATTGCAGTTATACGGTTATGCCTTTAAGTCACAAAATTGCATGCACTCACATTGCATTACGATCGATACGTTATAGTAACTGAACTACTAGTATACGGTTCACCAATACCACCGGCAGCGCTTGGGTCTCTAAAGATTTAACGAATTTATTTTCAATATTTGTTTTAATCAGATTTCGCATCTCAGTGTTCGCCATTTGCGTTGTTTCTTTTTCAACATCTTATATGCGTTTATGCGGGTATATATATGTGCACGTGTGTGTGTGTGTGTGTGTAAGTAAAAAATCACTTTCAGCATTTATTTCAAATAAGTTAATCGATGACGGAAATTAGTTTTTCCTTTCAACGCTTTGGCATCGCATTGCAATTGGGTTTCGTTTTGCGCGTTCCCACCATTTTCGTATTAAAAAATTGAAATGTGCAAAAATCTTGCAAGTGCTAAGAATAAAAAAAAAAAAAACAAAAACAAAAAAAAGAAGCCAGATTGAATTTCTGTGTAAAACAGTAATTTGATTTCTTGATTGTTGTCGCCGCCGAACCAGCAGTAATAACAGTGGTAGTAGTAATAGCAAAGCTTGTACTAGTGGTGGTAGTTGCTTTTTCAATTAATTTCTGTTGATACAATTAATTTAAGAGTTTTCGTTTAAGGATATGTGCGCTGCGTTGAAGATATTTTCAGCAAATTGGAATTTGCTTGGCATTGATAAATACAGAAATTCGCGTTGATGCGCTCCTCGAATGCATAAAACCTCATTTTACCCATTTCTATAGTCACCATCAAAGGATGAGTGAGGCATGTCCATTTTGCCAAAACGTTAACAATGCCCAGAAAGAAGTTTCACAAAACCCCATGATCAGCATCAAATTTTGAGTCGCATTTTTAAGCACATCCGTTTGTCTGTCGGTATGGTTGTCCGTCTGTTCATCTGTGCATTGTCCGTCGAAAACATTCTCCTAGTCGCATTATCGACTTAAAATTTGACAGAAACACTAGAAATTCTCGCATGCAGATTGCTATTGAAAATGAGACAAATCGATCGAAGGGACACGCCTACAATAGTAGGTAGACGGAGGACATCCTTCGTTTTTGTTCATTACTCTTACAACTTATAGCAGATAAATCTGCAAGAATTTGCTCGTACATTCTATGGGAAATGCGATAGTACCTCTACCAAAAAGGACGAAATAGGCCACGCCTACTTAATTTTATTGTGTGTCGTTATACATTTTTTTCTTCAATCAGTTTATAACGCCCAAAATCTAGGCCAGTTTTCGATTGAAAACACACTCAACCTTGCTCCTCCCCTTTATGGTAAACATTCTGCCGTCGGCCAATACTGAGCTATCGCTTACAAACTTGCAAAAGGGTTTGAAAATGAACCAAACCGGACAAAGGGGATACTTACTTACAAACGCCTAGACGCCTATGCAACAAAAATTATGCACTTATGATATCGTGATCATAAAGTTCAATGCAAACACCATATAAATTTTCAATTTTATTCGAAAAATAGGAATAGGCAACCGCGCCCATCCCATATTATGGAGAGTATGAAAACTTAGTTGTTTTCCTTCGTTTTTTTTTTCCTGTAGGTTCACGGTGAGGGATATAAACGATTCGGCCACAACGGAATATAATTTTCTTACCTGTACTTTTCTTTTTTAATTTTTTTATCTCTTTTCTTTTTACACGATTTTAAACGATTAAAGTGTTTTGGCTTTTTTGATTCGGATCCGGAATATTTATTTAAAATTGAAATTTACTCAACGGGCTTTTGTTAGCGAAGTACTTCTCGCTGTGTGGCAATTGACGAGATACATCGAAAATTGAAGGTAGAAAATAATCATGCCTTGTCAACGGGAATATTGGATACACACTAAACACGTTTACTTTATCAAAATATAGATATAGAGCCATACAATATACAGGTGGATAGAATCATACGTTTATGCGGTTTTATGCTGATGGTTGGTATCCCTTTCCACTATCCGGCTCGTATATTTTATATAAAAAATACGCAAAGCAAAGACTTGAAAAGGTTCGGTTCAAAGATGAATCCATGCCGCAACCAATTCGGACCGCCATTATTTTTGAGGGCAGCTCCGAATCTTTCAAGCATGAACGCAATGAATTTACGTCAGCTCTGTACTGTACTCGATCCATTTAATATTTTAATAAA
The DNA here is from genome assembly GCF_014805625.2 of Glossina fuscipes. NCBI lineage: Eukaryota > Metazoa > Arthropoda > Insecta > Diptera > Glossinidae > Glossina > Glossina fuscipes. Next base: position 39,866,720 of record NW_023998414.1, read on the forward strand.
AAATTAGTTCATATTGCATCCCCTCTCAAGAAATGTTATTTATCTTTACAATGCACTTTTGGAGCAATTTATTGCAAAACACTTTAAAGAGAACGCACCACTCCATTCCACTCTCCAGATGAAAACGCCATTAAAGCAAAATGAAAATCTCGACTTCTTCGCATCCCTCCCATTACTCTAACCTATGCACGTAAGCCATTATTCCTACTAGAAGAAATTCTTCACTAAAAATTGCTTGCTTAATGTCTTGCAATTCTTCCCTTTTTTCCTTTATGATCTTTGCACTTGATGGATGTCGTTCCAATTATTTGTCTCAGCATTTTTTTCATCCCGTTTGATACATCTAAAAATTGTGGTCTTTAAGAGCATCAATAACTTTTTCAGATAGCGAAATTCATTGTTCGTTCATTATATTTTTGATAGTCGCTTGCAATGGATCCCATCCGTATTGCCCGCTTTTGGAGCAATGTACCAGCAATGGTCTTTCCAGGCCTATCTGATGTTTCCATCTTCAAGCCGGACGTTTACAAACAGTACTCGCTTTCTTCACTCCGCTCTTCCTATAGCGCTTGCAGCATCTTTAGGAAATATCCCCCGCGTGGCTGGTTATAGAAAGAAAAAGATCAAGATCGTATGGAGGACGACCGAGTAAACCTTTTTTTTTGTTTTTAATGTCTAACAGTCGATTATTGGTGGAGATGTACAAGAGCTCCGATTGTCACGATGAACAATGATCCGATGGTGTTCGGGCGTGAAAAGTTTTTGTTAGATTTCATTTATTTTGATGCATCCATATACTTGACTACCATCCACTTTCCGCTTTATGCGCATAGATCTACGATCCGTCACCTGTCATGTTCCTATGTAAGGCTCTTGAGCCTCCACCATTGCATTTCATAAACATTTCTTTGCAATAATCAAGACGAAGGCAAAGAAGAAAATCACTTAGAATGTTTTGAATTTCTAACATAAATCGAACTCGGCAAAAGTCGTTCTTGTTCCAAGGACCTTGAAGAGAACGTTCGTATCTTGTGGTTTTAGCAAAAATGCTATGAAAATCGATCTCAACACAAGAACAAGTGCATCTATCTAGACATTTCGAAACTAGAAAAAAATGCTTAGAAAACCATTATTTGGACGATTAGCGGCCATCCCAAGCAATCACAAAATTCATATAAACATCTTGTCTAAAATAGGCACCTAATGAATGTGATCCCATTATATGCTAATCATTATAAGGTTTTTTGTATTTTCATTGTACCATCGAAGAAAATATATTTATTTTGATGAGTTATTTTTTTTGTATTTTATTTGTTGTGTTTTTCATGAGGCCTCCGCTCATGCTTTCAATTTTAAGTGAATTTTAAAATTTATATTTTACAAGTTTCGTTAGTCAGATTTCTACGTCATTAATGTTTGATAATGTTATTCGGCAAACTTGGCCTTAAACTCGCCCACACTCATATGCGTATTTTTTTCGCACACAAACCCGTATGTCAAACGAAGCCCTCTCGATAGGATTTAATTTGATTATTTATGCCTTCAGTTCATTTTCATATGTTTGTAATACGCTGTTATTATTGCTTGACGCCGCTATCGTCAGTTTAAAAGCGCAGCAGAAATTTTAAACGATTTCAAAGTAATTTTACGCCTGACACATAAACACACATAAACGCATGCACACATACGCAATTCGTTTGATAAATGCATTTGGCGGTAACATAAAAAGGGCAGCTCTTTAAAATTATATATATATATATATATATATATAGCATGGTTTTCTGTTGACTAACCGAACAACGAAGAGACGTATAAGAGCGCCTGCTTCATAAGCAGCCAAAGAGAGAGAGAGAGAGAGAGAGAGAGAGAGAGAGAGAGAGAGAGAGAGTGAGAAAGAGAAAGAGAGCCAAAATATTATTCCAATACTCTATTTCTGATAGTATAAGAGAAACTTAGTTTGTTATTGGAAGTCGGAGGAGAGCTTTTTCAGTTCATTTTCACTTTATATCGTGTGTGTGTGTGTGTGTGTGTTAAATAAGTTTCGTTTTGTTTTTATAATTCTTTCAATAATAACAAGCCGTTGGCAATTTGATGCCAATTGTTCTAAACAGCAATTGTCTTTTCTTCTTGCTTCCTTTGAGACATGCTTATCCATGCCCGTATTCCGCCCATCCGTCCGACCATCCGTCCGTTGATCATTGCTGAAAAATTTTCAAAATAAAACGCAATTAAATGCAACTAACTAATGGATTTCGTTAAGCACGCAAATGCTTCTTTGCACCTCAACTAAAGATACTCCTATATAAATATATATATATATATATATATATATATATATATATATATATATATGCATGTGGACGTACCAGATTAGCCAGATAGACATACAATTAGATATAACAACACAGATGCCTGTTAGATGCTAAAGCAGTTTGTATCATTTTCTAGCTTTGTTTAATTGGTTGCATTTAATGAGAATAATCAGATTTTCTTATTGAGAATATAAATTACGGTTTTATTAAATATGTATTTATATATGTATACGCATATTTATCTTTATCGTTGTATGTATACACGTGAATATGCATGCATTAGATTACGACTTATCGCGTTATATCTTTAATTAAAAATTAAAATGAATATTTAATTAGATTTTCTATGCCAAAGCGAAAGTAATTAGTTGTGAAGAATTATTTTATGGCAGACAGATATTAGAAATGATCATGAATTCAAGACAAACTTGTATGTATGCGTATATTTGAAAATGAAATTTGTTGGGAAAATGTTGGTTTTATTTTAGCCTTTTAGTTTAGCTTAGACTGCATTAATAATATTGATCTCGTTCAAATCAATTTTTGACATGTCATCCTTATAACTCTCACAGCAATGTATTAAATGCGCTTTTTCCGTCTTTCCATATTATGGACTTTACGAAAGTTCAAAATGATTGAAAATCACTGTTGGATAAATATTTTAAAAATCCCTTAAGTACTCGCAGTAAATTTCTTTGCTTTTGTAGAACATGACCAAAATTTAGGAAAGATTGTGTAACATATCATTATAATAATGCTTCAAGAACATTCGATAGAAGGAGTGTTTACTTTTGTCTGTCTACCATGCATGAAACACGCCCAGAAGGGCAAATGTGATTAACATTTCAATTTCATTTTTTATCCGAAAATATGATATACATTTATAGTATGTCTCGTAACTCTCCTTTCTTTGTTATACCCTGAACCGATTGTGGTGCAAGGCAATATTAAGTTTGCGCGGATGTATGCAACACTCGGCAGTGCTTCAGATATTGACGTTCTATTATAGCGATCGATTAAGAATCATTTTCTAAAATCGATCAAAGTTTGTCCGTCCGGCAAATGTATATGTATATGAGAGAATATGGCAAGTACTCTCTTGGATCCAGTCTGATATAAACAGTCCTACGAAAACTGAATTTCTATTTGGTAAACAGGTTTAATTATCAATATTTTGTAGTAGTAAGTTGACATAGAAATCAACCTTAGCAAGCGCGGATCCATGACATATTCTCTCACACACACATTCTCACGAAATATGCCAGAAAAGCCTAATTGTTAATGTTTTACGATGAAAATTATTATTCATGATAATAATTTAATGTATAAATTAAATATGCCATACTTGAGCCGCAAGGGCCTAATCCTGCAGTATATATCCTAATCCTTATATATATATATATAAATCGCCTTAAGAATTTCTTTATAATTGTTATATGATATACCAACCGTTCTCCTAATTGCCAAAATCGTCTCAAACCTCGCCAAGTCTCGCAACTCAATAGTTCGTGACGAAGTTGAAAAATCACTTATTGCTAAATATAATAAAAAAAAAGATTCCAATCTCTCTATCTCTCCGTAATTAACTCCTGTATATATCATTGGAAAAGATATGAGTATCTCTTCATCGATTTCCCGGCAATTTAAATTCAAACGATTGTGGGCTTTCAAAGTCAAGGTCTTGTGATATTTCAATCTCAGTATATCAAATGTTGTCTGCAGAAAAGTACTCGCAGAGAAAACTTACATTTTAGAAAATAAATGAGTGATTAGTATATCGTTTTTACAAATTGTTCTAATAATGGCATACTTTTCGCTATCTATTTAGAAGTAGACGCTAATGAAAGGTAAGGCGAAATTAATCATATCCTACCCGAAAGTGTGTTAACATTTACGACCGAAGCTAGAGCTAGTATTCAGGTCATAAATCGTGGTCGTAAAACCAAACTCAAATCAATTATTATCGGAGTTAGATTGTCGGTCGTAAAATCTATCTCGAGAATTCTTAAATTGCAACTGGAACACCATTAACAAAGCAAACCGTGCCATTGTCATTTACGAAAATTAAATGAAAAATTTTCTGGGTACCGAGCCGTATTGATCTCTTGAGAAATGAGTAGCTCTAATTACGGACGGTATACGCCTGAGTGGCTGAAGGCGACAAATCTCGACTAGCAAGTCAATGGTCGTGGGTTCGAATCTCAAATACGGTAGAGTTTTTAATAAAAGCCGATAGCCTTAGATGCTAGTGCTTTAAGAGTTTAGTCCTAGAATTTATTTCACTGGCGAAATTAATAATAACAATAATAACAATAATAATAGTTATGGACGGCAAAATTCGAAACATTGACTTTCAAAAATGTTAACCCTTATCTTGTTCCATCGATATGCGCAATAAATGTCGCGAACTTTAAAATCCAAGACATCTGGAAAAAGTCGTCACGGCCCTTTTATTCGGTCACGCCTTCGTTGTAAGAATCAAAACTCTTCCGGTGTTGGGAAAATTCGTATTTGGATTGCGTAATCCCTCCCATTAGCTGATTGAGGCAACAGTTGTACTGTACCTGTACTGTAGACTTTAATGAATCTTTTATAGTATTTTTGCTAAGTTTTTTTATTTTTGAACAAAGTCGATTTTTTCTTTTTCTCCTTGATCGTATATGCAATTTATTTATTTATTGACGCCTATGTAACCTCGAAGCCATTACGGCCTATTATAATAGATTGCAATATCATACTATAGCTTTTATTAAAATTGCTTTGCAAACTGTTATGAAATTTATGTCAAACACTGTTCTATAAATTGTTTTAAAAGTAAAATTCCACACTATCATAGTCAACTTTATGCCATGGCTAAGTTTAATTATTTATAGTGTTTTTATTCGGTCTCTTAACTTAGCTGCGTTTCCGCTTTTCATTTGCGTTTACGCTCTTTTAAGGAGAAAGGTATTTTATTTAAATTTGTTTTCTTTCTTTTCTTTCTTTGTTTTATTTTTTCTTTCCTTTTTATATATATATATATATATATATATATTTTTATATTTTGGTTCGACAGTTCAAAATATTAAACTGTTTTACCCATAAAGCTCTAAACAACTTCATTATACGAAATACCCTAAAGACAAAAACGAATTTAATTTGGGTTCGAAAAAAAAGAAAAAAAAAAAAAAAAAAAAAAAAACAACATGGCATCATTTTAACACATATGCCTCAACACTGTACCAGCATACAAACGTATAATGTTTTAACACCGATTAAGTTCACAACTGTTAGAGATAATAACACCGAGAGTAAACAAGAAAAAGGCACATATATTTATTTACACACATACATATACATATATACATACATATATATATATATATATATATATGTAAGGTAAAAGACAATAGAGTCCAACGAAAATGAGGCAAACATTTACACTATAGAATAAGTATGAATTTTCGTGTATATGTAGTAGTAGTAGTAGTTTAGTTCGGTCCCAGGTAATATTATGCAACGTTAGGTTTTTAGTCACCATATGAATATAAAACCCTAATGAACATTTAAGTCAACTTCCACTTGGCTAATTTACCTGTACGACGATGGCTTACGAAAATACATTAGGGTGAGGAAATGCGGTATATAACTATACGCTTAACCAATGATGATTCTTCCTCTTTGTTTACCATTTTCTTTTGCTTTTATACATTAGTTTGCATAAACACTCACCAAACTACTATCATACTGAACGAAAGTCAAGTGCAGTAGCGGCAACACCGTCTCTACCGTAAGCAATTTTGTTTCATTTTTCTTATTTTCCCCCCTCCCCCGTCAGTTTTTGTTTTTCAGTGTATTAAACTATATCATAGGTTCGAGTTTAAAGTATAATGTGAGCGTATATTTGGTTGTATGTTCGTTTACTCTTGCATTGTTGGGGGCATATTTAAACATATCCGTATACACGTATATTTATATATTATGGAGTTGTTTGGTTTTCAAATTGAAAAACTTGTAGTTTGCGGTTACGGTAAGGAAGAAAAACAAAACATCAGGTTAATTTACCCATAGTGGAAATGCTTGTAAGCATTAAGACGTATAGAATGAAAATATTTTAGAAAAATTCGACATTTTCGTTTTTATATGAATGGTCGTGTCCTCTTGCCTCGAACATGGCTTTTTAAATTAAATTTAATTGGATTTCTTCCCCAAGATTCTTATCTAGAGGTAAGATGAATGGAGAGAGAGAGAGAGAGAGAGAGAGAGAGAGATAGATGAATAAAGAGAATGTGAAAAAGAAAAAAAGAGAAAGATAGAAAAGGAGAACATATTAAAAATATATTAAGTTCAGTGAATCACCCACAGTTGTCCCTTACTTTTCTCCAGAACGAAAATCTAACATACACCACTAACAACTGTTATAAGTTTCCTTTCATTTCTTTTGCTTTGTGCGCTTAATTGCAACATAAAATTTTTATGATAAAATTACTACAATAAAATCTAAAAATTTATTAAAGACAAATTTTGTAATTTTCTGGTATGCTCCGAAAAAGCACAAAATACAAAATTGCAAAGAGAAAAAAAAAAAAAAGAAGAAATAAAGAGCAAAACAAATGAAATACAATACCGAGAAAGGAAACTAAATTAATAAATGATATGAATGAAAATGACGTTGTTGCTGTGTGCAGAGTGAATTTTGGACACCCGCCCCCCTCCCAAATATTTTTACAGATATTTGGTAAAATGGGCGTTACTATATAATATATGGATGGGCAGAAGCGGGTAAATGTCGACAGTTTGTAATTTTTTAAAGAAGATATTCCTCATGACAAACTTAAATCATTAAACTTAATGCTTGGGAGTCTTGTTAATTTTACCAAATTCAGTGATGTTTACGTCAATTTATTATTATTAAAGAGCTTTCATCAAGTTTAGCACTTTTTACCGTATAAGAACGATTATATTGGCAAGGGATTCAAAAAACTAATCTATTCGATCCAAATTTTTCACACCAATGCTGAATGCCAATATGCTATTACTAAGCGATTTTTGCCGCCGAATTCTGAAAACTATATAATTTTTTCATGTACCGATTTATCGAAATAAAATGTTATGTTAGAAGTGGTCGCAAAAAGGATTCGGTCGTAGTTATTTACAATTGGCATTCTTTGAGCCAACAGATGCCAACGCACGAAATTTCATCAATATATTTCGGAAATTGCAGTCTGCAACGAATTCGGACGGAGAGACGAACTGACATGCTTTGGAAAAGATTCTATGTCGATCGATATACTACACACTATGGTGGGTCTATCTTAAGCCTTTTTTTGGGTGTTACATATGTCCGCCTAAACTTAATATACCCTGTCCCACAAATAGTGTAGCTTATGAAAAAGAAAACGGATGCGAAAGGCGCTTATATGACTACTATGCCTCTGAAATTACAGATCAATTGGGGATAAATTCTTACGATATTTACTTGGAAATATTTAAATGTCTTCGTCGTTAATCTATTGTAGCTGTATTTGCTTACGGTAAGCTTTCAACTTTCTTATTTCATTTCGTTTCCTGTTCTTTCGATTTTCGAAGGGAATTTTCAAATTGTAAGAGAAACGGGCGAGTCTCGACAAGCCTAGATTTGCATGCAGTATATTTATTTTGCAGTGCTTCGTTGTGTTTTGTACTGTACTCTACAATACATTAAAGTCACGTGAAGATTAATGATAATGAGTTTCCGGTATCATATAGCTTTTCAACTTTTATTCATTATTCTATTTCGTTATTTTTCTCATGATTTTAGTCAGACGTGATCTTGTGGTGTTGCGTGAAAAACGCACAAATTAGTTGAGTTTTGTCAGCAAAGTTTTGCCTAACCTAATCGTACGAGCCTACTCAATAGCTTATGAAACGCATTGTGTTCAGTTGAGCCAAACGACGCGACAACTTTGCCGCTCGGGATGTAACACATCACTCAATAGTTTTGTACCCTTGACGAATCATTTGATTTTTAGTTAGTACCAGACGTTAAACGTAATGTGTCAAAATTTCATGAAATTCCGACCTTTCCGTTAGACAAGCTACACTCTTTTAATGATTCACAATTTTGCCCTGTTTTACAAAACAAAAAAAACATTTAAAGGTTCGTGTTCATTTGTCACCCTGCAAATGAATTGAGTGAGGTGCTATGCTTAATCTTAAACCAAATAGTGATCAAAGTAATCAAAAATTGTTTTGATTTCTATCATTTTGGGTGCACTGCGTGGCAGGGAACTAGGAAGTGAGAACACTGCAGTTCTAGTTATTTTGATTGATTTTTCAACAATACATTACAGCCTTACCCTAATGTTGCTTGTCAAAGGAAAGTGACACTAGAAGAACAAAGTAAACCGAAATTCTATAATAATTATTATTATATTCGATTGCAAGAATGAATTTTTAAATCTGAATCAGATGACTCAAGCAGATTTGCAATATTTCACATCCTCTTTGGATGTGAAGATATCTTTGACTATTTTCCAGTATTCTAGAATAGATTCGTAGGGCTTTCATAAAGAAACTCTCTAATAATTTAAGTGTAAATTATTTTCCGGACAGAGATGATAATAATACACATAAATTTTCATATCTCACCTACATCATACACTTACTATTATTTTTCTCTAGTGATCATGTACAATAAATTGGATGCAATTCTAGCAGATCGAGAATAAGCGATCAAACTACGTTATGCGTAGTGAACTTGGATTAATAATAACAAAGGGGTTGTCAACAAAAAATTGAAATTATAAAATAAACTTTAATTTACTTATGCGCTATACGCGTCAACATGAAGAGCAACTTATACCTGAGGGAAAGCATTTACATGTATTTTAAATTGTTTATCTTCGCCGTTAAGTAAATTGCATTTTAATTCAAAAAATAAAAAAAAAAAAAGTTTTAATTTATTTAAAACTTTACAAGTATTTACTCTAAATAACTATGGCTGCGGCTTAAGAGATAACAACGACATCAATTTGTCAAAAAAAAAAAAAAAAAATTCACTTATTTCTCTATTGAGTTAATAGTCGCTTTAAGCTATTATTTGGAACTATCTGAAATAAAAAAATTTATTTCCTATAATATATAAAACTAATCGGATTTGCAATTTTGTCGTTTTTGTCGTACACAGTTTAAATTTGCAAAAGCACTTTCCACACTCATTCCCTTCCTTCGAATTTTTCATAATCTTTTCAAGATGAAATTTTAAAATCAAATCTGTGCGAGTTAAGCCAATATGGTTAATAAAATTAATTATTTATTAACAGAGAATTGGTTTAGGCAGCAGTAAGAACAAATAATAATTTTTAGGAAAAAAGATCTTTCTTCTCAATAAAGCAAGTTCGAAAAGCGTTAGTCCACCTATTTAACCCGAGATAAATTGCGACTAAATCGTGATAGAAAATCATAAGAAAAACTGGGTCATGTACAATATTCTAAGCGCGGTTTTTTGGATAGGGTACCTGTGTGTAATTGGGAAATACTAAGGACTAAACAAAACCTAAGAAAGGCTACAGCCATCATATGCCCGTAAGTTATTACATCGTGATATCCCAGCATAATGGCCTCCGGACCAATACACGGACGGACAGACGGACAGACGCATAGATGGATAAATGAGCAGATGGACATGCTTAATTCGATTCAGAATTTGATTCTGATCAAGAATATATATAATTTTTGGGGTCTGTGATGCTTCCTTCTGAGCATTGACAAAACGTGTTCCCTTCTACTCCCAAGAAAGTTAATCTGAACTGAAACGTACTTACTACCTTTCCTTTATATTCGGGAGATGTGCCTTCTACTCATTATCACTAATCTGAATCGGTGACTGATTGTCGGATTTGAGCAGTACTTCCGTTTTTCCGATGACACTCAGAGAATGAACTCTAGTATGAATAGTTATTTCTTCAGAATGGATCTCATCTTCTGTCACAAAAATGTAAAAAAATGTGTAGCTAGTTACGGAGAAGTATTATTGAATAAAAAACGTTCCACTATTTTCTTGAAATAATCGTTCTCTTCTTTGTTGTTTTTTTTTATGTTAGAAAGAAAAAGAGTCCGATAGGGAATTATTTCTACACTTAATGCAATCTAAGCATCTAACTTAACCCCGTAACTATATTAGTAACCCATATCGAGTCAAGAAAAAACTTTTCCTTGCTAATGTATTTTCTTTTGTGTTAGATTTCTTCCCTTCTTTTTTTTTTTTTTTTAAATTACATAGTGAAAGTAAAAAAGTACAGAAAAAGGAAGCCGAAGAATGAGAAGAAAAGACCAGAGAAAGTTTTTTGCACAAACACATACTTAAGTGTGTAATATGGTGCGACCTTTTATTTTTATTTCTTCATTTTTTTTTTTTTTTTTCTCTCTCTCTCAGTTTATTTTTTTTTTTTTTTCCTGCCGTTGGTGTACTAGCTGTCAATTATAGCCTCGTTTAGTTTACATATGTTATAACGGCAAGAGTAACACATCAGTGTTTACAATCTTTGCCAACAGCTTGTTGACCCATGTGATTTGTGTGTTTATACAGAACGAAGGATTCGCCTGAGCGAGCGGTAAATTAGAAAGGGTTGTGATGTACGATTTTCTCGAACGCAATTGTTATACAAAACAGCTTAACATACTTATCTCTACACCCATGTTTTATATGCTTTTTAAGAGCCTTGATATGTAAATTGTATTATTATTCCTCTCTTTTTTTTTTTTTTTTTTTGCTTTTTCCTTTTTTTTATTTTTTGACATTGTGGATAATTTCAAGGATATCATTATAATCTTTTTATAAAAATAATTTTTTATATTTATAGTGAATTTATTATACACAAAATGGGGCTGAAATTTCTGTATATGTGTACCAGCACTTAGCATACAAAAGGGCTCAAAAGATTTTGCAAATTATCACACAATAGTATACAACGTAGTTGAGCCCAAATTTGCATGGATAGGCGGTCGCATGGGTTATATATGTTTATAATCTGTATATAAATGAACAAAGGTTAAGCATACCATGCTGCTGGATCTGAACGCACTCAACGCTCTGAACGCTCAGCGTCTGCATTGTCAGACTTACTTCTTACCTCTATCGTAACAACTTTAATTTGAAATAATATGAGAGTTTGCTTGCTTGGGAAGCCTACACCGCTGCACCACAGCAAAGTGGAACATCAAACTATGCATTTTCTTCACGGTGTAGTCTTCCTGAAAGTATAATATAGAGAGCTAGACAACAATCTCTAAGATTACGTAATTTGCACAATTAATGTGGAATTTTTCTTTTTTTTGCGAATGTTTCAGCAATGGTTGACGATATCTTTTTGTTATAATTTTTATATATGTAATCGTCGAGCGTTTAATGTTGATGCTTGTTTACAAAACTTGCAAGACTCATTTATTCATCATCTTTGTGTTAGCAAACATTCGTGATCGCTTACAAAATCTGATAGATAGAATTCCTCAACAACAACACATATATGTTAAGTAAAAAGCACGAGATCATCAATTGACGCGATTCGCGCAATGCATTAAAGTAATAAAAAACTCACTACAAATATATTAAAACTAAGCTAAATGATGAGGATTTGTTTCACTCTCGCTGAGTGGACCAAGTAAAAACAACAAATATGTTGCACATGGGGCCTCGAATACGCAACATAAATGATCGAATAACCTCGTCAGCTATAACGAGCGATAATTTGGGGGAGTCGTTGGAGTGGTAGAGTGCCATTGAGCCAAACCTTTTTGAAAACGGTTCTGAATCGATCATCATCATGATAGGTGATGTGGACGGCAGATTAGTGTCAGCAGCATGGCGCTAGCTGGCACCTAGCCTTACACATCAGTTCTGCTAATTAATTTAATTTTCATTGCGGTTGTTCGATTTCAAGCGGGAAAGACAGCAACGTAATTTGGAAACCTAGCGTATGTATGGACCAATTTTCAAAATCTCCTTGAGAGGTCCAAGTGAACGTCTCAACTTACCGAGTGATGTGTTATTTATTAAGCAAAGCGAAAGGCAGCTCAAAACGTCATACAATTGAGGCTTGCATTTAAATTGGGAAGATAGAAGTCACGGAATTTTACACCCTCTCCTTATTTCTCTTTTCCACAACAAGTTTGTTACATATGTTATATAGTTTCGCGTCGTGAACAAGGCTCTTCACTTCATATCTCTGTTAGATCCTTTAGGATGAAGACTTTTAAACAACGGCTTATTGAAGTCTTAACGAATAAGAGGTACAAATAACGTGAAGTTCATCCATGTTATGTTGATAGCCATGAAAATAAACTATCAAAGGAGTGAAAAACTTAGCTTATTTACACTGTTGCATCGCCGTTGATGTCGTTTGGGATTGAACATCATTGCATCAAATCTATTCCCATCTTTATTAATAGTAGAAAGAAAACAAAAAAAAAAAAAAAAAAAAAAACCGATTCACAAGAAAACTATATTAGTTGTCGAATATGCTAATTTTTGATCTTTAGCTTAACTCATAGATGCAGTTGATACGGTTCGTCTCTTGCTGACAGCTATTACTTAAAATCAATCGCACTGTTATTATGCAAATAAACAGCCAGCGAAGCTGCCCATTGGCGTAATCTGTTGTAAGAGTTCTTCAATTATGGTAAAAACAAATTTCGTTGAATGAAAGGAAAAATTAAGTATACCTTCTGTCGGGTATAACAAATATTGTAACCGAAAATTTTCATTTTTATTTTTATTGATCTACGTTATCATTGTTATTTTGTTTGCATTGTTTCGCATTGTTAATATGAATGAATGATGATGTATTCATGTTTTCTGTTTTCTGTTTTCTATTTTTTTTATTTTTTTTATTTTTTTTTTCACAGTAAACAGAAGGACCCTTGGCCATTGGTTACAGATATGTTGTGATGAGTTTTTTTAAGAGGTTTTTTTTTCTTTTTTCTTTATTTCAAGCACAAGCGTACGATTTTATAATAACTACTATTACGGTTTGGTATATTATTTATGTTATGATCTAAGTAACTGTTACGGGATAATTTTTATAAAAATCTTATGTGGAAAATAGGTTGAGGAGCAAAACGAATAATTATAAATTAAATACAGATGCATGCATAGATACATACAAACATATATATATATATATATATATATATATACACATATATACACATATATATATATATATATATATATATATGTTTGTATAAATTCTATTAGACTTAAAATATAAAAAAATGTGTGAATTGTGAGAAAGGAGTTTGTTTTTGAATTTTCTTCTTCTTCTTCTTGTTTTCATTTTCTTTTTTTTTTTTTTTTTAAAGCAATATCATCATCAGCAAGCGAGTTAGAAGTTAATTTAAATATGCCATGAGATGGGAATTTAAAGGCAAGAGAAATGTAATGAAAAAAAAAAAAGAAAATTTCATAAATGTAACATAAAAGGTTACTGTCGTGTTCCATTATCTATTATCTATCCTTTTTGGTGAAAGTATTTTCATAAGCTCGAGTATATTTATTTATTTATTTATTTTATTTTCATTTGTTATGCTTTTTTATTGTTCGTTCCTCTGCTGCTCTCATACACAAAAGTTTTCATTGTTGTTCAATGATTGTTTACGTTTATGCTACAATGAGTTCATGTTGTTATTTAAAGGTTTCACACATAACTTTATCTACGACTCTTTTATTATTGTACTAGAAAAACCATGATGTGCAAGAGCATGTGTGGGTCTGTTCTGTTTCTGTGAGCTTATGTGTTTGTTCGCGCAAAAGTGTATGTAATTTTCAACATAAAAATACAGTAAATTATTGGTATTTGTGGTGCAAACTATTGTGTACAACTGCTGTTATTGTTCTTTGTGGCGGTATGGGTTTTTGTCTCTGCATTAACTTTAATGGTTACTCAACACTTTGCGCAGACATACAAATGCATTCATTTATATACATATATATATATGTATATATATATTTATTTTTTCCTTTTTTTTTAAACATAATTTTACCATAGCTCACCAATACTTGTGCGAACATATTTCATTATTCTATTGTGGGATTATACGTTAGTTATTGTTCATTTCCCATCAGCATTTTATAAATATTCTCATCTCATGCCGGGGGGGGGGGGGGGCTTCGCCCTCCATACACCACCTCTCCGCTCAACCCTTTCCATTTACCGTTATACTACCAACAACAACTATTTCTTAGTAATGCAAACATTTTGCGTTTAGTGTGGATTTTTATAAATGTCTTCATTTCAACGAGCATTTATCATGTGTTACCGTTTAGTTGCTTTAGTTGCTGTATATGAATATTATACATATATATATATATATATGTATATAGAAAATATTTTTATACGTGTCTGTGTATCTGGTTGGTGTTCGCTCCTTATGATTTATGTTAAAACTCTGCAAAGCCACATGCACGCAATACAACAACACACAATAAAGCATACCAGACATAGTCGTTTATGTGCCCAAACGAGTTGTAAAACAAATGTTTTATTGAAATTTCATTTTTTATTTCCATTTTCATACATTATACTATCGCAGAATTAGGGAAAGCATGCAAAGCAACTGAAAATATTTTTGACGTTCACTATCGGTGAATGGGTGAATTAACTTTGCCTTCAGTTTTACAACAAACAATAACAAAAAGCAAAGGGAAGTGAATAGCAGGCCCTCACATAGTAGATCTTATTACATATATATACCCTATATATTGTACATATAAGCTTATGGCTACGTCAAGAATTAATTGAAATAAATTAATGAGTACTTAACCTTTAATTAGGCTTAAGACTTTTTTTGATAAACTTTTATTACTTAGTACTACTAGTACTAAGTCTTGTATGCTGTTATTCCGGCTTTTAGCAATTCTCACATTCTCCGATCAAATGTCCACTTTTTTCGCAGCGTCACCTAATCGATAAATTCAGGTGATCATCATTATAGAATTACAAGATTACCTTTATTTCGTTTACTTTAGCATCTTAATGGCGGGAGATTATTATGAAATTCATTGGTCAATGCTAATAATTTCACGACTCTTTCAATATTTCACTTAAAACGGATATGAGCGAAAGTTAATGTCGGCGAATAAAATTTCACGGCATAAAGGCACGAAGAGGAAAGTTGGAAAAAAATGCCATTATAGAGAAATTCTACGGCCATGTCGTCCTTACAGTTACTACAAATGACGATCAGATCCTTAAAAATGCAAATGTTTAAATAAAAATTCCAATGAAGCTGCACAGGCAAAGTTCTAAGCATGGTATTGAAGAGATATTCGTAGAGAGAGATTTTGCTGACTTTCCAAGTAAATATTTTTATATGCTACATTCCGTTTGCGGGACAAGGATATCTTATGTTTGTGTGGATGTGGAGAGCATTCAGAACGACTCGAGATAGATCAATCTCTTATTATACCGATCGCTTGTTTGTCTGTCCGTCTAGAAGATGTTGAACTAGTCCCAGTAATTCCTGTCATAAGACCTCCATGCGTGGAAAATATTGCAAACCACAAAATGTCCACATAAATAAAAGCACTTCATTGTAGCCATCTATGATGGGGTAGAAAATTATTTTTATAATTACGAAACTGAAAGAAAGGAAGCAGAAAATTTTTCCCCTGAATATTTTGCTCGAATTTCAAAATCGCTTGAGATTCAAAATTGATTTAAGCCTATTTTCGCACCTCTCGATGTCCTGTCTAGTATCCTAAGCAAAAAGGCGCAAGAATTCTAGTTGACTCTGAACGGCTGAAATCGAAAGTCCTTTCTCAACGATTTATATCGGTCCCAAAGGGACGAGAACACTGAAAATTTTTAACAGATTTCCACCCTTGCATACACAGTAAAGTCAATATAAATAATCGTATAAAAAAAGAAATTTTTATCACTTTATTTAATTTCGGATCCAATAATTAATATAACGATTGAACTAACAAAGTAAAAAGTCTGAAAATAAATATTGATGAGGTTTTATTTTATTCACCTGTGAAAAAACACATTTTCTATCCGACTGTCATTAAAATAATGTATCTATATAATGTAGGTGTGAATCGTGGAAAACGGATGCATATAGAACGAAACGAGCCTACCGCTGTATGGGAGGCTCTGCTGTATAAATTGAAGTAAACTTTAAACTTTAAGCGAACAGACTTATCAGGGTATCTACGACTTTTATATAAAAGTCGTATTGGTCAGTTTACGCGGAAATGTAGACATCAGGACTAACAGAGATTGCCTTCGGCACGGCGCTCATTGAAATAGTGATTAATAAAGGTGTCCTTCAAATTAAACAACGAATTGATTTCAATTTTAAAAGAAATCATATGGACTACGCTTGATCTTGCTTGATCTTAATGTGAATAACTTTTCGAACCTTTTAAAGATGATAAGTGCGCAGATGTCGGGAGAAATTCGAAGTGAATTATTGAATAGTAGAAACGCTTATAGCAAGCGATGCGCTTAAAACTACTGCTACTGAAATAAATAAATAAATAAGCGGCAATAAGGAGAGGATTGATCATGCATTGGAGAACCGAAGCGAAATTGGTTGATAGGCACGTTGATAGGCAAATGCCTATTAATGGCAAGTCCCTCGACAATTGCATAGACAATAGCTTGTGACGGAATTAGTGCAGTATTCAAATAAACTTCTTAAGCAAGTAAAGATTTCATATGTACAAATGACCTGTCTTTGGTACAAGAGGCCTATTGATAGTTGAGGGTTGCGCTTGAAATTATTCAAGCCAGAGCTTAAAATATGGGTTTGCGGTAAACATTCACTGAGCGTAGTTTCTTTTTAACATTCTTGATTTTCACTTTTACTATTCTCGATTTGTATTTTTATGAATCAAATTGCAGCAGTGATGTTAAGAGGTGAGATTAGGATTTCGGGTGTAATAAGTGGATTAATAGAAATGCATTTTTCTTTCTAGTAAAAACTCTTTCCAAAAAGTGTTTCATAAAAATGTGTAAACAACATGTTAGTAAGCAGTTAGATTGGAATCATTTTTACAATGAACTTGTAGCTGGTTCTGGCGAACAATTAGGTAATCTTTTCCCATAAATATGCTAACGGGATTGAATTCTCGATTGGAAAATTTGAAAAATTTGTTGATGTTTTCCGAGTTTGCTTTAAAAATTGCCCGTTAAGTTGATGGATTTTCGCAGAAGTACGTATGCAGAATTTCCAAATAGCGGACTGGGTGTATCCCAAAAAGAAAGAAAGGATATATATATATGCATATATATATAGATATTTGCTGTAACATATAATATCTCTAATGCTGAATTTTTAAGCTTAAAATCAAAAATCCGTCAATCCGTTGACGAATGTAGGTAGTATCTAGTAATCTAGCGTTAAATTTTCATCACTTCTCATCGTTGAGGATTGGATGAATGCAGAAAATCCCCAAGAATCATATGTTCAAAGCTTGAAATTAATAACTTAGTAGTTTGCATGCAAAGCAGAAAGCGAAAGCAAGTTAAGTTAACTCTATGATGTAAAGACAATATTTAGTTGACTTCAACTTGAAAATGTTGCCTCTTCTTACCTACCCTAAAGCATTTCTTTTGGAGAGTAAGGGGGAGGCGTCAGCACGTTATATGTATATTATAATATTCAAAAATCTGTGAACATACATTTTATATAAAAAATGCAATATTTCTTGCTATAAATCTATAAGAACGAAATGAAAATCATTAGAGCTGTCAAAAATATAAGTTAACATCTTAAATAATTTCAATGTTCTACGAGGATTTACGTATGATTTTATGTTTGAATGTATTTATAAAATAAATAAAAAAAAATGTTAAAGTCTTTTGTTCGAAATTGCTGTTTTTTTTTTGTTTATTGGATTTCTGAAATTTAATTCTTGCACATTCTCTTTTAACAGGAATTTTTGTAAAACCTAATAAAAAAGAAAAGGAATCTCTCTACTTTCTAGGCAACTAATCTCAAAAATATTAACTTAAAAGTCGTAAGTAATAAAATTGTTAAGAATGGTAAATGAAAAAGAAAAAAAACTAAGAAGAGAAAAAAAACTTTTTATGCAATTTTTTCGTTAAACTTGTCTCAAACTTCGTGTACACTTGAAACTTTGTTGCAGGTGGTCTGAAAAGAAAAAAAAAAATAAATAAAATATATATATATATAAATACATATATATATATATATATATACATATATATATGTTTATGTATAAACAAGTAATGCAGGATAGCAAAGTGCAAGTAACATTCCGCTGCAAGTGATTTTTCTTTATCCTTTAGCTATGATTACCTGATATCTTAAAGGTGTTTAGATGAAAAAAAAAAAAATTCAGTCAGCAACAAAACCGATTATGCAACTATATATACAATAATAAAAACGAAAACTTCCCTCGCCAGTTCGTCCATAAATTTTTTTTAGTATTTTAGTCGATTAAATATTATACAAGAGTTCTTCTCTAATGTTTCGTTGTCTTTTTTATTGAGCGTTAAGCGCGCCACAAAGTATACTTCAGTTTTCAACAAACCGCAGCAATTGATCCAAATTGATTCACCTGAAGCATGCATTTTAAAATTTGCAAACAGATAATAGTCGGCAGAGAGCAGCAATTCGAACTAGAACTCGTAACATTTTGCCAAAATAACTGTCGACTTGAAACACTTGACGGTGTTCTTCTTGCACTTTAAGTAAAGGCGGCATCCATTTGACAAACAATGAATAGATTGCCTTTGCATATTTATAAGATGTTTCATATCCGCAAGAGTAGCCGTGTAGAGTAGTACGATCTGCGACTAGCAGGTCAGTGTTTGCGGGTTCAAATCTCGGTCCGCTAGAGCTTATTTTGGTCGCAGCTATAATGATTCTTCAGTCGGTAAAGGTATAACGTTTACCGAATAGGCGCACAGGCCCACTAGGCTGCAGCCACCTCCCTGTCTAATTCCCTTTCTTCACTCCTACTCGAAAATGAGGTACATCGTCTGAGTGATTGGTCATTAAAATAAAAGAAAAGAGAAAAAAAGAAGGACTTTTTGTGTTGTTTTTTTCTGGTATAACTATCGCCTTAGAATGATTTTATTGCATTCAGCAATAAAATCAGCAAACAACCGCCTTGTGAAGTTGTAAAGTTGTAGTTTACAAACCAATATTGAAGCTACGATCAAGAAGTCATGCTTAGTCATCGTAGGAATAGCAGATATTTCCACTGTTTTGAAAATAACGAAAGTAGCGAAAGGACTTTAAAATTGTAATAGGCGTGACTTGACGACTTGCACTCTCTACAATTCCGCAAATTTTTGGCCGATATGTTAGATACAATAGAACAATAGAACAATGTGACGCCCGCTAAATTGGGGAAGTTATTGTTCGCTGCTTCTTACCTCCTCATTCTCGTTTCTTATTAACCCAAAGTCTGGCCGTAAATACATTTTATAGTCTATTGTCGGTCACTTTTCATAAAAAAGTTGATGAGTTTCTATGACTTGAGATCAAGAAATGTTTACTGCGAATTTTCTGATGAAGTGCTTATTTTGTTTATTCGGCTTCGATTAGTAAAAATATTCGCATTTAGTGATTAATCACAGATTTCTTCAGTTGACTTTTGTATTGAATAAGACAATGCAAACAGTTTAATATTCAATCCAGATGCGTTATCGTACTTACTCTACAAGTGAGAATTGAAAAGATGAATGATTTGACCCATGTTTAGAGAAAAGTACGCATGATGAGAGCAGGGCGAGAAAACTTTGCGAGAAATGCACCTTTCATCCGCATCTTAAGTCAAGTTTCGATTGCTTATCTCACAAATTTAATTTTTATTTCCGTTCTGGCAGATGGTAGCATAACATTAACGAAATCGGACTTCAATTAAAGTTTTACGTTAAACATGGAGAGCAAGTATCTCTCAGCCTAAATTAAAAGAATATCAACTTAAGTCCCAACATTCTCCTGATAAACGTCTAGTTAGAGAGTCGTCAGGTGTCACGAAAGAACAGATACGTGTTTCTTAATATTTGAGCCTAAAGACATCTGGGAAAATTTCTTGTGTAAACAATTGAAAGAAAGGCAAGAGAAGGCGTGCAGCGTGAAAAGTTATAATCGCTTTTTAAACAGATTTGAACTTAAATTAAAAGAAAAATTCATTTTAGAGAAATAAAACTTTTTCGAAGGCATAAATAATTTATAGTTTTTCTTCTACTCTGCTTTGGTTTGGTTTGATGGTTTTCCTTTTACTTACATTTCTTAGAAAATATTTAAACATTCTTATCTCCTTCCGCTTTTGTGCGGTAGATGTAGCCACAGAAATTAAAACAAATGAATCTGGAATTGCTTGTCTTAGAAACTTGGAAAAAATTTGTTAAAAATTTTCCATAGTTTTTTTTTTTTTTTTTTTTTTTGGGGTTTTTTCTTTTCAAGCCTATTGTGTGGTTGGAGTAGGCCGATGGCATACAACGTAAGTAGAGGTTGACTTAACCATCGGTTGACGTGTTGAGAGCTCTAGGGGTTTAAATGCTTACGGCCGAGCGATAAAATTGATATGTGAATGCGATCGCACATCAACTACTGGGTATGCGACAAATGAAATTCGATGCCTTTGAATAAGTTTGACCATTTAATGGCTTTAATGCAATTTGAAGAAAAAAAAAAGAAAAGAAATGTAAAGAGAGTAAATTTTTGCGACTATCTCTATACGAGAAAGGCGAACACTCATCGGAGTTATTATTAATTATCAAATAAAATGTGCCTTTGGAACGATGCTATTGCTTGTTTTATACCTTTTTATTTATTTTTTTCTTACAAATCTTTCAAAAGACATATTGTGCACATCGGCAAACGGAGGGAGAGTAGTGCTTGCAATTATTGTTAGAATCAGCTTTGTATGTAAATGTTATGAAATGATTTCAGTTTCGTATGCTGCTGCACAGACGTGTCACATAGCGAGTTATCTTTCCCTCCGCCGCATTCCAATTCACTAATCGTCATGTTATTCAGCTTTAATCCAATTCCTGTGGACTCTATGTCTCTGTCTGTTATGTGCTCTAATTTTTTAGTTATTCTTGTATCGTTTGCATGCACTTTGAACAAGTTTTGTGATTAGTTTACTTTGTTTTTAGTGAGAGAAAAATTTAATTAAAATTGAACGACTAAAATATTTCATTAAACGCTTAGCAGCACGTTGTATAACCTTATTTATGCTTATTTCCTAATCGAAAATCATGTATATAAATACGACAATAAGTATAAAACAGTATGTAGTGCGCAGGCATTGTTAATTGAACATAACAGGGCTCTTTGTCTTCAAGATTATATATATATATATGTATATATTATTAAATAATTCATTAAATAAATAAATAATTAATTAAA
>NW_023998414.1:39888490-39896379 GCF_014805625.2 Glossina fuscipes
AATTAAATAAATAAATAAATTTGTAAATTAATTAATTAATGAATAAATTAATAAAATAAAATAAATAAGTAAATATTGCGTATTGTACTATCGCCTGCAGGCAATCGCCTGCTTATGTAATCTTTGAAAATATTTGCAAAAACCCTTTATTCAATTGTATAAATTTCTGTTAAAGTGGTCTTGGTCTGGTGCTGCGTTTTCTGCTTTCTTCCTTCTTTGCTAAGCATACCTCCGTACTAGTTAGTAATTTGACATAAAAATTAGTTGCATCAAATTTGAATCGTATGGATCTATTTCTTGGACCTAATTCCATATAAAGGTCTTAATGAATAGCAGGCCTTTTGGAAGAAGGTTTACTCTTGAATGCGAGAAATTGTGCACCAAAATTGATCGTCGGTAATTTGGATCGCATCGGTCGACTTTTTTCGACTTTAATATATATATAGGGTTTATCATGAAAACTAAGCCCTTAAAGCGAGAGAGAGAGAGAGAGAGAGAGAGAGAGAGAAAGATTAATTTGGTCCTTTTCATGACGGAAAGTGAAAAATAATGAAATTGTTGGGAAGTAAACCAAGCTTGCTAAATGTGGATCACGTCATGTGGAGTTTCGGGCATCTTCCAATATGCGAACTTTCGTGAAGAAAATAATGCGTAATTTTTGGTGTCTCATCACAAAAACGAGTGAACAACTATACTTGGCCAAGTGGTGTAGCATATCTTCCTGTGGCCCTTGTTTTTACTTGTTTTGTACAGTGCACCACTTGTGGTACAAAACATAGTAAGTTTGTGCAAACGTATGCAACGCTGCAGAACGACTTAAGACACGCCCACCTTTCAGAAACCTTTCCAGCATCGATGTAAGTTCGCGTGCCCATCTATTGGCCTGGAGTCTGCCGATATATTCTTGTGTTCAACCAGCAGCCATTTTTTGATGAAATTTGATACCACTTCCATGTCAGTGCGCTACGTTTCATCAAAAATTGTACACGAGAACAGAAGACGCTTCGACGGACAGACACGCTTAAATCAAGTGAAACGATGAATCCGACAATCGATCAATATAATATAAAAATCTCAGATATCTCAAGTCCTTCGGGGCGTTGCATACGTCCGCAAAAGCTCAATATACCCTTGTACTACAAGTGATGTAGGTATGTTATATATATAAATAGAAGTAAAAAAAATAAAAAAATTAATTTCAAAGCAGAGATACTTGATTATCTATCTATGTTGTAGATGAAAAGTGAAAAAAGAAAACGAAAAAATTGAAAAACTCTCCGGATCAAGAGATTCCGATCAGTCTTTTTTTACGGATACATCAAACAGTAGAAGGAGAAAACAAATATCTAAGTTCCCTTTTAATGTCACTAATGTAATTTTTATGTTATGAGAAAGGGCGACATATCAACTTTATGCGCGACTTGAATTTTTTGATTATGAGCATAATGTAACGAACTGACCATTCTTGCGTTGGACATTCGATCAAATCTAATCGAAACTGAATGAAACCTTATATATATATATATATATGTTTTAGAGAATATTTGAATAACGAAAATGCAAGCATAAATTAAAAATTTATTATGAGAAACATTTTATGCCGACCCTTTCTTCCATCGGTTTAAATATTTACACTTATAGGAAACTCATCATCTTTTTGTCTGCGACAAGCCTTTTAAATAGTATACGCACTAAAATATTTCAGAAGATGCCTTGAAGTTTTTTTTCTCCTCTCGTCTTTTTACTTTTTTGCCCTGCAGCATATACAAACAGGACCATAACTTTAATTTACCTTCCATATATCCTCAGCTTATTGAAGTGTACTAAAAAAAGGCAAAAAAAAAAAAAAAAAAAGAAAAAAAGAAAAAGAACATACGAGTAAATAGGACGTAAAGGAAGAAGCAAAAAAAATACAGTGAAATTGATTTATCAAACTGAAATCACTCAATAAAAGTTAACTGAGCAAAAGGAGAGAAAAAGAGATAGATAGATAGATAGATAGATAGATAGAGCGAGAGAGAGAGAGAGAGAGAGAGAGTGAGAGAGTGAGAAAGGGAGAAAGAGAAAACCAAATGTAAAACAGTTATGTGGAATCAATACAAAGTTGAAGTCAAACATACTGGCGCATACACAATCCACACAAACAAACATATGCACACTTGCAAACGCTTGTAGAAACAGATAAATCCTTGCCGCTATATATGCAAACGTGTACGTGTGTATGGCTGTGTAACCCACACGTTGAATGAATGTAAAAGATATGTGTGTTAGTACGCGAATGTGTGTGTGTGTGTGTGTGTGTGTGTGTGTGTGTGTGTGTGTGTGTATTGCGTATGTGTGTTTGTGTGAATGGCAAGTAATACAAAACAAACAAGTGGCATTTATGCATATACGTATGTCTATCAGTGAATGACTATAAAATGCTTTGTGTGTGTGCATGTGAAACAAAAGCGAAATAAAACAACAGCAACGACAATACGCTTATTGATCACTTTGGTTTAAAGTTGAAAAGTCAATTTTTTCTTTTTATTTTTCATATTTAAAAAACCACTCATTCGTTCCCCAATACATATAAATTTATATATACATAGACTTATATATATATATATATATATATATATTTATGTATATTTATGTAGATATAGTTTTAAAAATATTTGATTTTTTTCGCTTTTGCTTTTTTTTTTTTTTTTTTTTTTTTTTTTTTTTTGTTCTTTACCTTTTTTTGGTTTATTTTATAAAAATGTTAAATAACTTTTTCAATATATAGAGTGAATTTATTTATGTGTGCTGCATACATATGCATATGTATATGGCAAAGCAACATTAACATAAATTCAATGTACGGAAACAAAAGAAAACAAACACGTTTGATAACAATAAAATTCGTATGGAAATTGGGATTTCTTTTTTATTATTATTAATTAAATTGATTCCGGACGGATGAAAATGAGAATTTTTGTGTAAATTTTCGTAAAAAAAAAATAAATAAATAAATATATAAATAAATAAAATCAAATAAGAGCGCACAAATAAATGCCAAAGAAATTAAAAAATAGAAGTTCCGTTATATTCTCAATTTACATTAGAAATAAAATTTTATATAAATTTTTACTTTAGCTTTTTTTTTTTTTGTTGTTTTTGCTTAATTTATTAAAGTATGCATACATTCGCAACTGAAAAGGTAGAGATATCCTGCTTTTACCATTGCATTGCTTTGGTATTTTATCACAAAATCGCATGAATTTCTATGCATTGCGGTTAAGGTTGAGAGTCGAAATAATCTTAATCGAATTTTTTTTCTCTCTTTATTCGTTAATCGAACTTAAAAGGTCTTTAAGTGTCAGTCTTACATTACATTTCATCCCATTATTATAATAAATTTATGCATTAATAAACTGTTTATATATATATGCAGACAGCATCTGTGATATATCACTGAAGCGTCGTCAACATATTTTCAGCGAATTGTAAAACGTGCCGTCAAAGTCACATACTGCTATCATTTCTTCATATCAAAATGCTGATGTAACGCATCGACTAGTGAAATAACGCCCTTAACTCATGTCAAATTATACTTGGCCTAACTAACATCATACAGGGCGCAGTTGAAAAGGGTACGCTTTGTCAGATTTAAACAAAAAAAAAATACTGATAACTTGTAATCCGATTGGAGATCTTAACAGGCTTCAAATATTTTCCGAATAATATGAATAATTAATGGAAAAATAATTACATTAATAGTCGCAATAAATAGAGGTTAGCGAAACAGAAATGGCCTTTTCCGTTGCTTTTCTGCTGCTTTAAGAATAGCAACGAAAGCAATTTTTCTTATTTTTTCGTATTGTATTGGAAATGATTCATAAGAAAACATAAATTGCCGTAGCATGCATTATCATCGATAGTGGCAGCAACGGCGAATGTTTGACGGATGATAGAATTACCCGGGTGGCGTTGTTTTATTATTATAAGCTTCACGATCACCGATCATCGAAAAAAGAAGCAGCCAGCATACAAGACGTAAGAAAAGCATGGACTATCTGCCGATATTGTTACTTTTCAGTACCGTTCAATACGGTTAAAGTGACGCAACAGGAATGATCAACTTTTCAGTTCTTTACTAATTTTAACAATCAACTCGATCCAGGAATCAACTGGAAGCGCATATCATACTTCCATCACAACATAAGTGATAAAGACGGGAAGAAATTGCAGTGAGTAATGTATGGAATGCACTATACTCCCGTACAGCTACAAATTATATACTATTTTTTATTTGAACACAAACAAAAAGAATAGAAAAACGATGTAAATATTTTAAAGTATACAGTGTACGCGTTTGATTGAACTTGTCTCTATAATCAAAAAAATTAAAATTTACATACATTTGGGATAATTCAATTCAAGTGATGTTTAATTTTCGCCATTTTTCATAGAAAAACTCAGAGCTAACACCTTCAAAGTATGGTTGAACTACACTTGTACTGCTGCGCGTCGTACGTAAAATGATTTGAAAGGACTAAGCGAAACGTCATAAATGCGAAAGAAGTGAAAAAGCTGTGAGTGTCAGTGACTAAGCTCACTCGGTATTTCATTCGTATTTAAAGTCCGAGAAAAATTTTAGTCCTAAAATTTACATAAGTCGGATGAGTATGTCTCTTTTTTTTTAGTCTGGCTGTCTCGAACGTAGACGCAGCTATCTATAAATGCAAATACGGAAATTAACACACCGTCTCCAACTATAAGTTATTAGTTATCCTAACGACTAAATTCTGCTGATATGTTGAGCTCCTGTAATGCGCTCGTTATCGCTATTAGAATGCTTGCTTTGCCAAATTCATCTACTTTTAAATTACGCCCGAGGTTCTCTACAAATATTCTTTATATCCTTTACACAATGTGTTTTCCTTTTTCTTTTGTGTTCAATCGCTTGGGGAATTTTGACTATGCGTACAATACGGCCATGATTAGAAAGAATCGGGCGAACAAAGAGAGACAGAGAAGGAGAGAGAGAGAGAGAGAGAGAGAGAGAGAGAGAGAGAGAGAGAGAGACGAAATAGCTGCATCTTGTGTTATGCCTTTACCGTCCAAGTAGTCCCTATAGCTACGACTACCCGCTAATCGTAATTAAAGTGTGGCCTGCCGCACCGAGTTTTGAACCGAGGCATACCAACATTATTAGAGTTTTCATGAAAACTAATCTATTTTCCAACAAGCTCGATTCCAAAGAAAGGGAAACCGAAAGACATAGTCATCATACTTTACCTGCCTCAGGCAGCTGGCGTGACTAATAACAATTAGCGGAAATTTAGCGGAAAAAGAGATGAATACAAAAATGTCGGGATGACTTTAGGTGATGATAACTCAGAATATTTATGGGAAGGCAAAGTGAATTAAATCGCAATATTCGAACGGAAGATGCCAGGACGAGAATTGAAGGGCTGTTAGCACAAGTTCTCCTAAGAATTGTAAATGGAATTTACACTATCGCAGAAAATTACAATTCAGCGACACGAACTTGATCTCAAAAGGCGTTGAGCAAATAGCGTAAAATCACGAAAAACAATTTACATTACTGCTTGTTAGGTTTGGGCGGATGTATGCGAATGTGTATCAAAAAGGACATGAGCTAGTCCTACATCTTATTATACCAATCGATTGAGAATCACTTTGCGAATCTGTCTGGGCGTTCGGGCGTCGGGGAGTTCTGTCCGAAGGACGAAAGCTATTGAAAATGGTTCGGATCGCATCACCTTTTCGCGTTTATTTTAATGAGCCTTTTATATGAATAACTGTATTAAACAAGATGATGGATAGGTAGGATATTTAATGGCGGACCGTGCTCCAATATAACGTCCAATATATTACACTATATGGAATTATATCTTTAGCTAATTGTAACGTATTGTATCCACTATAATAGGTAATCATACTTGTACCTTACATGGCTTTGAGAAACATACAAAAATAATTCGCATTATTGCACCAGTCACGGATCGGGCGAGATATTTTCCTTGGCATCGAGCAGTAAATTGCATTATAGAGTTTATGAAGCGAACATGTAATATATTCCTTATAAGAGTAACATTCTGAGATGGTTTCGTTTTGTTTGTCCTTTCATCTCAAACCTGCTGATGATGTAAAATCAAAGATTAACCTTTGGAAAAATGAAATTTTGATGTGGTGATCATTAACAATGCAGGAATACATAAAAAAAACAATTATAACTTACAACTTACACTTAACTTTTGTGTAAAATTGTACTTCCTTTGAATAATTAAGTCCGGTTAACTTTTGCGAAATATTCGCATTATAGGTACAATGTCCGGAGATTTAATCGTTAGCCGCGAGAGACAGCAGGCAACAAAAGGGTCGCTTTTTAACACATATCGCTTATAGCACATTCGGTAAATTCGATAAATTTTTCAAAGCCAATTAGAAAATGCGTGCAAGACCTTTGTTAATTTTTCAATAGATGGTAGGTACAAGAGATATCACACTAGGTCTGCGTAACTTCTTTGCGCACTTAAAGAGTTTCTTTATTTCGCTTTTTTTATTTTTGCTTTGGCATTTTCATAGAGAGTTTTCTGCTATTGATTTCGAATTTGATCCGATGATCGTTAAAAAGAAATACCACAGACAGGAGTTAGTTTTAAGTTAGATAAAATGATTTCAAGAAAGGTATAGATAGATAGTCAGATGTGATCAAAGTTATAAGCACTTTTTAGAGATCTTTAGTTGTTATTATTTATTATTACGCCAACTAATTATTGCAGCAGTATAAAGCTTGCTGTGTAGAAAATAAAAACATAAAAACCATACAAATGTCATGAAACTGAGCATACACAATCAATAATGTAAATCTACATTTGAAAAAATATGAGTAAATAAGAATAAATAAATAAGTGAAGTCATTAGAAAATTGCATCGCAATCATTGAATCATGTGTAAGTGCTGTACAATTTCTCTCTTCAAGTACGCTGAGTTGGGTTTGCGAAAGCAGCAGCATAAAGGCAGGTATCTCGGGCGTTTTGGGGATTACAGTTATGTCTGATTGAACCCTCTAAAGGTCTCTGAAGAGATATTTTACAATTTATTACCATTTCGCCTAATTCATATAAAATTATGCTTATGACGGGTAAAATATGTTGTATGTTTGTTATGAAATGCTTTCGCATAATATTTGAAAATTTCATTATGAAAATGTTATGAGAATGTCATTTCGAATAATTTGTTAGTTTCTTACGAATATGACTTTGCCCCTCTTCAGATTTTATTACTGTATGCAGGTTATGACGTTATGTTCTTCATAACATAAGGAAATATTATATATTGTATAATATATGATAGATATAACATTTTAAATCATTAGTTCAGTTTGAGCGCAAGATCATACAACCGGTAAAATATATTATTTGCATGACTTTGACTTAGAATGCGGTCGGTTCAAAACTCATGTGATAATTGCATCATGCATAGTATAACATAGGCATTGTATATATCTTGTAGAAATCACGTTACGAGTTTTCAAGATTCGTTTCAAGCCAGTGATAATATTTCAAAAATTAATTCATTTCCCATTGTACGTACTTTGACAAAACGAAGCCAAATGCTTTAAACATGTTTTTCTTTACGAAGAACTAAAGGAATAGCATTTTCACAATCACGATAAAAAATGCAATAACAGCGACAATAACAGCATATCGTCACTTTTACATGCACCCGTGCATGCATATCCGTTTATTTGCACTTCCACTTCCGTTTCCGTTAAGCAACATAACGTGTTGTAATATATTGAAAAAAAATACATAAGGATTGTTTAAAATCTATTTTATATATATTAAGAAAATATTCATAAATTATGTGTGTTTATATATATATATATATAT
>NW_023998414.1:39896479-39963393 GCF_014805625.2 Glossina fuscipes
TGTGTGTGTGTGTGTGTGTGTGTGTGTGTGTGTGTGTGTGTGTGTGTGTGTGTGTGTGTGTGTGTGTGTGTGTGTGTGTGTGTGTGTGTGTGTGTGTGTGTGTGTGTGTGTGCGTGTGTGTGTGTACTTCAAATTTTTATATATAATATAATAAAAATAATTAAATGAAAAACAAGCGACAACAACGAAATAAACTAATTTTGTACTTTTATTTGTAGCATTGATAATATAATAAAAGCAAATTTTCCGTTATCTGTTATATTTCCCCCGGCCGAGCATGATCCGCTTTTTAATCAAAAATTTTCCCAAAAATCTAAGCAATTCATAACATTTGGTTGATTTTAATGCTATATGATGGCAAGAAGAGCAAAACAACTGCAACCACAAGTAAAATATATATCAGCTGAAGTTTTCTCAGATCGTTTACATAAGCCAATCCAAAATGTATTGAGCCTATTGGAGGATGATGATTTATTCATATATTCCAAAAGCAAAGGTCGATGAATATATAGCGAATCACATCCTATTTAGTGGAGTTATACTGAAACCTTTCGGAGAGAATCACTGGCATTGTCCCGCTTATATGGTAGGAATAGGAAAAATTGTTAAGTTCCAAAATTGTTTGGATTCGCTGTATAAAAGACCATAGCTTTTTATATTAGGTTATTGTCCGTTTCCTGTATCTTCTTTCTGTCATACTTGCTTGAGACTTCTAAGTGTGAAATTCTGTACTTTCGGCTTTTTTATTACACGTCCATCTTTAAGATGCATAACCGTAGTGCACTAATTTTTTTACTCGATTAACATATCTAGAACTGTACGTGGGTGAGAACCTATATAATATAAATCCAATCTTTTCTTGCTCGTTCTTGAAAGAAGTCGTCTCACCAATGTTGTTTCATGTATACAACAATAGAATATAATTGCGTCAAAAGCCGGTCGTTTTATCCCCATCCGTGTGTGAGTGACTAGGTCTGCTACATCCCGGAAATATTCCGAGTTTTGTGCTCAATTTTTTATTTATCTTTTTTTTACTTTAACTTGGATACAGAATTCTTTTATTCACCAATTTGTTTGTGTTAGACTGTTCACTTCGTAGGAGGACCGTTCCAGAAAGTTGTAAAAGCTCAGTTTTCTTGTTTCATCAATATGCAATATTAATTTCATTATTATTTTTTTTGCACGGTTTTTTAGGAAAATACTTGGAATATTTTCATCTTACATGATATTTTTGCACGCTTTGCTAAGGAATGTATTTATTGTGGAGAAAAAGAGTCCGAAGAGGGTGCGCTACGCTCTTTCGTGTGTCTGTCCATTCAATCGCGTTATTCGACGTTGTGACCAACATTTCCAACTCAGAACTCGACATTGATGAGTTTTATGCTTAAGTATGGAAGAGTACGTGTGTGGTTGAAATGATTTAGTTGCATAAAAACAGGAACAGTTAACGAGATGTTAGCCTTTATTATGGTAATTTTGACGGCAATTACCCATTGGACTAAACCAAATTCCTAGACCTTGGCCATTGCAGCAGGTATCCTCTCAAAATTACTAAGAATATATATGTGCTCTCCTCCCACTGGCCAGACATCCGCTATATGTTGCCTCTGGGCATGATACCGTCGTAAATACAGCGTAGAAAGATGAAGCTTGGCAGATGTACGCTTTGGAGAAGAAATGCCGACCAAATGCTGTTAAAAATTACTTGTAGCTTACAGAAGATATGGGATTAAAAGTGGTCTAAACTAACTGTTCTTTATTTGGGCCACAATTTAATAGCCGATCTTTATGTTATTTCCCCTAAATATTAGTAGGTATTTTGTTATTCGGCTTAAAGTCAAGACAAGTTTTCTTATCTATGCCCCTTTTAGTTTTATAAATGGAAACAAGTCAGCCTTGCATAAAATCTATGCTAACATTATTGCACAAGAACGTCTACATGTGCGAAAAAGTTAATAGCATTTCATGTCGGCTGCTTTTTATTTTTTGCCTAGAAATTCCTGAGATCAAATTTAAGTCGACAATATGATGATCAAATATCAAATACCTGATAACACTTATGATTCGTGTAAACGGTTGAGATTGAACCTGAAGAATGCGCTATGATTGGTATGACAACCTAATACTGCGAAATTCATATGTGTAAACGAAATGTATTTTCGGATGTGTGTACTCTTGTACTCTTTCGCTTTTGACCTCGTAAATACTGTTTAATTACATAAATGGCATAAACATATAGGGTAGTAATAATTGAACAAAGAACAGAGTGGAGAGTAGGAACACCATAATGTTAAGCACTAGTAATAAAATCAGTTGAAAATTAATGCTGTATCGTGAAGGAGGTTAGTTTTGATAATGTTGCTGTTGTAAGCAAAGATAAACATTTAGAAGACAAACACTTTCTTTGATTTTTTTTCCTTCCTTTTTTTTCCTTCACGTACTAATTAAGTCAGCCTTTGAAAACCTGCATGTATGGAATGTATTATATATGATGGTTATGTGTTCTCGCGGCCATTGACAATAACTTTGATTACCGCTATTGTTCCATGCTGTTTGACGATCTTCTTCGTATATATCCGTCAAATTTATATCCCGGTCGATAGAAAATTTCTGTTCTTTCTTATGCAAGCTTTTGCAAGCCTCTCCTCAGATCAGTCTTAAAATTTCATTTAAAATTTCTTCAAATATTGATAAACATTGCATTAAAATGACAAGTCAACTTGTTCCGCTTGAAAATGACGTAATCGTTGAAATTAAATTTTTCAAAATATGCAAATTTTTTGTATTTTATATTATGCTTTATATTTCTTAGAGTACTTTTAAGTCGTGATCTTTTATTTTTAGTTTGCGCTTTTACTTAATTTTATCCCTCTTTGTTTGGTATTGTATTGTTGTTGCCCTTTTAAATGACATCAAATATGTTTATGTAAGTTCGACTAAAATGTACTGATATCGTGAACTTAAACACATTTACAAGTGCCAAGAATATATATATGTATATATATATATATATATATATATATATATATATATATATTTATAAATATATACAAGTATACGTGAATTTAAATTCGTAAGCGTCGAAACTTAGTTGCAATCACACAAACATACACGCATATACAATTTATATATATATATATATATATATATAGATATAAATGGAAGATTCAGATACTTTTGCGTACGTTTAATAATGTGTAGTAAATCACTTTGTTACATTAACAACAACAACAACAACAACAACAACAATAACGATAAGAATAACAATGAAAATTGTGTATATATACGTATGAATGCATGCACAAATGTTCATATATTTGGGTATTTGTGTGTGTTTGTGTGTTTGTGTGTATGTGTGTATTTGTGTGTGCAGTGAACATAAATGTTGAATGGTTGCAATTATGTAAATGCATTTGACCATACATAAACACACACGCACACACACACACTCTTTCGCATCCATGCGTAGATCCATGAGATAATTTGTCGTCATTTCATTTTTAATGCATTTAATTGTTCATGGAATGCATCGAATTTTTATTTTATGTTTGCCTTTTTTCCCCTCTTCCTTTTTCTTTTTTTTCTTTTTTTTGTTTTGGGCAAAAAATATTAACTGTTGAATAAATAAACGTTGTTTTCTATATATATATATATACATATATATATGTATATAAGTAAATCAGAAAATATAAGACATAACAAAATGAAGCAAATGTTTTCTTGAAATTAAATTTTTGGATTGTCAGCTTAGCCGGACTACGTCAATCCATCAATTTCGGAATTACTTTTAGGAAAAAAATGAAGCAAGTCATCCAAACCACACGCATAACAACCTTAAGCTCCCCCGCGGATGGATTGATAAATTCATCGTATATCTAAGGGGAAATTTTAAGCAAAACTTTTATCTAAAATATTTTGCTTAGAGAGCAAGTTCATCGTACTTTCCATACATTATATATGGATCTACAAATGTCCCAGTGTACATTCAAGTTTTACTCTTTTGTTTACAACACTATAAACTATTCACTCGAGATCACATAAAATAACATTTATTTTCGATCAGGTTACTATTCTTAAACTTGTCTGTCAGTCGTTTGTTCTTGAAAAGTTAATAAATGTCAAAATTAAGATAAAAAGCTAAAGTATTGCGTATATAGCTTTGACTTCAATATAAGTACATAGCTTTACAAGGATTGTAATTTAAAATCCACGACAGACATAAGATTATCAAATAAGTGCTTCTTAAACAAAACAAGGTAGAGATAGAGGCAGAAAGGTAAAAGACAGCGACATGAATTTCCTTTCATTTTAGAAATCGTCTTATGCGATATTCAGTTACAAATGCCTCTAGGCGTTTGTAAATTTTCGATTCGGGAACACGAGTTCCTTCTTACTTCATCAACTAAGTCATTGAGATTTCGTGGTCTATTGGAGTAAGCCAACGATCCAACATAACTCTGAAGTTAAAAGGTCCAGCAAAGTTGTATCGCATATCACTTTTATGGGAGGCTTAGTGAACTTTCCTCCCAATAAATTCATTTTGCCACAAAATGTACGCATATCGTTCATGGCGAAATCATCTAATTTGTGAGATAAAAATTTAGTGATCACGTTTCTCTAGCGTTCTCCATTAACGATAATCAAAATATCATTTTCAACAGGATATCGTCGGATGTGTCCTTTTTCCACTAAAGGAATGAAAAAACCTTACTTGCAATGTCCTTTAATAAGCTTCCTCCGACATGCGCGAAACGTAATTGTGGGCTCATTGTGTTCGTAGTAGGTTTTACCAATGTCTATATGTATCGTATTTCGCAAATAACGGCAAGATCATATTATGCCGATCTTGCCACATTGGAGACAAAGTTGATTCAAATCTCGATTAGAGAAATGCGTTTCATTAACATTTACTTTTGGAATCATAAAATGACTTATCTCTTATATTAGCATATAGTTGCGAGAAAATATTTGTGAATACTTTATGTGTGACCTGAGCGCAGGAGCTTCTAATGTCGCTGTCGAATTGGAAACATTATATGATAACAATTGCCGAACCAGCAATAAATGTAATCTCAACGATAGTGAAAAACGATTATCTGTAATAATGAAAAGTGTTCGGTAAATGGACAGTTTGTTTGTCGTATGCGTGGCCAAGATGGTGGTCCAGATAATGGCAACTATATCGCTTGCTGGCTGTGTGAAGGGTATAATCAGATGAAATGCGCTGGAATCAATGACCAAAGGATTATCCTGGACTTGTCCGAACTGCCCGAAACTGTGTATGGAGTTTGCAATATTTGCATTAGCAAAACGGTTGCTTGCATTAATTAATAAGCTGAACAGTTGCCAAACCGTTATTCACGAGTTTGACAGTCTGGACAAAAACAATTCGCTATGGTAAGATGTTGGGCCGTTACATCGGCTATATGGTGATGTTGCATGTGGACTTTCTCGCCCCTTACCATTCCTGGTACTTCTTCGTCTTACGATTAGCCGGATTTAAAGTCGATTGATCTTGATTCGGTTAAACTTACCGCATCTGTTGTTGTGGATTTGTCCGCATTGCGGCGAGGTCAGCAAAAAAGTTCAGGGGGAATCGAGCAGATTGAGATGTATGCAGCGATTAACATCATTTCAAAGTTGCATCCGCTTAAAAAAAAGTACATTTTTCGAAACACAAAAAGTAATTTTGTGGTTTTCTTATTCGACACTTGAGGTATTTTCTTTTAAAGGCAAACGCTTTTGATTAAATAAAGTTTGCTTTTCTTTGAAACTATTTGACGTGAATATCCTATGAACGACAGTTGTTATCTTCCAATCAACTATTTTAGTTTAACAGAAATATTTAGTTGAACAGTAGCTTCCGCGTAGAACAGAAAGCTTTGCAAGCTTAAATATTGGGAATATTTCATACAGCAGAACAGCAGGTAGTTGTTATACACTGTAATCAAAACATTTTCGAAGATGGTTTAAAAAGTTCAGTTAAAAAGTGAAAAAGTTGTTATGAAAAAGTTCTTTGATGAACAATTCAAATTTAAGTTTCACAAGCCAGAGCACCTATTAGTCATTGGACGCATTTTTGCGGTCAAAAGTGTATTTTCTTTTAAATCAACTAGAGGCGTCCAGGGCAGCGCAAGTGTATGAAGGTGCGAATGAAAATTACTTTTCACATTTTAATTTCTTATTGTCGACAATTCTATGCATCCCATAAGGAATGCAGTTACTATTAATCACCTTAGCTAACAGATGGCCTTGATAAAGCAACTTTACCTTTTAAGGTGCGTCCACGTTCCGTGAGAGAAAATAAGATATGAAAGCGCGTAAAATATCGGCATACATATATTCACTGGCTATGTTCGCGAGTATGTCGCAAATTATCCCTTAACTGCCGTTTAAAACGCAAATAGAATTAGAATTTTTTTACTTATGTGCTTAAAACGATAGGGGATAGAAAACTGTCTCATAATGGATGCAATTTTCCTTCATTTCTTTTCATTTACCTCTGACCCTCCTTTCCGAAGGATGAAAGATTTTCATTTGGTCATTCATTGGTTTGTGACGTCTAGATACATATACCAGATACTCCATCAAGTATATATTTTTTGATCGAACTTTGATTTTTGAAATTGTTAATAATCATTGATTGACGTGGACGCAACATTGTAAGCAAGTAG
The DNA here is from genome assembly GCF_014805625.2 of Glossina fuscipes. NCBI lineage: Eukaryota > Metazoa > Arthropoda > Insecta > Diptera > Glossinidae > Glossina > Glossina fuscipes. The sequence continues at coordinate 39,903,154 of NW_023998414.1, forward strand.
AGAAGTTATATTCGACGCGTTCCGAGTCTCCCATACGCACCACTATTCTTTTCGCATTCTACTCTCCTTGTCCTTTATCTTGATACCCATATCGTTGGACTTATTAACAAGAAATTAATCCACAACGTCGCGATGTCCACCATATTCACTTTCGAGTTACCTCATTCTTAAGCAGATAATATAGCTTCTTTTGAATGAAATGTATAAAAATAAAAAACGGAGTTGCATTCAGCTTACACTTCATCCGGCGTTTCTGCTCTAAACAACTTGACCCATTTTCAATACCAACCAACCTATGGACAAAAACTTTGAATGTTTCTACCAAATTTGAAGTCGATATCTTTCCTTTTGCCATCAGAAGATTGCCAACAACAAGCACCACACTAACATGGGGACGGACAGACGTGATCAAGACCCATATATACCTTATAGGGTCTCGGAAGCTTACTTTTGATTGTTGCATATATTATGAAAAAAAAACCAATGATGGGAATAAAAATCAGTTTACACTCGAAAGCCACGTACCATACCCACAAATGGAAGCGGAACTCGTTATGCGACAACTCGGCAGTAGTTGGAAAAGTGAAAAAATTTCAAAAGTAAAAAATGTTGAAAAATTATTTTATTCGCGACTTAAGAGATTGAAATGCGTTCCTATGGTCGGGGTACCGGTCAAAGCTTTCCAGCTGATCGGTCCCAACAATGTACGATACAATTGAAGAAATAAACCTATGGGACTTTCGATATAATTGAGTTCATATTTTTGCTTCTTTCTATTTATCTGTGTTACGCTTGAGCGGTGATGCAGGTACCGCTAAATGCCTTCGAATCTACAGAATCATTTTTGAATATGTCGATCATACGTATACCACCAATGTATGTGCTAATAACCAATGCAGGGGATAGAAAATGTAGACCATCGGCAGTCGAAAACGTTAAAATAACATTGGCCAGAGATAAGCAGGAAGATTTTTTCTAGGACAACGCGATACTAGCTCAGGAGGGAACATTAGTACAATAGACGAGAAGCCAGAAACCATAAAGCCCTGTAGAGGGTAAAATTTACAGCATCTTTTCTGTTTCGAAGAAAAAGTTTCCAAAACAGATGAGCTTATATTTAAAGTGCCAAGGAAGGTGAACAAAAATCCTCCAATCCCCCCATCGGTGGGTCGATATTGAAGAGAAAAACGATGTTAATAACAAGCGATGTGGCGGTAAGAAGTCATTCATGGAGAAAATTGTTTGTACAATCATGCACACATACGTACGCAATATATTCGATTTAAATGCTGTCTCAACCCTTTTCTCTTTCCCTTTTTGGCTGACAAATAAAAAATACGCCCGCTGCCCTGTACAATTTGTCATAAATTGTTGCTATTCGACATTAAATGGTTGAATAAATACGCGTAGGCGTTCTCTGATATATACATTTTTGTTTTCATATGAAAGTGAAAAGCAACAGGTATTAGTATGTGTATAGTATGTGCATAGTATGCAAATGTGTTAAAAGAAAAAGTTCCCTTAGCTAGCGTACATGTTCTTACCATTCTTTGGGGAACCATTTTAACGTAAGAGATCCTATAAAGCTACAAAGATCCATTTACTGGAAGGTCTTGTACAATGTCGTCTTCAAATAACTTTGTCTGTCTGTACTTTAAACATATTGGGATGTTTACTCGTGAAGTACTCGTTGGCGTTTAAACGCATCCGCAACATGCAAACAACGGGGTATACAAAGAAGAGATTTCCAAAGAGATAGGATCCGTAGTTATGAAAGGATGGTTGTATGTTCAAAGAGGCGCTTTAAACTATGAATTTCTCATCTTCAATTATTGTGTTAATAACGTGCGAGTACATGATGACATACGGAAGCTTGTTTTTTTAATTTATTATTAATTATTAAATGATAAAAGAAAGGATCAAAAGTGCATTTATTTACTTATGCATTGCAACGGAAAATTATGTAAATATTAAACAAAGAAAACATATATGTCAGTATATATCATTTCTGTATACATGAATATCTATAATTGGTAATTATGTATGCTCATGAATAAAAAAACAAAGCCCATTCTGCTTTAATAGTTACTATTACTTTAATAAAATTAATTAAAATTTATTCTTTTTTGTACAAGTTGACCCAGTTTCTGTGTAAACTTTACTCAGCCTTCTGTGTTAGGGAATACAAAATGAATAAATGTGTAATAAATGATATCATAAATAAATGAAACAATAGTGGCAGATATATGACTTATGGTATGGACTGAAGTGCTCTACATGCACGAACAGAAATTGAACTATTGTAGATGTACTTGAAAAAAATATTAAGCTTTATATAGGATAAGTGTTGCTGTTAAACTTATAGCTTACTTGAGTGTAAATTGTGTGAGTGCAATAAATATATTACTATCGACATCGTAAAGGCCAAACACTTTTTAGACTATCTCATATATATTCATGTTTACAACTTTTTCCTCTTTGAATTTTTAGTAGTGAAACGTCCTTTCTCTCCGCGCAGATATCTTAGAGAGGGTAAGTGCACACTGTATTATTTATCGTAAACACACAACTCTCCCAGGAACTTCTTTCTTATATGATTTTCCTCGTTGAGAACATTGATTTTTATGTGATAGGTGAACAAATTTCAAAGGCGTAATATTTAGCAAACGAAGTGGTTCCAATCCATTCTTTTCCATGACTTCTTAAGAGGTCTCTGCGACCTCCGTCATTCTCCACTCTTTCGTAGAAATTCAATCAAAACTTTGCTTCAAGTCTATCTAGTCTATGTTAAGTAGCTTTTTACAATAATTTCTAGTTTGCTGTAAGGATTGCAATGGAAAATCTCTGTTCGCTTATTTGAAACCACTGTTATCGACTGCTCTTTTTAAATTCAGGAACAGCACGCGCCTAAGTGGCTCTAATGTCGGCCATTATCTTTCTCAACGAATCTTAGTTTTCGAAAATATATTTCTCATTCGAAATTTCAACTTTAAGGTAATATACGAGATGCAGAAGATGATTAAGAAGATTAAATGGTAAAAGATATCAATAAGATTTTTATTTATTTTAGATTTAAACTCACGGCGTTCTTATTGTTTAAAAGCGAGTAAAAACACTATAGTGATGCACGGTCCACATTTAAATAACGTACATCACTTCGCCTATTACATTTATTCATTAAATGATTTTCGAAACAATGTGTTGTAGGGAAAGTGGTCGAGAAAGTGATGCGATTCGAACCATTTCGGCTGTGTACCAGATTTAGTTGAAATATTTCGAAATTACATGGACAGATTACGTGAGCAGGCATCGAACGGATAGACAGACTGACGGACAGACTAATTTAGAGTGATTGGGAAAGTGATTCCGATCACTGACAATAATATAAATGCGATCGTATACATTAAAATCATTACACCCTACATCGCTTGTGGTACAACGATATGCAAAAAGTGTGCGAACGTATGCAACATGCAGAAGGACTTGAGATAGGCCCACGTTTTACTAAACCGGGCGATTTGGTATCGCTCTCTGCATCGATCTAAGATTGTTTGTCCGTCTTATATTCTTGGGTTCAACATACAGGCCGCAATTTAGTACACTGGCCAGTTTAACTTAAGGACAAGCGCTATTGAAAATGTTTCGGATCGGATCACTTTATCGACCATTTCCCATATAACGGCTTATTTTGACAAATCGTTGCCTTCAACAATAATTCAACTTTGAGAATTTTCCGACAAAATCGTCGCGCAATAATATTTCGCCATTGTAAGTTGATATGGGCCGGCTTTGGATCGGTTGGAGTAGTTTTCCCTGAATCCCTTATCATATAAGCGGTTTTATGAAATCTGTATCGTTGTATAGTAGAAAGCCTAAATTTTCCACATTGCTCCATAATAGAAATTTTCCATGGAGAATAATTTGAAGCCCGTAGATCTATTTTTGGATTGCGTACCATGTAAGGGTCCTTATATAAAAGTATAACGTTATGTAGCAAATAGGTCTATTACTTGATTATATTTTTGATGAAAATTTGTTCAAATGTTGTTGGATGATGTGAATTACTTATCAATTTTTTTCAGATGTATGCAAATAAGTATGTATATCAAAATGAAGTATGCTTATATCTTGATTCCAAGATACCGACTAATCTCATCTTGGCCATGAACGTGTTGCAAAATTCAAATGCAACATTTTGTTTTTGTTTTATATTTTCGTGTTAAACAGTGTTGAGAACACTGTTGACGTGGCATACGAAATATTTTGTGCAGGAACAAGTTGAATTTCAAGTCAACCATGAAAACATTTTCTAATATCATCGGAGTTGCTTTGTACATTCATGTCTTTCATGTTGATATGCTTTTAAAAGAATATGTTTCACAACTTTATAACTTTAATAAATAAAACAAAAAATATGTATGAGTACATATAATCTATGTTCCTCCATATGTTTAATATAATGAATATAAACTTTTCGAAATAAATGTTTTTTTTGCAACAAAATGAATTTAATTTCGAGATAAATAATCTGCAATACAACTAACTTACCATAATTTTTATAAAAGTTACTATAACGTATGTTAAATGCTTTGTTAAGCGATAAAATGTAGTAGGAAAGCGTTTACACACTTTTTCATCCAAACATTTTTCGCATACATATAAAATGATTGTTAAATCGACGTAAGAGTTCTTGATAGCCGGCTTCTATTTGATTTGATGTTAATAAAATTGTGGATTTGAATTATATTCTCCTGCGGAGAAGAGCAAGCCACATTGAAATTATCTCATTTTCTCGTCGAGACTGGAACACAATGTAAATACTTTCATGCAACTTCATCCGCATCGTAAAGTTGATTATTCTTTGCAGGATAGATTTTCTGCTGCTGATAGTGCTTCTGTTATTATTGTGTTCTATTACACATCGCACATCGTCTTACATGCTGCTGTCCAATTTTGGTGAATTTACAAATAGTTTTACAATATACGCAGCATATATATAGAGAGAGAGAGAGAGATGATGTTAGTATAGGCATAACTGCAATTTTTGGCAAATATTTACAGTAAACGCTTTTTAGTAGAATTGTGAAGCAAATATATATCGTTTTTATGATATCTTGTAGAAATGATTGCAGTGCAGTGTTTTGTTAGTTAGTATACGACGTTATTTCTATAGATTGGAGATTTTCTTGCTGCATTTGTTTTGACAAGTAAAGCTTTCAGTTAAATGCTCAAGACGGTATATTATTTTTTGCGCCCTCCTGTTCTACGGACACACACTTGCAAACGTTAATATAAATTCTCATTATGGTTTTATTTTCGTTTTCTATGTAATTGTTGCGTGTTGCGAATCATTGAAAATCTTTTTCTTTAATGCGTTCAAAATATGTTCGATTTTCGCTCGAATATAAAAGTTACGTTATACATAGTGTCAAGTGAACATGTATCTGCTGAAAGAATTTAAAGAGTATCATTAATAGAAGTATACTTGGTTTATTGTATTCAAAAACAGCAAACAGACAATGTGCGGAACCGCACGCATGCATGTATGTATAAGCGTTATTGCCCCCAATGCATTTGTCGCCTGGTGACTAAACGAACGAATTGTTTGATTGTTATGTGTATGCTTAACTTGTTGAATTCGTTTTCCATTATTGGTGTTGCCATTGCTACCGCTGTTGGTGCTTTTAATGTGTGTGCGTTTCTGCCATTTTGGCTAAATGAGTTCCTTAAGTTCTTGTGGCTTTTTCCACACAGGCATAGAAATATATATATACGCACACACACGCACACACACACACACACACACACACACATATATATACATATATACATATATATATATATAGAAAATACAAACACACACATACACGGACACGCATACACATGTATATGAATAATAAAAATGTTTAGTTTATTTTTTTCTTTGATATGTGTATGGTGTGTGTGTGTTTTTCTATATCTTCTGGCCCCTTTTGCCCCTTCGTTTTTCACTGCTCGCTTATCTTATTGCACAATGGTTTTGTCGGCTGACTGAAACTTTCATCTGCTTCATTTCATTTATGTAATTCGCCTTTCGTTTTTACTCCCCGCCCTTTCCATTTTCATTTTCTTTTTTTGCTTTCTTTTCAGCTATCGTTTCATCGTCACAACTATTGCCATGAAAGTATTTAAAATATTCGTTGCTTTATCATTCAAAAGTTTTACAGACTTTTCTACGATGATTGTTCTTTAAACACATGCATACGAACAGTTGATAGTTCGTTTCATATATTCAGGCACTAGCTTAGCTTTGTCTCAATCTCTCCGTCTGTCTTTTTCTCTATTAGTGGGATATTGCAAAGCACACAAAACTACTTCTTATATATATTTTATTTTTTGCCGTTTTTTTTTCTTTTTTTTTCTGTATTTTAACTGCTGTTGTTTCTCGTTCCTTAAACTAATTTAGTTTTATGTTGGTTTCGTTTATTGCAATCATTGTTATGAAATCTACATACATGTATATTTGTTTTAAGGTTAATTGTAATGAACCGAAGTAAATTTTTAAGTGATATTTTCTGCGACACGGAAATGATGATAGAGGAGAGACAAGATGAATATCATTTCTGTTATTCTCATTAGTAGACATGTCATCTCGATTGTAGAAATTCTACCCTAAGCATGGATTTCTTAATTTTTGGATATATGCGTGTACTGCCCCCTCCCTCTCCCTCTCCCTCTCCCACTCCCTATTTTGTTTATACCGTCTAGTCGTCGTCCGCTCATCTTTCCGTGTTTCAATCCCTTTAGCCTGTCTGTAGTTTAGTCGATTTTTCAATATGCTCGTCTCTCAACCGATTACTTTATTCCGTCCGTTCATATGCTTACTTTTAGTTTTTCTCGTTTATGTTTGATATATTGTATGCATCACCGGATAGAAGCAAAGATGTATACATTAATTTTTAGATGAGAAGCCTAGATTAGTCGCTCGCAAACATTAAAAAAAAAAAAAAAAAGTTGGTAAGAAAGTAAAACAAAACACAAAAAAAGTAAATGAATAATGAATAATTTATCAGAAATATGATTATTAAGAAGCCATAGGCTTTACCAAGTATTCATTTAAAATGAGAGTAAATAATATTTCACAGAACTTTTGTATTTAAAGCACAAATACTTAAAAAGTGATCAACCATCACGAATACCATTAACAAACAAGCCTTATGACCATTAAAATGTTGGGTTTTATTTTACTTGGCTTCAGCTTCGGATTTAAGCAAAAAGATGTGTTAACTGAGAAATGGATATAAGATAAGACGTATTAAAGATACCTTAATGTGATGAGGAAAATTTTGGTAAAAGTTTTACAATACTTCGAAGTGAAGAGCGTTTTATTCTTTACTCTTACCTGCTATCGGTAATATCTGACAAATATGGCAGCTTAAGTACAGCTGAGCTATTCAATAATCTATGGGATCACAATAGTAGAATAAAACTCAAACGACACATTTCATAATGACTCGAATTAACTCGGAATAAGGAAAAATTACCCATAAATTATGTGCAAACAATCTCTATATATATATATATGCGCAATAAGTATACTTTTGCCTGTACACCTCTGCACGTACACACTTGCCTACATTTACACATTTAAATTGTTATTTAATTAGCTTAATTTTATGAGTGGAATATGGTGTGTATTTATTATTATATATAAATTATTACGTGCTTCTGACTAAATAAATACAAATTAAAATGTGTATTCACAAAATAAAAAAAAAATAAATAAAAAAACTACCTTTATTAAAGATTATACACACATATGTATATAGTACTTTTATGTATGCACATATATAAATGTAAATATAAATGTTTGTATATATATATATATATATATATATATATATATATGTATATATATATAATTACATTTTATTTGTATATAATCTATATATATATAATATATATATATATATATATATATATAATAATTACATTTTATTGTAAAGTGAAACTTATAATTACATACACGAGAGAATATATATATTAACAGCCATTTTTTATTTCAATGTTTATATGCAGTGGATAAGCAAGAAAACTTGTAATTTTGATTTGTAGTGAAGAACTAAACAGTTTTTCCTTTCTCTTGTTTTTTCGAATTAATATTTTCCTTGCTGGACCGTCTTCTTTGCTTAAATTTTCGCAGTTGCTTCTCTTCGCTGATTATGGTCATCACTTAGGAGAAGCATGCAATTCTTCCAAGTTGTTTCAGAAGAGCTCAATGATTGTGGAGACGATATGTTTGGATTTCACTTTTACCGTCAGGTCTCGTAAGACCTTAAGAGTTACAACTGACATGTTTGCTATCTCATGTGTTGCTTTAGTTTCTTGAAGAACGCGTGACTGCGGAAATAGTCGTTATCGCTGAAAGGATTTTGCGATTTAATCGTTATTTTTCTTAAAGTGATTTATGTCATCGTTACGTGTCGACTTTAGCTTCTTAGTCGGTGGTGTCTTATATATATATATATGCAAAAATTCAATTTTTTTACCTAAAATATGTCACGAAGTGTTCAAGGATTCAATGGGAAATAAGAGGAAATGAGATAAGTTATCATATATGAGAGATAAGGAATAAAGGAATAAAAACGAAAGAAAAGAAAATGAAAGACAGATTTTTTACAATAAGACCCTTTATGTAGTTGATGAGGTTTAAAAGGTGCGGATTTTACCGCACACACACTCACACACACACACACACACACACACATACACACACACAAGTCCAAAAATACCTTCGAAAAAGCTCCAGTGATTGCGCATTTGCATGAAGAGGGCGAAATTTCAAAACCCACATCAACGCAAAGACAGTTTTAGCAGAATTCCCTTTCCGGTTGTTAAAGTAAGAAGTACGGAGCCCATTCCATAAACTATACGTATTCTTTACGTGCTTATGATATCGCATCATTTCCGTTACCTTTATCTACCCATCTCACTGTTATATCCAGCTGAAGCGTTCATTAATCTAGAAAAGTGGGGATTGGCTTATAACGTCGCAATTATGATGAATTTTCCAAGATGAGCGTATGGTAGCTTGCTCCTAATAATTAGGAGAATGTAAAAGCCAATGCATAACGCAAAGTACGCAAAGCCTTCTGAACGTTCACTATGAGAATGGCTTGAACTAGCTTACAATTGCCAAGTACGAATGCCAAAGGCGAATGCCTTTCCTGCTACGTCTACGATGAATTCGGGTATGAACAGTTGACTTAATTGATTAAATCAGATATAGGTTTGTCTAAAAAAGATAAGTATTGTCTTAAATTTTCTCCTTTCGCTGTTGCAATGCGAAATTTAAAATCTATCTTAAATGGTTTAAGCGTCGTCCAAAGTTAGCTGAGACATAAATATTAAAAGTACGCTTCTTAATGCTATCGATGTAAGCAATTCCTTAATATATAGATTGCTAGACGTGCTGGTCGAGTGCTTGATATACAAAGTAGACATATGGAGTTTTTTAAGAGATCGTATTGTCGTGTCTGCACTATTTTTAAATTTTGCATAAAAGCTTAACTTATTCCTCTGTAGTATATGTAGCTACAAGTTTCTGCTTTATCGCAAGCAAAGTGCTGTCGAAACGCTACTTAATAAAGAAAATGTTCGCGACACAATATTGGAAGCGTACAAAACCATAGTGACGACTAGGGGTAACTGGGAAACGCATAATCAAATAATCTTAGCGTCTTAATTAAGGGAGATTAGTTAGAAACAATGCGTTATGAACTACCCCAATCTAACAAAGCCTTCCCTTCAGCAAAAACGTTAGCAACAGCAGCTTGATGCATTTGCGCTAATAAGAAGAACAAAAAAAAAAACACTTTCAAATTTGGCATTAGCTTGGAAAGTGTTGTAACAATTCGTTAGCGTCCAAACAGGAAAATTTACCAGCTGCCTGCTGCAATACAATCGCGCAGAGATAGTTGTATCAGAGAACATCAAACAAAGCCAGGAAACTAGTTTGGATGATCTACTCAGTAATCGTGGAAAATATGACTGAATTCTTGAAAAAATCAAACGCATCCTGTTCATTATATTGTGTAAAAAAAAAATTTTACTAAAAGTGGCACAAAACGATCAGTGTGCTGCTGATCCCGGACTTGTCCGCTATCTACTCGCAATACTTAAAAGGGCGCTGTAAACAGAAAAAAACGAAAATTGAGATCAAATGCGCAATGGGTCAATGAGGAAATTGAATTGCATTTAGCTGTTCTTGATAAGCCTTTCTTTCAAAAGTTGAGATCGATATGTTAGAAAAGCCCTGAACTGATTGATTGCATAAGCACTGAAAGAACAAATTGTTATTTCCTTACCTAATCCCGAGAATGACTGATCCATGTTTTATGTTGAATAACGAGCGCGATAAGCAAAGTGGTTGTCCAAGTTGCCGCATAGAGCTAAAACGGAGAAGGCAAGTGGTGATGAACAATCGATTTGAAGTGAACATAACGACGAGTGGGATAATTCTTTGCTGGCCCAAGGTGCCGAAGAGAAATTCAGCTTCCGCAGAATACCATATCTTTTGCCTTCTGAAATAAAGATGCGATCGTGCATATTGACATATTAAAGACCTAACTGATCAGTATGATTTTAAGCAATGCAACCTACTGTCCATTTTTGCATCGAAAAAAATTCAAGAAAATAAAATAATTCGATCGCTGCACTTGCGCTTCTCAGTCAATCTATGTTAAAATACTTAATAGAAGCGATTGTTTTCTCCCGGATACCGTAAGGTCGTCAGAAGGCATAAATGACCGAATGCGAAGAAAGAATCAAGGAATCAAGTGCTTCAAGTTAGCTATCGATTTATCAGAGTTGAAACAATGCGTTATAATGTCATTACAATCATTAGTCCTGCCTTGGCACAATTGGCACACACGTTCTAACAGGCTTCAGATCTTATGATAGCATGTGTTTGAAACCACTTTACACTTCAATATCATATATGAAGGTTAGTTTCTATAGGAAGATAAATAAATATACAAGTTCCAAGTCTCAGCCCATTGAAGAATGTTTAAAAAATATTTGTATTTATTTCACACACATATACACATGTACACAAATAAACCTTATATTTTTTACTGGCTGAGCGATGGTGGTGTGGAAAGAAAAAAAGAAAAATAAATTAGAAAAGAAAACCTTACCTTTTTCACATATTATACATTATAGCATATATTTGCAAGTTTTACTTGCTGTTGTTTGTTGTTTGTTGTTTGACTTTTATGTCTTTGAGAAGAAAATCATATCAATTCAATTCAAATGCAATGAAAATGATGCGCAAACATCTTGTTGGAATATGAAAGTTTTGTGTGCATATATGTGCGTGTCCCTCATTGCGAGGATGAGTTGCTGCTCATACTAAAACCTTTATTCCCAATGGGAGTCATTTGCGAAGACTTATAACTGCACAATATTAGATTATGGAAATTTTTATTAGTAATTTTTATATGTCTATGGGTTTCTATGCTCTTAGCTACACATACATATATATATATATATATATATATATATATATATATATATAGAAGATGAATATGAATAAAAATAGTAAGGAGTATGCAGGATATACAGCGTCGCACCACAGAACTGCTTAACTGTATTACACTTGAAGAAAAGATGTTACGAAGAGAAAGCAAAAGCTTCTTCTTCTACAATGGACAGCTGCTTTTCCCTTTAAGCGATATATCATATAGATGGCAGTAGGTGAATATTGAGATGTATCCTACATCCCACACTTATACTGATAATCTTTTTAAGAACGAATTTCGTGGAATTTGTTATGGTTCGATTGGTTGCACTTAATAATTCTTATTAGGTGTTTTTAAAAAGCATTTACTTACTCCAATATAACGCTCAATTTTTTTTATAATGAATAATGCCACGATATGACTGCCAGTGTGTTATAAGAATCGTGAAAGCAATTGAAATGCTATTGTCTTTGCTCCAAACTTCAATTCATTTATTTATCTAAGTAAGAGTTTCATATAAAAGCACAAAATATTATGCATAGATATTATTTGTTGATTCAGTTGTTGTTCAGCATATGATAATCCTTGCCGAATGTTTGGTATATATTTGATTTGGTTTGCCTCAGTTACAACGATGCTTTGACATCCTGCATGAGACACCAAGACTGAATGTCGCTCTAAATTGATGCATTGTCCACCTCGAGTTCAACTTTCGTGGACGCGTGGTCAAGAGCTTCGCATTACTTATTCAACAATCGAGTAACTATCCTTTCCCTGGCCAAACATTTTTGGCGTGGTGGTACGTTAGGCGTACTTCCTTAAAGCAATGAGCTTCCAAGTCTCAACATGGTAAGATTAGGGTTGAAAAAAGAATACGTTAAGCATTCCTTGTCCTAAAATATATTCTTTTCGACAGAAATATTTATTCTGATGATGGCCCACATTCAAATAAGGTCTTCGCATTCAAAATCTCTATTTTAATGTTCCCTGTGTCTATGTCGACAATGTGTCGACAATTTCTATGTCGAGCTAAACTCGACATAATATAATTTTTTTTCCAAATACTAAATGTATCGTATTCGTGTATTCTGAATGCTTGAATTCTCTTTTCATTGAGACCACATTGTACGTCCGTTTTTGGAAACTAATTAGAAAGTTAGTGGTAGATAGAATAAAGAAGGCGTTAGGGATGTAGAAGGTTAAAGTGATTCATATTTGGGCTAAATAAGTTAAAATTTTAATTGCCTTGTGTAAGTGAAGTGAATAATTTATCTCTCTTTCTACTTTTTTGAGTTAATTTTCTATTTTGTCTCTTTGATATATTATTAGTTTTGCGCATAAAAATTGTCTACATAAGCATTTTGTTTTTGATTAGGCTGAGGTTAAGTGACAATTGACTAACATACGGCCATTGATTCACTATGGAACAAATGGTGTTATATTGTTTTATTTAATGCCTACAATTAATGAGATAATCAATCAATCAATGATTTCTTTTGCACTTTTACGAAGTCATGAGTTTTGTTTGTTGCATAAACGAGCGCAATAAAATTGATGCATAAGCAACGTACAAAGAAGTAAATCAAAATCAAGTATATTTTCATCTACTAAAAAGCTTAACATTAGGTTATATAACAAGAAAGAATTTTAACATGAAAATCGACAACAGTTATTTCAGCAAATCGTATACCGTAACGTAAGTGAGGCAAATTAAAAAGAAACTTTGCTCTGTGACAATCAATTGGAATTTCAAGGCAAAGCAAATATCAACAATTTTATACTCAAATATATGTATTATACTAAATAGTATACTTGTATATATATATACCCTTGATCAGTAGGATCATTTCTATGTGGGTGGGCGTGTGTACATTTGTCCATGCACATGTGCAGATTTGTTCGGAATTTGCATAAATGCAAAAATCCCTTTTTGATGAAGTCATGAAGTCATGATAATCTATAAACGCTAGTAGATAGGGATATGAGATGAAATATTTGCCGCCAAGGGCCAATATGCGATATGAAATAATGTGTCAACAAAGAAAGTACTCATACGAGAGGTAAGCAAATAATTCTTAAACAAAAAACTATTTCAGTGTAGAAATCTAACAACAAATTTGTTGCCATCATTATGCTTAGCATTTTGTTATTGTACCGGAGAGTACGCCTGAAATCTTATCGATAGTAAGCTTTAACCATTACAGAGTAAATAGAAGACATATATTTATATTCATGCGAGTATGCAGGCTTGCTTGCTTGTTTGCTTGCTTGTATATATATTTTGCTTCTTTTTTTTTTTTTTTTTTTTCTTTCTTGATATGTAATGTGAGACTTTACTGCTGCTACCCTCACTTATTTGCACCGTTATACATAAATAAGAGCAGAAAAGACAACTCTATCAATTTTCTCTTTCCCTTTTCCATTTACGAGTGTGTGTAAGTGACGCTAACATGACACAAGCCCATGTACGTATGTTACAATCTGTTGATTTGTAAATTTTGCTTTTTTTTTTCCAAAGTATTACTGTGATTGTAACTTTCTTTCGGTTTTTTTTTTTTTTTTTTTCATATTTTGGATATTAATACCAATGCAACTAACTGTACACGAAAATCGAATTTCGAAAGAATATAAAAGTTTTCAACATTTGAACATGTGTACGTGTACGTGTACGTGCGTATGTAAATACTTGAGAAAACGTGTTACATTTATATATGTATATGCATGTATCTTAACAACCTGTCGTAACCTGTAAGATATGACATCTTTTTTTTTTTTAAAAGATAATAACATGCATAGGGTTGTTGACTCTATTCAGTTAATTTTTGTATAATTTAGTTATTAAGAATAAGTTAATATGAAATTTCACTTCAACAACTTGTTGATTCTGAAGTAGTGAAGTAATGTATGTGATGTGTATGTGTGTACCTAATGCCGAACGATACAGGGACGAAAGAAATGCCACTCGACTTGGAATGCGAAACTTTTGATTTAAATCGCATCGCTTGCTATTCTTTTAATCGATTAATTCCCCACACTATCACGCTAGAGACACAATCTGTCATTGAAAATGAATGATTACGCATTACACGCATCACGCGATATGTGAACATGAGCAACATCATCACGACAACTTAACATAACACATAATCTTACACCCCGAGTTTTCATATCATTGCTACTAACGTTTACCATATGCGGGTCAAATCGCGGGCTCTTATTCAAGAATCGTAATATTCTTTTTTTTTAACTGAACTGTTCTAGCGAACCTGACCTGAGTTGAGCAACTGCTAATGCAGTGTATGTAGCTGCGTTTCCAATTGAACGAGCCATAGACTTTCGCCATTAAGTTGCCATTTCTGGCTGTTTATTCGGCATAAATTTTCCCCTTAATATCGTAGCGGCTACTGATCGTAAAAAAAGTGAAGAATAAATTCCTTCAAGCAATGCTGGTTGGATGATTTCCTATTTGCACGAGGAATTTAACAACTTGGTTAATTCATCATAAACTCTGAGTGTGTCTAACGAGCGTAGTTAAGATCAGAGCAATCACGTGTCATTCTAAATCGTGCAATAAAAATCAATTTCTGCATGCAATTTTCGTGTTATAGCGCATTTTACTATGTAAGTAAGAACCTCTACATAATTATCGGTAGAGCCATAGGAATAAAGTTTCTGGCCGTTAAGATATGAAAAGGACCGCTTGTCGCACTTTTTGATATCCTTTGGGTTTCGTCTGATCTATAACACATCGTTTCCATAACAAACGAATTACGAGAAATATATTTTATTTATAACAACTACAGCCACAATGCTCATCGAATTCCATCCAAATAGTTGAATAATATTAAAATTTTCTCATTTTTTATCTATTTTGGTCATATCTCTGAACTGTTAATACTTGCTTTAAACTTGATCGCTAAATATCGACTATAGGTGTACACAGTAATCCCCAACACAATACCATTAGTTGATTTCGATCAAAGGCTTAGCTATTTTACTGTGTTGCTAAGGCATTACTCATATGCCAATATTGTCTAAGTCTGATTGAACAGCAACAGGATAATATGCGGCATTGAAGCATGAGATTGGTCTTAGATCAGTTGCCTACATCAAGATATGGGGTAAATCAATCACGGACAGGATATCGTTTATATAAAAAGCAAATGAGATCTGACCCAAATGCCTGCCTTGACGAATTCTAGAAATTGCTCGCACATCATCGGAACAAAAAGGGCTGTATAGCGCTCAACAACATTTGTTATGAAGACATCAACTTGCCTGCTCAGCTATTATAAGTTACATCGGGCAACTATAATTTAGCGATTAGTAGCTTGTGCTTAATTCTGTCGAAAGTCTTCTTGAAATTCGTATAGATAGCATCGGTCTGCGATCCATGGGGGAAAACCTATAAAAATGCGATTAACAAATTCAAACGAGCTCGTGATTGTTGCTCTTTCATGTAGAAATGCATGTTGATACGGAGGCAGACAAACGCTAGTAAAAATGCTTCTGTGCGGACCACGGACCGTATTTTTTAAAAGTCCTTATATGAATACGTGAATTAAGCAAAATGATGTAGGCGTGGCCTATTATAGTGTCTTCACCTGTTTTGTTCTCAATTTTCTTTATAACAATTTTGTCATAAAATTTATCATAGAAGCAATTTCTGAATGCCAATCGAATTCGAATCGGTAGTTAATCTCTTTTAGCTGAAATAAACAAATACATAAATCGTGATCACTAATGAAATTCCGACTTTCTTTCTACGCATAAAATATTAAAATCAGATTTTAAACGCTTCCTGCCTATTCTTGCCATATTGCATTCTTACCAAATGCCAATCAAGCGGACAAAATCTGAAATGTGCAAAGCGTCAAGGAGTCTTCTGCCGTAGAATGCGTATATTTCGATATCATGTTACGTTTATCATTATAATTCCGTATTATGAATAAAGTATAGGATCGGTAATGAGTAAACGAATATATGAAAAGAGCACCAATAAGCGTTGAGGACCAAATCAATTCAATTCTAAGTGAAAGGTATTTCTTTTTTCCTTTTTATTTTTCTCATTTTTTTCATATGTTACTGTAATGAATAATAAGTAAATAAATATATATATATATATATACATACAAAGATGCATTGCAAATACTCAAGTAATGTAACTTCAGGCAACGTAGTCGTTGACAAGTCAACTCGATCAAATAAGAAAACATAATCGATGATGATTTTAGATTTATAGAAATGCAATTATTAGCTAACAATGTGTAGAAATGTATGTATGGAAGGGAAGAAATATCAATTAATATAAGTATGTGTAAGTATGTGTATTGTACAATAATGGAAAATCGAAAGCAAACGAACGACTGTTATATATATATGTATTTTATATATTATTAATAAATATTACAACCGGTTGAAACATATTCCATAGCAACATGCCCCCTAAAGCGTAACCGGGAGCCGGGAGCCGGGAGCCGGGAAAGATTAAGATGAATTTGTGGTTTCATAAAATTAACTATTATTTGCGTGACGAACTTTATCGGAATGCACAAAAGCAATTCAATGAGTCTACGCGTACAGTAGGAGACGAGACGAGACGCAATTCAAAAAGTTCGGGTTACACCTGAAAAACTTGAACTTTTTCTTGAGCAAAGCGGACGTTCAAAGTGCCAGATATCATATTTATTTGATAAACTTGTCTACAATCCGTCAATCCACTTTTTTTAGTGTACAAAAGCGATGGCTATAGGGCATAGCCGAATGTAATTTTCTTATTTGCCTCTCTACGTAAATCTAACCTATTACAAAACACAATGGATTGCAACAAAAAAAAAAAAAATAACTGGAAACCTATAAGGAAAAAGAGAGAAAACACAGCTGTGGATTGCGTAATATCGAGTATATGGAAATTGGAGTATATGCACATATAATATTTATGCAATACATATTAGCTGATTGCATGTATTTTGATCGTTTTTTCACTTGAAAAAGACATTTCTCGAGAAGAATGAGAACAACATATGTTTATCAAAATAATTTCCATCATTTTCTTTAACTATCTATTTTATTTTTTACCGTGTCGAAAGAAGAGTATTGATTTGGTAGTCGACCCATTTAGGCACATTTTTAGCATTTCGAAGCCGCCTGCCAGCCAAGCAATCAAAAGGCGTCATATCTGGTGAGTACGCTGCGTGCAGCAGAACTTCCCATTCGAGGTATAACAGTGTATTCTGGACAACTCTCGCAACGTGTCGTGCGGGTGGATGACTTTGCGTTTATTAACCGCTGCTGGTTGTTTTGTTCAATTGACGTCCGCAGTAACTGTTTCCTTAGCAATTTGCAATAGACTACACCATGCTGATCGCATCATCGAGCAAAATTTTATGGGCATGAATGTTTCGCTTCGGCATCGATGGGCATGGCTTTCCTACACACACCCAGCACTTTTTACGCTTGGAACTGTCGTGGTAGACACACTTTCTCAATACGCCATGGAAAGCTCTTTGGTTTTTGACTGAGAAGCAATGAAAAAGCGACGTTGAAACGTCGTTCAAAATGCCGCAAACCGTAAACGTCTAGAAACAGTTGACTCGCCAATTGCTAAGCTGTTTGAAAGTTTATCCAATAAGTTGCAATTCATTGTCTTTGAACATTTTCGGTCCGCCAAATAATTCTTTGCCATTGCCATCCAGATCACCACGTTTCAAGCGTCGGGCAGCATCATCATAAGCTTCTGAAAGTGTTTGATGGGCTCCGGGCAACAGATTTGTTCAAATCAAATAACAAAAGTAATGGATGTCGAAAATGTAGTTTTGAGCGTTCGGTCATTCGCGTCTGTGTACACTGAATACATCAAAAAAAGTGCTACCTTATCTTGGGAAAGGTCAATATCATCGAATTTACTCGTTATGTAGACTGACATATCGCATTAATTTATCATATTCGCAAGAATAGCTCTCGCTGATCGGGATACATGCAAGCACCTATTACATATATGCACAGGCATATGTAAATGCAACTATGATGTACGTAAGTACAGGACCTCCTACATGTGCGTCACTACATAAATACGCATTTGCTTATGGAAATGGTAAGCGAAGGAAAGAAAAAACGCTTACGTATACTAAGAAAACCTACTCAAAATTTACTTAAGTCTATGGGTTTTTACTTCAAGGATGAGAACATAATGAAAGGCACGTAAATCAGAGAGATTTTCTCTTTTCTTTTTCTTTTATGGTAGTTTTTGTTTTTACTTTATTTTAAATAATAAGAGCATTTCATAATCCCCTTCCGGTCTTTTGCTAACAAAATTAGAGCGTAACTTAACGCAAAGTCCAAGACAAATAATAATAATAATAATAATAATAATGAGGAACATAAATATGCGTGTGCGCTGCCTGCAATTTGAAATGAAGCTCATTTTCTCAGAGTTTTTTTTTTTGTATTTCTTTTCCTTTTTCTTTTTCCATTTTGTTTTTGTTTTTGCTTTTCACTTAATACGAGATGCTTATATGCAAAATTCATACATGGCTACTTACGCGTATGAATTCTTATTCTTAACAAAAGTTGTCAAATTTCTCATGTTGCTTTTCTGCGTCATGATGCTTAGAGTAAACAACATTTTTATATTATATGGCAGATCAGTCAGTTTATATAAGCCTTTTAAGAACATATATAACAGTAAGTCGTCAGATTATCATATTTATACGGTTGGTTAGTAAAGTTTCTATAAAACGACATTTTGTTATTTATAGTTGAGTGCCGAGATATCCGCCATTAAGTATTTGAGAATTAAAATTAAATAATCAAACATTCAAATTTGCTTAACAAATATGGACATGGACAATAATAATTAATTTTATTTACTATATTTCGATATCTGTTTGTAACGGTTTTTTTCGCATCCGAAACAATGAACAAAATAAACAAATTATATTTTAATAAAGACAACTTTTCAAGTAGATAATGGTTGGCTGCCCGGTGAACTGCAGAATGGAAATTTATTGAACGAGCCTCGAGGGAAACGTACTAAAAAGCTCTGCTTGTCTGCTAAGATTTCTTTTCTTCTCTTAGCGAATCGCGGACTCAAATATCTATAGTTGTGGCGGTGTTGAACTTCTCTTTCGCTGTCACAGACCTTAAACTTGTGTATCTGTTCGCCTGTTTAGCTAATGTTTGTCAATTTATTTGTATATTCAATCTACAGATCGCAAATTTTTCAGATAATTTTAACTAAGTCTGGTACATTGTTGTCTTTGGTCCAAGGACGACGTACTACTGCTTTATTATATGCAAAAGTGTTTGCATTTTCTAAAATTTGTAAACGAAAATCGCCCAGCATACTAAAGTGATGTGAAAAATTGCGATAACATGGTTTACTTTTTTCGAGTACCTTCGCCTGTAAGTTTATCGGAACGAACATTAAAGCTTTATATGGCAAAAACGTTCAATTTTTAGTGCCAAGACTAATTTGGTATTTTTTGAACCCCAGTCCGTAAAAGATACTCCCGAAAAATAACCTTTGTGATAGCGTCCAGTACTTTATGGCGAATATATGCCCAAAATAATATCTACAACAATAACTTAATAATAATCGCGACTGCCAAGTCTGTGTTCGCCCGTTCAAATCTCAATGCCCTAAAGCTTACTTCGATCATAGTTATGGCGAGTGCGCAGTCCGTAAAAGCATAACGCTTACCGATAGTGCACACAACGGCTGCTGCCTCACCTCTCCCTCTTTCTTCAGATCTTTCTCACAGTTATCGCATTACACGAACTTGAGACCGTACTCCTAGTGATTGGTCATATAACCTAGAAAAAAAAAAAAAAAAAATTTCATTTAAGATCTTCACATTCATTTGCCCAGCCATATAAGAGCCCGAAGCATATATGTGCTGGTATAGGGACGTAAGGTATAATTTATTGCATATCATTACAAAATCAAAAATTGTACCAGGCTCTAGGGATACAAGCTATATAATGGTCGGCCTGGCTTTTAAAAAACACTTGTTATCGGATCGAGACTATTCATGCAATTTGCGATCCCCTAAGCAAGTCGCGATCTTTTAAGTAAATTCTTTAATTCGTCAAAATGAATTATCAAATTAACATAAGCCCATTTCGCGGCGAGTTTCCTCTACGTCTTAAGAATTTCCGTACTTCTGTTTTTTGTGTGTCCAAGTGATAGATAGGTTCATCCAACAGTTCCTTAGTTCACGCAGATTTGTGGAGGAAGCACATAGAGGAATGCACTTCACGAATAGCTGAAGTGAGGAAACAATATTTGCCCAGCATCTTGATTACCGATGGGCGTGGGATTGTTGAATTGTAAAATATTAAAAATTGATTTTATTTGTTGCTTCTTGTTTTGTTTGCTTTTCGCAATTTGGTTATTATCGATTTACTGTTACTGATACTGATGCTGTTATTGTTTAGAAAAAATTCGAATAAGCTCTCCTATGTCTGATCCGAGCCATATTGATGTGCTTACATATCAAACTGTCAAATACTCTATGCGTTTACTTGGCAAGTAGTTCACATACATACACATATATACCATATCCACATAGACACACTCGAATAAGCATACTCAGTATTAGCCAAAAAACAAAAATCTTGCAAGTAAATAAAAATGCGTTTAATTTTCGTCGATGACCACATGCTTTAACCTAAGAAAAAAAAAAAAATAATAAATAAATAAATAAATAAATAAAAAAATAAAAATGAAGAAAACTATGCACACATTACACCATTTCGTCGCTGCCATCACCCACAATCGCCATTTTTGAGTTAACACTTGCACTCGTATGCGTTCCTGTCGCTTCTCTTTTTTTCCTAATTGTTGCAAAAATTCCAATAAGTAGAAGCTGAACGCTGCACAACAAGTATGTCTTTCGACGTAGTATGTGTGAGATGCACTTGTTTCATACTCAACAGAGAAGCATATGGCTGTACCGGGGCCTTTGCACTTTGTCGATGCTTTCGTCATTTCGAAGATATTAATATCGAAAAGATCGTTTCATAGCATTAAGATAATCAAGCATATATACGCATACTTTGGAACGATTACTGTGTCGTCGAGCATCGAGTATCAGAACATTCGGTGCGAATGGCTTGTGTACGTGATATCTACAACTATGTGGACCTTAATATGGTATTCAAATTTATTCATCCTTTCGAAATATTTACCAATACGTTTCGAAAATTTCTCAGAAGGAATTTCTAGTATTCGCTTCACATACTAAGGGGGTTTCTTTTTCTGTCTCTCCACACAACCATCTCTTGGTTTTCGTTTCGTCTATGTATCATCCCTTCTGTCCGCCTGTCCTTATCATCTTTTATGATTGCGTTTGCTTGCCCGTCCCGTCTGGTTACATCTTCCTCTTCTTGTCCTTTCCTCCGTCCCTCTCTTCCCCATAGTGTACATGTATTGCTTTGCGTGCGTCTCTTTTTTAGTCCATTATTCAGCCATTCATTCATCGACTTTACGTCGGATAGTGCGTTCCCCACTCGCGCTCATATTTATTGGGTTTCGTGCGATCAGTTTGTCCTCGCTTCGCATGATATCTTTTTCGCCTGCCTTAACATTGTTTCTCCATTTTGTCTACCTGTTCGCTCTTCTACGTATCTACCTCTCTTACTGGCTATCATTCTCCTTCTCTGTACTTTTATCCATTGTACTTCTCTCTCTCTCTCTCGATTTCTTCTATCCATCTATGTATATCTTATCTGTTTAAGGTGAAACTTATCCCGATAGAACCATTGTCGCATTTATTACCGAAGAGAACAAAGAAAGACTGTCGGAGGTGATGAATGTCCAAGATAAGCCAAAAGGCGTATATACTTTCTTTACTTGTTTACTTTTTGATGTATATATATATATATATATATATATATATATATATTAGTTGGCTGTTGTTTTATTAAAGGGCGAGTATGAGCAATGGCTGATGCTTGCATTTATTTTACAAGTTACGCTGTAAGACTCTCACAGTTAGTCGTCACCCAGCCCATGGTTAGCGTAGTCAAGTTTTATTTCCTTTTGGCTTTGCTTCTGCTATTGCCATACCATATCGGTTGTTGTATTGTTTTCGTTGTTCATTCAACGTGCAAAAATTCCTACCACAGAAATCGTTATTGTTCGAGTGGTTTTGTGCTGCTGTTGGATTTTGATTTTTAATTAAACAGAAATATAAGCATTTTTGGTTGTTGCTATTATTGTTGTCGTCTCGGTGTTGTTGCTGTTGTTATTCGAAACTCACAATACCCAAAAGTATTTGAAAAATGCAAGTTGACTTTACGCAGCGTTTTTGCACGGCATACATACATAAAGGCATGACCGCAATATTGTCTCTTACTTCTGTTAGTCAAACAACAAAAGAGTCATTGATGGCGTTGTGTGCAGTTTTAAATGCTGAAATGAGGTTGAAAATAAGAGGAAAAAGCAAGGGTTTCAAAATTAAGGGCCATTTCATTATGCTCATGGCATTTACTGTATCTTTGCTCTTGATAGTTAGTTAGGCATTGCTTACTAATAACTTCAAATGTTTTTCAAAAAAAAAAAAAAAAAAAAAAAAAAAAAAAAAAAAAAAAATGCTTTTTTTTCCTTATATTTTCCTTATATTTATTTATTGTGTGGTTGTTGTTGTAGAATTTCATTTAGAAATTCCTTATGAGAGATATTAAATCGCAAAAAATGACTCATAATAATTATATTTATAGGGACATTTAACACTAATTTGCAGTCCGCCCTTAGTACACTATATATATATATATATATATATATATATATATTGTGAAAATGTACAAATGCTTCGTATTTGTGTGCAAGCACCGTAACCTAAGATATCCATTAAAGTTTGATGGAAATTGGCGTCACAACAATTATATATATAAAAAAAAAAAAACAAAGGGAATTCTCAATAAATATCTAAAGGAGTGGAATGTTAGCTGTAAGGGATCTATGTTGCGTTACATACATATCTGTACATATAATAGCGTAAATACATAACGTATCTGTGTTTACTTTAACGCATAGTGCTTTAGTAAACTCTTCTCGTATTGTGCTCGCGCCTCTTACGTGGCTGTTGATATCATTCGGTAGAGAGTCTATACACTGATGTTCATTAAAAAATTATAGCGACATTTTGTTTGCTTTAGTCACACATATGTGTAAATATTTACAATACTCGGTATTTTTAAAATCTATAACTCGATGAGAGCCGCATAGACTCTAGCAACCATTTGCAAAATCGTATTAAGTCCGATGGACATGAACACTTTGTCTATTATAATTAATTTAGATCAAAGAAAGAAAATCTAGGACCAGAAAGTGGGATGAGCACCAGCAAAACGAATCTTTTTGTTTTTTTTTTTTTTTGTTTTTAAATTCTATTCATTTTATATCGTTTTAATGTATGGGTTTGAAAACTTACTTTATGACTTACCTATCTGGTTTGTAAGCGTGACTTGGAAACGAAAATCACGTTTAGGTGTTAAGAGTAACCCGGGCGAAATAGTCGCTAATGCTCCAGTGCTTGCTTATGCTAGAAGAGGCGTGATACAAATACGGAGGAGGTCTCGGACATGGAAGTAAGAAAAACGTAAGACTTGGTGTAACTAACAAGAACTAAGCTGAATAGAGTTAAGTAAATAATCACAGAAAGAACGGGATCAGATAGAGACGGAAGAGAGGCAGGAAACCGAACTCTCATAAAAAAGCAAAAAAAAAAAAAAAAAAAAAAATTCTTATTTCAGATAAGAAAGCATCGGATCTTAGAACGTGTAGTGAATTTCTAATTCTAATGCAGCAGGCTGAACAAATCAGGAGACATTCTTTTGGTTGTAGAACTCAATTTCAATTCCAGCAAACATCTCTTTCTGTATCAGTACGCACTAGTATTGTGATTATTATTATTATTATTACATTTTCAAATTAAATAAACAAAACTGAGTCTTATACTCTCTGGCCGCCTTGATATATGTTATAAAGTCTTCCAGTGTCATAAAATGGTTAAGAATGGAATTTTAAGAAGCGGAGTCGACAAAAATTGGAAATTTCTGCCATGGGAAAGCCGATAGTTAATCCAATTTCGAGCTTCTTTTCATATTCAACTTAATTTTGGGGTAGATTTTTGATTTATTATAGCGCTACTGTGCTTCAGCTAGGTTAAAAACAAATTCCGTCTAGTTCGGAACGAAGCACATTGCCTTGCAGAAATATCTCTTTTAAGAAAAGTTCTTTTTCTCAGAACAAAAAAAAAAAAAAAAAAGAAAGAGCCGTCCCTGGGCCAAACTTTATTAAAGTATCGAAAAAATTACTATCTTTAGGTTGAACGAAAGCAACCAAGAGAGATAGCCAAGTTTAAATCGGATCAGAAAATGATTCTGAATCGATCGGTAGTTTAAAAGAGGCGTCTGTCTATCTTCCAAGTTTTTCTGGGTGTTGTATACATTCACACAAACCTAATATACCTACGGTGCAGACGAGTGGAGTAGGATGTAAAATGAAGAAATTAAGAAAAAAATGCTTTGCTATTAAAAATCTCTTTAGAACAAACACTCTGCTAATATAGAATTAGATATGCTCACATAGAAGGTATATGAAGGGGTGCAATTATGCGAGCAATCTTGGACTAGTATTGTAACGAATATGACTTTCGATACATTTTTCTTCTTCTTTTTTTTTTTCAAACATCTGAACGATTATCTACGCAAGGATATCTATCGTTTTATCAGATTACGTACGTGATCGCAGGTGTCGCTATTACATACCAATCCTGCGAACGCAAACTAAACCAAACTCTTATTATGCTGGACAATGAAGAAGCCATTCATCAAACTCTAAGCAGACGATTATGACTGGGTAGGGCTTTTGCCTCTCAATTGCTTTCTCAAGTATGTTTGAAACTTAAGCAAACATATATATATATATATGTGCATGCATACGTGTTCGTATATATCTTAGCTCGCTATTGCTATTTATACGTTTTGTTTTTTCTTTCTCCTTTTCTTATTTTGCTTTTATAACAGTTTTGTTGTTTTCACTTAAATTAAGTTATTTGCCATACATAGCCATCAACTGGTTGTGCAAGTAGACTAATGGCTCAGCCATGTTGGAATTTATTTGTTTTAAATGAAATTCAATTCTCGATGTGCGATGTGTGCTTTTGTGTTCTTCACCCTCATCCATCCTACTGGAGTTGAATGTTTTCTAAAACAATAAAAGAACAGGAAATGTGAAACAGAACGAAAGGGAAATAAGCCTAAACGTAGTTATAAGTGCGTAGCCATTGTTGACCCATCAAATTCTTGGAGATTTGCAATTTTTTTTCTTTTCTTTTCTTTTGTTTTCTTATTCTCATTCTTCTTCTTCTCCTTTTTTGCCTTTTTGCTCGAATAAATTTGTCTTTAATTTTAATTAAACTTTGAAAAAACCCTTTTCTTAAAACTGAAAATAGTATGATACGCATTCACTAAAGGGATTGCTTGATAATATGTAATATTTCTCAAATTCTATATGTTTGCTTACTTGCACAAATACATAAAGAGGATGAGAGAAGAGATGAGATGAGATGAGATGAGATGAGCAACAGAGGTTTATTTCACTGCATGACTGCTCATAAAAACGCTTTAATTGTAAAATGTGGCGATACCACAAAAACACTGCTAAGTGACGATAATGGTTCACAGACACACATACAGGCACGCGCACACGCACACGCACACGGACACGCAAACGCACATATAAACGCATTCATGCAAACAATATACATATGTATATATGTATATATATAGGTATACACATATATTTATCCATACACACACACACACACACACACACACACAGAGGTATACACACAAACAAGAACGCTTTTACGACATTGAAATAGTGAGGAAAGTAAATCCCAGACAACCACAACAATGCATAGCTATGTTAAGTAACAGCAGCAATACCATCACCCGCTCATTCTCTTATAGTGTTAGAATATGTATATATGTATGCATGTATGTACACTTACTATGTAGGTACAAAGCAACAGTACGATGGGCAACAGAAACAGGAGAAGTGCGTGCTGCAGCAAATGTTTACCAAGCTTAACTCAAGTGTTAAATCAAGCTATAGAACAGCTGCAATACTGATTGTTGTTGCTACTCTTAAGTTGGTATTTTAGAATTGTGGCGTCCAGCCAAGTAGGGAAACAACTGCGAAGAGAAAGACAGAGAGAGAGAGAGAGAGAGAGGAAGACGGTGAAATACCATTGTATGCCGCCACAATTATACCCATACGCATATATGTTATGCACACACATATATATATATATATATATATATACGCACATATATATATATATATATATATATACACGCTGTACACTTTAAAAACTTTAGTGTATAGTTAGCAAGTAAAACGCTGCCATTGCTCTTGTCGTTGTTGCTGGTGTTCCTATTCTTTTAAATTTTTATAACGCAAAGTCCATTATGTAAGCATCCCCATTCTAAATATATATGTGTGCGTGCATTTAACATTTTTACTAATGTTTAAACGTTGTCCTAATCGTTGTTGTTCAACCATCCTACGCTTTCCCACTCTAAACACTGTTTGTTGTATGTTTTAGAGTGTGTGTAAATTGATATCTTTTCCTTTCGAGTGCATTTATATTGTTTTTGTTGTTTTTGCTATAATTGCTATTGTTGTTGTTGTTGTTTTTGTTGTTGTTACTGTTGCTGTTATTGCTGGTTGTATAAATATCTGTTCGTGCCTTGCAAACCACACCAAACTAAAGTTTACTTTTAAAAGCAATTTGAGTTATCGAGACTCGGCCATGTTTCTTAGCTGCATGTGTATGTATATCTATCTATCTATATATATAGACATATCTATCTATCTATATATATATATATATATATATATATATATGTATGTAAGCGTACAATGTTGACTATTTTTTTAATGTTTTGCTTTTAATTTATTTCCGCATGATTCTGCATTTTTTTTGTTGAGAAGTCTTGGCAAAAGGAAAAAGTATTTAAGAATGTCCACTAATAGCGTTAAGTGTTTTAAGAATTTTTTGTTTCCCTTTTCTCTTTCTTTTTCCCTTTTTCGGGGGAAAAATCAAATATTTGAATTGAGTAGGAAATGAAAGTGAAACCGATGCTTCAAATGGTAAAGATTTTATGCTTTTTCTTTATATTATTAATAAAATATCATTGAATAGCGCAAACACGATGCATGACATTAGGCGGTCACCAACAAACGATATGCATATATATGTATATATATATGTATATGCATATATATGTTGGGAAATCCTCGATAAGTCCTCCGTGTGGAATTCTTTGTACTGTTAAGTTTATTAGCTATTGTTTTAAGCTAAATTGGATATAGGTTAAGTGTATGTTTGCTTTGTTAGTTATTTCGAAGGTGATCGTTTATTCGTGACGAACGTTTTAATCCACTTTTTCGTATTCGAAAAATCAAGAGCTCGAAATTCTAAGCTCGATGATCATATTCTGTGATCAATATATATGCATATGTATGTATACGTGACAATGAAGCACAAAGATAATTTAGCAGCTAGGTGATGATCAAATTTTGGATCGATATTCGCCTATGGAGCGCAGAGAGAGGAACGACCTATCTATTATTTCCAGGAGTTGTGGGTATTTAAGAGACTGTTACGCGCAGGTTCTGTGCAGGGACGACTAAAACGTCTTGTTGCATTTTGTGTGAATAGTCGGTTACTTGAACGAATAGGGTACCAGGTGTTTTATGAATATTTCCTAGGGCCAGATGAAGTAACGCAGTAATACGGTCGGAGTCAAAGAAGGTGATGGAACTCGCAAAAATTTTCTAAACGGGTATGATAGCAGTTTGAATGAGTAACTTAGACTTTTCAGATCGCAGTACATCCGCTATATATACATTAGGCGGGGTATTTTTTGTTTTCATGTTTTCCTCCTCAGTTCATCAGCGATTCCACCCAGAAGGAAGCTTCGCAAACATCCTGTAAAATATATAAACTCTTAATAAGTATTGCTGCTGCCATGGATAACTCTACACATATTGATTAAAAGTATCGCCTTCTTGATCTAGAAAAATAACTTGCCAAAGCCATGCTGACAAATCTAACCTAGCAACTAATATGGTTCAAAATTGAAAAAAAAATTTGTGTTCGTTTAAGTATTGAAAAGAAGTCTTTCAATGTTGCGGTAACAAGTACGTGGTAAGTAAATCTGACATTGAAATTTGACCCTAGATGGTCCTGGTGTTACTGCCAGATCGCATTTTGGTTGACATTCCCCCTTGTTTACATTTGGTAAAGATGTTCAGCTTACGATAATACAAGTTTCGTACAACAGCATTCTTTGCGATAGTATTGGACTTGGTCGAGTTTCATTCGAAAAAGCGAGGCTCCGCCGGCAGCATTATTTTGCTCCTCGAACGACACAAAAAGCAGTCACTCTTGCATCGCAGGCCTATATTCAGTGTTTACTGAGACCAGAAGGCTTTGAGTCTAGTAAAGCAGTTATACCAAATTGTGAATTGATCTAAGCATATCTATCTCTTCGCTTGTCAGTCTATGCAATATTTACGGTAAACATTGTCGCGACCGCAAAAATTAGATACCGACTTGATATGTAGAAAAGAGTTGATATTCTTGCTTCGGTTAAACTACACGCACATATAAGCTAAGATAATAGTTTTACTCTAAGCCTAATTTGGAAAATGTCATTCATATACGCATATAATTGGGATAATCGACTGAATTGTGAGAAATATAAGAATGAGTATTTGTGAGGAGTGAGAATTAGAAAAATTCATCAAAAAAACTCACAAAATATTAAAAATCGTGTTAAAAGAATTCGCGTACAATGAAAATCATTTTTTCTTTTTACCTCGTTTTATAACTAAAAACCGTGTAAGAAGCGAATTAGGTCTGTAGTGTGATGATGATTTTGTAATTTCGGGTTGCAAGGCACTTGGATGCAAAAAAGTATACTCCTTTCTGGTTGCACTTGACATGCTACAAGAAGAGTGGAAATATGTACAATTATCACTTAAGTCATTCATTTGATTGAATTCTTAGTCATAAAAGTAATTAAAAATGAAAACTCTTTGTGCCTACTCCTCACATTTAAACCAGTGCTCTTATGACATTCTTCCGTTTTTTTTTTTTTTTTTTTTTTTTTTTTGGTGACAAACAATGTTTTATTTCATCTTTGAGATAATAAATCCAAAGCACTCTTCAACTTGGTTAAAATTTGAAATAAATTTTTTTAAAAATTTAATAAAAATTTCCTAAAAATTCCTACCCAATACTTAACTTAAGTGTACTTAAAAAATTCTCTAAAATAGATTTATATATGCCTAGTATTTGATTAAATTTGAAAATGTATTTATTATTTATTTTATTTTAAGTATAAAACAGGATGTAAGTGATTTGATATTAATTTACATTTAATTAAAATGTAATGCAAGAAAAATTAATGAAATGAAACGAAATACTTATTACCTTAAGGAAATACTTACCTTACCTTACGCATGCAACGGCTTGTGAATGCATAACAAGATCATAATAGATACGTAAGTACGTAAAATGTTATGTATATTGCCTTTGAGTGTGTGATTATTCATACACGCGTACACTTAATTACATATTAGATTGGTTGGAAAGCATTTTCAATATACGTTCAGCTATGGCGATAATTATATTACCGATCTCTCTTCTCTTTTGCATTTAAGGTAAATCCTTTTTAGGTTAGCTTTAAACCACAAATTATATATATGTTACTAGCTAAGAGAGGAGGGAAGGAAAATTTTGTACTTTTTCATTTCCGAGGAACAAAGAGCGGTTGCCAGCAAAGCTGGCGAAATGCTTTACCGAATTGTTAGTTTTACAGCCAAAACTCGGCTATGTAGGCTCTGAGTAGGCCAAAATGCCCGCTCACAACGAATCATTTAATCGTGGACAACCTCTATAAGAGGAGGCGGAAGTGTGTGAGATTCGAACCCTCCTGCACTATGGCTTTCGTGTACCACCACGAAACTTCTCGAAAGGCTGTGCCTAGCGGTAGGGAAGCAGGCATTTTGCAAACTATAAAAACTGTAAACAACAACTCTACTAAGATCAATTCTTGTTATGCCAGCTGGACCCCGTGATGCCGTACTTTTTTGCATTTCCATTTTCCATAGAAATTCGGAAAATCAAACCAAATATTTGACGGACTTATGCGAAAGCAGAAAAACATCGACACAATCAATCGGACACCATGTTCTCAGAATTTGTCATTACTTAGGTCGGTCGTTACTGGCCGCCTCTATAGGAAGAACAGGTATGGAAAAGAACTTATCTTTCAAAAAATCCTTTCTGTTCCTTGTAAGTGAACGCTTTAGTGTCACTTCGGACTATTGGTTGTTAAATCTGAGACTTTTCTTAATCGTTAAATCATATAATACTTGATGATTTATGCACATGGATCACGAAGAGTTGAGAGTCTGAGCGTGACTTCTGTGAGAAACGTGACTTAACCCAATAGCAAGATAACGCAACTTATTCTTATTCTGAAGAAATAGTACCGTCAACGTTCTACTAATACATATGTTGTTTTTAAAAATCATTTCATTGATGCGCTGGCAGAACTGCAAACTTGTCTTGATTCGAAGACCGTTTGCAAACTGTTTGTTAGTTTGTAAGGTTTGATTATGATTGTGTTGTTCGATCTATTTTATATGTAAAAGACAAAGATATTTGTTTGTGAAATGTCTGAAATGTTGGAAGACGGTAACAGCAATGAGTTGATAGCAATGACTCCCACGCTAATCTCCTATGCGAGTTTAACACATGTACGTGGAAGAATGATTGTTCAGCTTGCAAAACTCATCAGTTTAAAGATCTTTGATCATCTCTGTGTTTATGATGAGTATGGCGCGAATAATCGCATGTCATACTTCGCTTTCTTTCTAGGATATTTCTAACTTTTGCACCTTATAAGTAGTATCGGGTAACCCTCCACTTAACACTTAACGCAATTTAAAGATCAACTCAAAAGAGTATCGCATAGCTGTTATCTTGCGATGAAATACAAGAGAAGGTGTGTTCTCTCTCCTAATGAATAGCTTTTTCTTTTTCCTTGAAGCTTATACTGTCCCATAATATATAATTGCCTTTGCGTTTTGTAGCTATTAAGAAGTACCAGTGACCGTAAATTGTCATTCGATTGTGTACCTTGGGAGAGAGTGAGAGATAAGAGAAAACTGTGTAATAACTGTGTAAGAAGCTGTATACGAGGGCTGTAAGGGCTAAATATTTCGTGAATAAGTTCTTCATGTTAGCCTCGAAGTCGAAGATGATTGTAAATCCAGAGGAATATTTGCTTACTAAAGCTTTTTTATTCAACGGCACTTGCGGTCCACTTTATATAAAGTTAAGTTAAATTAAGTTTGTTTGTGTCTATGCCTTACCAAGAAGCATTTAGGATAACAATCAGCTTTTATTATACCAATGGATTCAAGATCACGTTTCAAATGCCATTCTGTCTGTCCACAGGATTTTGTATTTTATCTATAAATAATGGAACGTAATTTGACACACTGACTTCTTTTGGACCTTATTGAAAATAAAACGGAACATATTTATGATACCTTCTCCAACTATGGATTATTTTGAAGAAATTCTTGTCCGAGAAAAAAAGAAACGTACATTTTTTTAAAATTCGAAATTTCTCGACGAAAACCGCTGATTAATAATGCTTAACTTATTCGGAAAAATTTGAACTTAAATGGGCGAATTTTGAAACCCTTTCCACATATCGCGTTCTACACAATTTCAACCTTCTCGTATTGAAGAAAGGTCTAGTTTCCAATATTTACAAGGAAAACAGGTTCGTAACAGTAATATGTGAATTTCGAGTAAGCATGAACTGTAGCAAATTTGGACCACGTGAATCTATTTTTTTTTTTTTTTTTTTTTTGCTTTTGGATGGCAGCTCATATAAGTGTTCTCACGAAAAGCAACA
This sequence comes from Glossina fuscipes, assembly GCF_014805625.2. Lineage (NCBI taxonomy): Eukaryota > Metazoa > Arthropoda > Insecta > Diptera > Glossinidae > Glossina > Glossina fuscipes. The sequence goes on from NW_023998414.1 coordinate 39,935,676, forward strand.
CTTGATGTGGGAAAAACGTCTAATATTTAGTACTTCATAACGGAAATAATTGAAGAAAAGTGAAATAAGATCTTTGACGAGAAAATTAATTTCTTTTTCCGAACATATAAGGATTCGCGAGAAATCTATGTCGTTGCATAGGCAAAAAGTTACAACAGCATTTCATTAAGCGAAACGTTGCAGGTCTTGCCTACTTTTACTTCCTTTAAATGAGATTTTTTTAAATTAATTACTCATTGCCTTGTTTGATGCCATTTATGAATATTTCAATAAAATTTTCAATATTTTTGTAATGAATGCTTTTGCAGTGAACGTTTGTGTCACGGTGATAACGAACTAATGGAATGATTAAGTAGGGAGTGGCAATTCGAGCTATTGTAAGGCCTTTCGATAGGATTAATTTAAAATTTGGCTAAATATTGTTAAGGCCCGTGCATTCGCGTTAGTAGGAAAACTTTTAGTTGAAAATTATTTTAAAAATTTTAATTTCACTAAAAAATATTTAATTAAAAGAAATTTACGTAAAAGAAATAATTCATATGTGATAAGATAATACAATCGAAAGCTGAGATCGCATCAAAGTAAAGCTCATGACAACAGTCGCCTGCGACTACCAATGTTGTTGAGGAGAACTTCAGCTATTGTCAAGAACTCATCAGACGAATCGCAATCTTTTATATATCTTTGCAATAACTTGTGGAAAATTGTCACCGTTGAAGATATGACTTGACATTCTCTACTTAGTCATAATGTAGTTTAACTTCTCCATCGGCCTTGAATCTCATTAGTTTTCTTGCAATGAAATTAAAGTTTTTCTTTTTTTAAATTATGCGCCTACTAAGATACAGAGATCTCACGAACTGAAAATATGAAACTATTAAGATAAGGGGACAAAGGAGTATCGAAAATAGAAAAAATGAAAATATATAATCGATCAGAGTTTATTGCTTACATTTACACAAGCAAAGCAAAATTCAGTATTGGCCGTTTAAAGCCTCTCGAGGACACCGAAACAATGGCTCCCGAACTCTCGAGTTTTTTGTCGAAAATAAATAATCTCTAATCTCGAAAAATACACAGTGCATTCAAACTCTCTCAAAATTAAAGCTAGAGAGAGGAGACTCGGCATCCGCAGTGAATATGAAAGGTCAATGCGGCTTCTACTCGCTTGGCTCGGCGCTAAACCTTCTTGCATAAAAGAGAAGGCCGATATTACTGCTGAGTCAACCTTTTAGGTACTTGCACTACTACTAGTAAGTGCGCATAAGACAATTTATAAAGTTGATAATCAAAGCAGCTGATTTGTGAGTTGCGAACTACTTTGTAAAATTGTGAAATTGTTCTTATAAATTAAATTAAATGATTCGAATTTTTAGTAAGAAGAAGAAAACTTAACGAAAGTACCCTATGGATGCTCAAAAGAAAGCAAAAGAAATAGAAAGAGAGAGAGAGAGAGAGAGAGAGAGAGAGAGAGAGAGAGAGAGAGAGAGAGAGAGAGACAAAGATGTTTAATGATAGTTACAGTAAAACAAAATATTCTGCCAGTGTGCTATAAATTGAAATTGAAATCAAAGAATCTCAAAATCAAAGATATGTTAAGTATCATATCATATATTGACACACACACACACACACACACACACACACACACACACACATAATCATACAAACAAAACTATACACAATCATATGAACGCATCATATTCATATCATGAATATTCGAAAGAAAAATATTTCGTACGAATACAAATCCGAATGCAAATGCAGCTGTTATTGCCAATGAACCGTATTCGGTACATTGAACTGTTAGCTAAAAAGTAAAGTTGATGGAGTATTAGTAGTGCAAATGAAGTGTATTTACCATATTAGAATGAGGATTGCTCAAGGATTGACTGCTTATATACGTTAGTGGTTGTGTAAGTACGTAGCAAGTAAGCAAGCAAGCAAGCAAGTAAGTAAGTGAGTGAGTGAGCGAGTGAGCGAGTGAGTATATGCGTGCGTGTATTTAAGTATCTTATTTTATCTTTACTTTACATACACATCTGCCAAATATACTTGTGTGGAATAATCTGATGTAGTGATGTGTAAACGTAATATAAGGTGACATCGAAAGTGATGAGTTGTAGGTAAGAGCGAGTTGATAGAAACCCAAATACGTAGCTATCAAAGCATTTCACTTAATTTATTTAAGTAGTTAAATTAGATTTCAGAAATATCGAATTTCATTGCATATATATATATATATAAATTTAATGACATTATTATGCCTGAATTGCTGTCAATGCCATCTTTAAATGCGCAAAAATTATTTAGAAATAAACGCACACTTTTCGGATAACTTTAAATGCATATACATACACACATATGTTTCGCATATAAAAGATTCTAATCGTCTTTCGTACAATTGGCTTAATTGTGATCTTAGCAGCGACACAAGCAATAAAAAAGAATTTATCTCGTAGATGCGATGAAAAATTGCATCAAAACTCTCAAGTCTGCCTATATTTTATTTATTATAATAGTAAACCGTTTTTTAATGGGTTAACTGTTACTTGGAGCTTTGGTTTTGACAAATCAACTAAGATGTTAGGTGCAATGTTTGATCATCATTCCCATCGACAGATTCGCGATTCCCAACTATCCGACACAGATAGATGCACAGACAGACATATATGCTCATACTTCCCTTTTTCGAAATGATTACTTACTAAGAGGATAACTGCAACAAAAATCTATCGAATTGACGGATACCCTAGATTTAGTTTTAGGGTAAGCGGTTCACTCTTGTTGGTAGTAGCACTCTCTAACTACAATGTGCAAGAAAGCGGAGAGACAGACGCGTAGGCATCAATTTTCACTCGTGGTCATGAGCACTTCATGAGCACATGCGTAACCTTCTAATTAAAGAATTTGAATATTAGTTGACAACATCGGCTAACTATATTATAGGGTAAATATTGCAATAGAAAGTTCACTCTCCCCTTCCTTTTTCTTCTTTTCTCCCTTTCTCGATTTATTTGAACGGAATGAGCGTGTTCACGATTTTCGTAACTAAAGTAAGACGCGGAAAGAAGGACACAATTTTTACATTAAGTATTTTTCAGTTTTGATTGTTAAATCAGTTCACTAGCTTTTCAAGGTTCTATTGATAAGGCTCTAAGGGTTAATACGGAGTTCATATTTTCTTAAATAACACACACTTGGACGGGTACCGCCTTCTACTCTTTCAAATATAAAACCCGCCTGAGTAGACGAGTGGATAAGATTCAAGTGCGCCGTAGTATGGTGAGTGCTCAGGTCAGTAAAACGGATAACACTTATTGATTGGACACAGATTGACTAGGCTGCGACCATTACCTCCCTATCTCTTTATCTTTTCGAACTTGCTTTTAAGCGCCATCGTGACATATGAAGAGGTCTGAGTGATTCGTCATAGCAGTTAAAAGAAAAAAAGATACAACAGCGTCATAGGCTTTGTGGCAACAATTTGGAAGCTTACGCCCAATAATGAGGTGTGTGATAAGGATTATAAATGAATCCGATCCATTGTTGCGAGCGTAAATCTATCAAAAATTTTTAAAACGGATAAAACAAAAACACATTGTGGGAAGGTTGGAAGAAAGCTTGGTGCTCTCTCCCCTTTGATTCGGGATGTGACCACATATTGTATCCAATGAATGAAGAAAAAAAAAAGTTTTTTTTCCTTTTTTTTTTAATTTGGTATCCATGCAACTTTGTGTTATTGCTATGTCCAAGGACATTTCATAATTTTTGCATAATTTTTGCTCTATTAATTCTTACTCTTCTTTTTTTTTTTTTAATTATTATAGTTTAACTATAAATTAAAATAAAAGAAATTTCTTCTCCATTTTTTAACAAATCGTTGTATTTATTCGCATTCCGCCCATGACTGTATATTTGAAATTGAGCTTAAGATGTCTGCCTCATTTGGAGAATGATGGTAGATAACTTTTAAAATAGAATTTTGCTTGCAATCCGACGCTTGATTATCTTTATTTTGACAAAATTAATAAATTTTTCTTACATATGTATGTATATATATATATATATATATATATATATTTGTTTGTTCATTTAATACGATTACCAATATTTGAATGGATTTTATATGAATTCAAATGAACGGCAAACAAATATGGTGACCATCACCGTCATCGTAGTTGTCGTTATCGATGTAATTATAAATTAGCAATGGCATTGCTCTTTTTTTCTTATTGTCTATCCGACTATATATGTATTTATGATAAGAATTAAAATCAAATTCCCAAAACATAATAAATATTGTCATGTTTAACATTTCATTTTAATTATGTGCATAAATATTCTCAAATACATACAGATATGTATAATATTATTATAATATATATTTATATATACATATATATATATATATATATATTATTATTATTATTATGTCTATGCAGATTTAGGTCTGTATATGTACACATATATACATATGCATGTATATAAACACCTTTTCAATATGTAGTACAAGTCATATATATGCATATATAAATATATATGTACATGTGCGTGTAGGTGTACGCGCGCTTAATGCTAACACTAAATATATACATATTTGTGTGTGTGTGTGTGGGTGTTTTCTTTTTTTTTTTTTCATAAAATAATACGAAAAATGAAATGCAATCGCTTACGATTATTTGAAATCATTAATAATTCGTATGCATTTTATTTATGGATAAATATATTAAAATATATAAATTTTTGCGTTTTATGAAATTTTAAGTGATTTTTTGCGATTTTTCTTTTTTTTCTCAAATAGTGTAGCAGTTCAACGCGAAAGCATTTCAATTCAATTTCAATTCATTGGAATTTATTTTAAATACTTATACACCCAATTCTCTTTTTACACGATTTTTTTTTTTTAACACGAAATATGAATTAACAAGATTTGGAAAGAAAAAACAAATTATCTTTTTACACGAATTGTTTTAACGCGATTTTCAACATTCTATAAATTTTTTCTATGAATTTTTTCATGAATTTTAATTTTTCTTTTTTTTTGATTAATTTTTTGTGTTTATGTTTCTATGAATTTTTTCATTCTCACTCACACTCACAAATATGCATTGTATGCAGTTCATTTTATATATATCACAATTCAGCTGATTATGTCGATTGTATGCGTACATGTGTTGGATTCCTCGAGCAACGACGTCATGCACCTTTTCATCTAAGCACGAAATTAATTCTTAACTGAACTCTAGCAAGAATGTTTTAATATAATTTCGGTTGCTTTTTTAGTTCTGGAACCAATCTACAATTTTTGCAATTTAGCCATAAACTTTTTTTGCACGAACTTTTTCTACATGAATTTGTTGGGAACGTATACATCGTATAAAAAGAGATTTGAGTATATACATACAAGCAATCGTGATTATTTAGAAAATTCCATTTAAAAAATGTAAACTATATTTATTCAACAGATTGGATATGTTTGCCATTTTCCAATGTTTCTTATATTTGCAGAACGCGGAGAGTGTTAGGAGAAAATCACGTTTTTAAAAACGCATGCAAATTTCTGTATTACTAAATATTGGCATTCGTTGAATGATCGCATTTGAAATGTGAAAGCTTGCTTCTGTGATGTGAAAAAATGTGCTATTGTTTATCACACTAAAATGATTTCATTTATCTCAACTATCAGAGTTTGAGCGTAAAATAATTTCTCTTCTTTCCATAAAATATATCATAAAGTATTTATTTTCTTTATTAATGTGAAATGGTTTCGTCACCTCAAGAAAAATTCACTTATCGGTCAGTTCGTTATTGTCAATCAAATGGACGCTGCTCGCTTGAAGAGACGACGTTCACGCCAATTAAAGCTGTCAAATATATAAATGAAAACTTACACAGTACTTTTAGCAACAGATTGCGCAACTTGTCGGAGATGTTGTCTTAAGACTTGCAGCAATTAAAATCTTCATTAAAATCATTTTACAAAAGCGGATCCGACCCATCTACTGCACACAGTTGACAGGAAGCTTTGCTTAAGGTAATGACTATCTCATTATCGCATCAATATGCTCGCAGTATGCTTGTTATGAACATTGGTCCATACAAAAAGTATCCGCGGTTTTTTGCCACTGCAAGGTATTCATGCCCACATATGTGGCAAGAAGTCACTTAATGTGAACATACGCTTAAAAGATGACATTTCAGCTTACGTTTTTTGTGAAGACAGTTTTCGAATTCTTCGCTCGTGTATAAGGTTTTACTTATTAGAAAATGAGTGGGATGGATATCTGAAGAAATACGATATGTAATACTTTTGTACTCTAAAAAAGGTAAAAACACTGAGAGTGTGAGAGTGCTGCGATTGAACGAAGAGCTGCTTTTGATCGAACCAATGCTTATGCTTCCTTGTTCATATTTGGCAGGTGATGACATGAGAACCCCTAAGTAATCTTTTTTTTCCTTTGTGCACAATCGCACAAGAAACGGGGCAGGTAAGAACATGACAGTCGAGCAAGTATGACCATTACATAGTACCAGTGAAAGTTTTTCATTTAACATTAACATAAACATTTTTTTTAAGTGTTGCAGACGGATTAAGTTCGCTCTTAAACTTTGATTTCTGTTCGACTATTGAAAAATTATCGTTGTAATCTGTTGCGCACGTGAGTTAATTTAAGTTAATCAGCTTAAAATCTCACTTTGCACCTATGGCGTTTTACATATGTGCAATATGTTTTACTAAAAGTGATACGGGGCTTATAAAAAAAAAAAAAAAAAAAACACAAAAACTCTATAAATAATTAAATAAATGAAGGAAAAGCCAAAATATATTTTTTTTCTTTTATAACGAAATATATTTCACGGTTTGATTTTATTGATACGCTTTAAACACAATGTCATGCAAGCGGCCGTAACGACTCCTTTCATATGTGAAATGAACCCGATGGACACAATTTTCCCTTATTTCGAATGTATCAATATTCAATATTCATTTTTAACGCTTGATTAGAATCTGATTTATTTCTGTATTGTAGCAATAGCTGAGAGTAACTGCATAAGACGTAGGGTGAAGGTGAAATCACAGTTTCTTCGAGGCTATTCACTATCGCAATCACTTGAAGTTCTTGCATCACTACACTTACCACGTAATAAATCAATTAATTGACATTCCATATGGCAGGTTATGTTGAAATGAAATATTATCTAGGACAACATCTTCTATCCGTAGTGTTTTCCGTATACGAGAGCGAAACTTTTATTCTCTTTTTTGACGAAATATCATCGGCCAATGAAGCCATCAGCCGAAACAAACGTACCAAACAAATAATTTTTACGTAACGTAAACGTGTTTGTCCTTGCAGCAGAAATTGAAATTTTTCCTTTTCCTTGTTCTACTGAAGCATGGAGAAAAGGTTGAGCCTTTTCTACATATTTTTCTCGTATACTCGCTATTGAGGTCATATATAACCTCCCACTAAAACAGGTAATATACGAACTAATTTATAAATAAATGAAAATATATTTTAGATGTATACTATCCATGTTTCGATGAGCCCCAAAAATATTTCCCTTATCGTTTTTGATAACTCAATGAATTTATATGTTCTCGTTTTTAAATCAAATATGTTTAGTTTTCTTAAGCACAAGCAACTTAAGCTTGGAGAAAGAACGATTTCCATTGTCACTGTTAATATGGCCGAGCACAGTATAATAAATAATTTGATGATTGAGTGTTTGGACATAACTATAAATAATATAATTAGGTGAGGTTGAATTGTGGCTGCAGAATATGAAGAGAGGAGAGAAGGCGTCCATATACGGTTGAACATCTTTATAACGTACTTAGGCTTTTTATATATATATATATATATATATTTGTTTAATGAATTTTCTAATTAAATTATAGATGAAATTTATTACGTCGAAGATATATAGAAGGTTGTCTTCGTTAATTTTCGAAATTTATACCGAAAGCTCTTTGTAAGTAGCGATGCTTTAGTTTAACGCAAAAGGTTGCTTTATACAAATGTGCACACGTATGGTATGTTGTTTGCGTCTACATGACCATAAGCAACAATTTCCAAAATATCTTGAGTTTATTTCCGCTACATAGCAAATCAAAATAACATACAACACTAACAACGTGAACGGCAACAGCAACAACAATATAAACAGAAGAGTATTCAAAATGTACAAATCATGTTTATAAACTCAAGCTTCAACTCACTGAGGCTAAAACACTTACTAACATTTGTTGCTAATGATGTACACAAATAATTGCACACATATGCATACATATATATATATATATATATATATATATATACACACATACGAAAACTCATGTATACCAATCTGCAAATAAATGCTTTTCAGCTATGCTAATGATAGCAATGCATGTATATACACACAAACACAAACACACACACACATACAAATACATGCCCAAATGTACATCTTTACATATATAAATATATATATATATATAGTTATAGATATGTGTGTGTGTGTGTGTGTGTGTATGTGGTATGCATGTATGCATCAATGTTTATTATATGTATACATACATATATATATATATACATATAAGGCAAAAGGTGAAGTTGTAGTTTGTTGAATAAAGCAGATGGTCAATCATATGCAAAAACACCTTTGGGGCAGGATGACTGAGAAGGGTTCAGACCGATTGTATGTTTCGATGTGCATGTATGTTTATGCGAAAGTCCAATTGTTGTTTACATTTGCATAATAAATGATACCCAAATATCTCCTACCCCATGCATGAATTTAACAGGCAACAACATTTGTAGATCTACCCGACGATGCAGACTATGCTGGAAATTTTCAAACAGGCCTTCTTTGTCGGACTCTAAGATGTGTGCAGCGTAGTTTATGATTTCTTTTTTGTTTCTTTTTTTTTATATTTTTATTTTGCTTTTTTTCCTTTTTTTGTTTTTTTTGTTTTTTTTTTTTTTTTGAATCTGAATAAACAAATACTGAAACTGAAATATGCATTCACAGACCATCAGACAGACTATTTTACTGACGTAAATATATAAAGGAAAAGAGAGGATTGGGGCGAGGATGGAGAGACGGCGCGGGTGAAGTAACGAAGAGAAAGAAAAGTGTGCAAAAAAAAAAAAAAAAAAAAACAACAAAAAACAACAAAAAATCCTTTGACTGGGTGAGAATGAAGATTTGTTTTGTTTCGTTGGTAGACTGAGTGCGTGCGTATGTGTATGCACAAAGCATTGAGTTTTGTGGCATGGTATTAAATACGAAAGTTGAAAATATTCATAGCATACTTTTATTGTCTGAAGCGGCAGGCTTCATATGTATAAACAGCTTCCTCTTTACATATGCAAGTAATCAGTTACACACGAATGCCATGAGATTGTGTGTTGAGCATGCATTCAAACGTGTACATACTTAAACGGATGTGCTCGTACATACCGGATATCCGTATGATTCATTGATGAGCTATTAAAAATCATGTGCTTCTGTCTCTTGCATTCCCTTGTTTGAGAAGAAGTCTTCCACGCCATACTCGTTCAACAGCAGCATTCTCTTTCGTTCTTCTTTCTAATCTATTTATTTGAATTTTAAAGATAAGTTTCACATCAATTTTAAAATTTTCCTTTCGAACTTTCCTTTCAAAATTCATTTGCAGCAATTATGCGAAATGGTGAAAATATTTGGAGTAAATTACGTTTTGAAATTGTCCCAAAAAAAAATAAAAAATAAAAAAAAATAAATAAATAGAAAATGCACGGACACATTGTAGTTGCTTTGTGTTTGCTGTAATGTCAACCAACTAACCAACGTTTTTCCGAATACTTAAAATCTTTGAAGTAAAGCTGCTATTGTTGCTTGCTTGCTTGCTTGCTTGCTCGCACTTTGAACTGATTACGAATACTTGTCATACTATTGTTGACTTCGAATGACTGCTGTCATATTATATAATGGTGGTCTTTAAAAACTTTTGCTTTCTGTGTGTGTGTGTTGGTTTATTCGTGTGTGTTTGCATGCCGCACTGTTATAGCAATTCGGTTACGTCGGTTATGGTTTCCAATTTATCTGACTGTGACGCACAACAAGCGCAGCAGTTAATGTCAACCGAACAAAATCTGTCATATACGTTACATATCAGCTCATATCTTTAACTGAGAAGGCAGTCAAGTGCACACTAAGGCATACAATGCCAAAGAGTTTCCTATAGCCCGGGATTTCGGTATTTATAAATTTTTCTATTTCTTTACTATTAAAATATTTTATGGAACTCTAGCGCTAAATATATATGCAAAGCATGCGAACAGTTAAACGCAGCGAGCATTTGAATTTTTAATAATTACCACTGGCTTGCTTGTGTTGAAATGAAACGAATAAGAAGTAAATTGTAAACAATTTATTATATAAAAGATCTACGATATTTGATGTCAAATTTTAATGGATGGAATATAGTGGCGCTTGTTTGTGTCGATTTATCGGATCTGTGCTTGGAATTGATCGACGAGCCTTTGATAAAAAGAAATTAAATACAAACTTTTTATTGAATCTGATCGACTCCGTGGACTGATTTCACTCTACTACTAAATAGGTTTCGCCTGCTTTTGCATTATAACAGAGAGAGAGAGAGAGAGAGAGAGAGAGAGAGAGAGAGAGAGAGAGAAAAATTGTACAAGTTATGCTAAATATTTGTATGAACGCATATATTTTACATTATATGAAGATAAATTATCTCTGCAATAAAAGTTTATTTTTAATTAGGAAAAGTGCCCTCACACGCATACAGAAAGTTTTATTGGTGCGAGTTCTTGCTACGGCATAACAATTATGCCTAAATTGTCATTATAATAAACGAAAATTGTTTGGTTTTTTATTTTATTTTTTTTTTTTATTTATTGTACTTCTTTCTATATAGCCCGCATAAAATATTAAATTTATTAAAAAGTAGAGAGAGAGAGAGAGAGAGAGAGAGAGAGAGGGGAAAAAAAAAGAAAACAATGTTTTATGCTCAACTAGGCATACTGTTGTCAATTAATTGATTATAAAATATGTTGGTTTCAAAAAAATATTTTTTTTTTCTTTTTTTTTATAATTTTATGAACTTAATATGAAATTCTATTTAAACTAATTGATGAAATTGTGGCAGTTTCGGTTATTAGACAAAAATGTCTTGAAATTCAGTCACGGTTTGTTTTTGGGCTTTAATTAAATTAAGCAAAAAATAATTCCCGGTAAATATCCCTCATTCCTTATTAATTCAAAAATTAAACATCAGAAATTGAAAGCATACTAAGCAATGTTTAGGGTCTACAATATTCCCGAAGCATACATAAACGATATATATATATATATATATATGGTACTCATGCATTAGCCTTGCATTCTCAGGTGAATTCCTTAATTGAAATTAATTTCCTTTACAAATTTAGAAGAGAGGAGCAAAGTTGAAACGAATATTCTCATTGGCAGCTTGAAAAGGTTGAGGCGAATTAGTAGCACATCCCTCCCAATAAATTCCTATTGAATCAAGAGCAAATGTATTTCACAAATGTGCTTCGATTTGGATGACGCGTAACTTACCAGCAAATATAACCCTGTCCATTAGCTTGCATCGCACTGCACACATGTATTTATCGCCATCATTATCATTCGGGCAATTTCTAGATCAAGATAATTTGGACTGATGACAAGCAAGATGGTTGCAGATATTCCACTATAAGAATGGGGAGTTTTTCAAACTGAACTCCACCCAAGTTGGAAATAGTAGAAATTGGTAGAGATAAAATTGGATATTGTTCGAACTCGTTCTGCATCCTTCCTTAGCTTTGTGCGTAATGGGTCTATATGTTATTCGCTAATTAAGGGTTTTTATGAAAAAAATTACCTGTCAGGTGACTGCTACCACTTTCATGTCACTGAACCTATTGGCAAGCGGGCTGTGCTCATCACTTTTTCATTCTTATCAAAAATAGTTATATGATTATGAGATTTCTAGCATTAATTTCTCGGTGTTCTAAAGGGGATTACTGAGGTCCGTACAAGCAGCTTCTACTTCCAAATTTAATTTTCCTTCCAATACTGTTTATCAATATGCATTGTCTTTTATCTACGCAAATATTTAGGATTGTTTGCACTTTTCTACTTACATCTGTCGGATCATTTACGAATCCTCCAAGAAACATACAGTCGCTGAGAATAAAAAGTCGCCTTAATTCTGCCATTTGGCGGAAACAATACTAGATGTCTAACAAGCTTTTCAATTGCTCCAAGGAGGCAGCCAATACGGCAGCATTGTTACAAGTTTTTCCATTCATTTTACACATTTCCGAGTCACCTTATTGATGAGCGTAAGATATCCCGCCGCCAATCTTCTTTTCCCAGACAGCGCTACGAAGACAGATTAATATTTATTGAAAAGAAACGGGTTGCCTTCACACCTACATATCAGCATCTATGTTACAAGATTGGCTGAAGTCATCGGAATGCCCGTCAACATCCTATTCAAGTGAATTATGTTTTGCTATGAAACGCTTTACAAATAGCAAGAGCTTTTAACTTTCCAGCAGAGACCGGCAAATAGGAATTCAATCGAGAGAGAGAGAGACCATATGAGCAATGAACGTGCAGGGTTTCGATAATGTCAAGAATATTCGCGGAGTCTGAGAGAAGCAAATCGTTCTTATCGAATTCGTACATTGCTTGCTTGCAACCCCGTCCGCAAAATGGCATTCAGTTTGATCGGATACATGATTTGATCCATGCTATCTGATATTTCAAACGATAATGCTATGTCAGAAGGCAAACGCTCATATTGGCTGATCCAGAAGGGCGATCAATTGCCTTTTAAAGAGTTTTTATATTATATTAGTTGCTGGGTATTCAAGATTCGATTAAAGCAAATATGTATATATTCTTTCGATTTTTTTTGTATGCATTTTCCTCATTATTTACCAATGACGCGTCGCATATTTCATTACAATAAATAATTGTTATGTGTTTAAGAGTTTTTTTTTTTTTTTTTCATTTTATTTTACCAATATTTACATATATTTTAAATACGTACATTATTTATATTATACTTATTTACAAAATAACCAACATTGCGGTAAATGAAAATTATTTAACAAATATACATTTATCTCAAACCAAATGAATTGTTTATAAATTCTTATCACAAATGATTTTAAAATATATTATAGAATTGTGAAAAGTTAATAAAAGTCTTAAACGAATATTGAATACTCTATAATACAGTGTACAGGCATATATTGCTTAGTAAGCGAAAAGGATAAGAGACAAAACAAATTTTATTGCAAACTTACGACTCAAACGACTCAAGTATAAACTAAATAATTGAAAAGGTTACAATGAATTTCCTGAATTTAATGCAGATAAAATAGATCACACGTAACGGCTCGTAATGTTAATGTATGTGTATGGACAACATTTAGTACAGATACGATGTACGAATATTGTGAGCATTTATTTATAATTCAATGTTTGTATGCTTTTATTATATAACTGGTAAATATTTAAGTGTGCATGTATGCGTGTATGAATATATGCATGTGTGCGTGTGTGCGTGTAAAACTTTACTGAAATTAATCACGTATTTTTCAAATATGCAACCAATACCTAAATAGGGATCATTTCGTAATATGTTGTTGATGTAAGCAAGAGGGTGTAAAATAAATATATATTGAAAACTTTTCCCATTTCAGCAAGAGATGATATCATATACATACATACATACATATCATATATATATATATATATATATATATATATATATATATATATATATATACATATATAAATATATATACATACATATATACATATATATATATATATATTTGTAAACGTATTTATATCTCTCGCTCTGCCACAATGTCATAGTGCTGTGAAAAATAGATAAATACGTACGTGTGTAAATGTATTAATAAATAGATTTTTGAAAATCCTCCTCGTCTTTATACGTATTGTTCTTTAAAAAGAAAGATTTTTCTTTCTTTATTTTTTTTTTTTTTCTTTCGCTTTTGTTTCTACTCTTTATTGGATATATTAATATGAGAGAAGAAGAAGATGTCGTTCTTCTCTTTACGCTCCTCTCTATCTGCTTCTATTTCTGTTTCCTTACAATGGATACGCGTTACTCAAATATGTACATGCTGAACGGTGTTTGGTTATTAAAAACGTGTTAATATTTTTGATGGATATTCTCTCGTCAACTGAGACGGCTGAGAGTGATGGTTAACGTTGCCAAGGAAATAAATAAATTCATTTTTTGCTTGATTATTTTTTTATTAATCTATTTAAATTAATTAAATAAATTTATATCAAAGCTACCTTTTGCATTGTGTTCAATGATTTTTGTTTTCACTAAATGGCTGACAACTTTACATATAAATTCTCGATTATAGCAAAAAGTGTCACTACTCCAAGGCTACTTTCCAACATGTCAGTTGAAATTCTGAAAGTCGTAGAATTCTACATTAAATCCGGAAAGTGGTCTTGTGCGCGTGTGTGTGGGTTTCAAATGCGCTGGCAACATTCTAAAAGTGAAACGACTTAAGCAAGAAAATTCATACCTTATTGACATAACAAATTCTTTGCTTTCGTATGCATCTTAAGTCTATCCAAAAAAAATTATTATCAGAATATTCCCTCGATTGCTGTATTGACAAAAACAATGCAGAGTTTCGAGGGAGAGGAAAATATGAAAAATGATAATATAAGCTGTTCAAAGCTGTTATATCGTATGTGATATTGATCTGAACTGATGGGACAACCACGAAATGTGATCCCCTTGGTCGTGCTGAGCTACTCAATAAAGAATCCCCGGTCAGTACTGACGTGACTGGTAACACTGGTTTATGAACAGCGTTCTCGTAATGGCTTGTGTCTAACTTGGTTTGATGAATACGATGATCTTCGCTTCTTTTGGGGGGTAAGTGAAATTTATTATGTATGCATATACTGATGCACATTATTTTAATTTTAGTTATAAGGCTTTTTGGTGATGCAAGCCACCTTGGATATAACAGTTGGTTACCCTCCAAGTATCTTAATCTCACTTATTACTTATCAGCCTAACCCAAATATCATCTATCATCTGTCCAGCTCGTAAGCTCTCTGAACTGTTGACGATGGCCCATGCACTCTGCGCACACTCCATTAAGTTTGAGTCACATTGAGGTATTGTCGCGGTACTCTACAATAATTATTATTGGAGACTTTAATTGTCACCTTTTTGATTCAGCTAATACCAGTCACGTGAAATCACGCTACTTGAGGTGTAGTTTTCGCATGTCTCACAACTTTAAATCAACTCATTGGGATGCCACTTCGTATTTTGAATGTAGAGACTTCAAAAATATTGATTGGTGAGGGCTCTCTTCTGTGTATTGTTGACTTTGACTCGTCTACGCTCTTCAGAATCGCGAATTTCAAAGAACAGTCGATTGTAAGGAAAAAAATTCACCAGAGGTATTGATAATTTGATGAGTCCAAGACGAGTGTCAGACTTTCAGTGTCCTTGAGCGTTTATGCTTACTCGACCTTCCGAGCGTCTGAGTTTGTGGAAAACTGGAAAGTCTATTCTCGTTATCGGAGTAGAGGAAAGAAAGAGGTGCTTTGCTACTTGTAGAGGTTGCGGATATATGCAACACACAGACAAATTTGAGATATATCCGCCAAAGGATTTGCAATCATATTCTTACTCTAGCTAAACTTGTTTACTCGTCTACCCGTCTATTCGTCTTGTTCCGTTGTATGAAATTCGCTACACTGAGATTTTTTGCCCCAGGGACGGACGTTATTGAAAATGGTTCGAATCGGCCCATATTTTTGTCCACTTTTTCGACGAATTCCCATAAAACACTTCATTTTGAAAAGTCGTTAAATGAATAACAACTGCAAGATGGACCGTGACCCACTGTAGTCTTTTTGTTTGTTTTACGACTTAAAATAATTCTGTAGATAAAATGAAAGCACATTTTCTATTTATTATTTCAATGGACAACCGGTTAGCGATACACTGCCATAATCAGCCGGCTATGTAATAAAAGACGCAATTGATTCTCTCTTGATACAATATCAGTATAATTTTGTAATTTCAGAGAATACCAGGGGAAGTCATAATAAAATGTTTATGGAAAATCTGTTAAATCTGTCATATGTTGGTTTATATGTGTTGTGTCTGTAAATTAACATAAAATAATTCATTAACCTAAAGGGTAATCTCCGAATGATAGTTAAAGGCAATATTGCCAATAATATCATAATATTTTTTTCTCGTTTAATTAATTAAATCATCTTTTTTTTTTTTTTTTTTTTTTATTTAATATATGGCTGCTGGAAAAATTTATTAGCTTTATTAGGTTTTTTGTAACACACGATAGAAAGCCTTGTTCACACTTTGTAGTTATGTACAGGTTGTAGACTATTTTGTTACTATATTTTTGATATCTCGTCTGACTTTTTGTATAAAGCGGGCGGATGATTAAAGGATTAACCCATGGGGGTCGCCCGTAGAAACTTGTGGATCGAACGGGAACTTAGATAACATAGCCCAGGGCATAGCATCAGCACGTTCGCTAAGAAACTTTTGATCGTCCGTCTATTGCCATAAAGGTATCTGAGCGCGTGTCTCGTCTGTGGAGCGTTTTTTGGAAAGTCAAACTCCTTCATTGCTGCCGAACTAACTAGAGCTGGCTTTACAACGACACGTGCGTTTATTCGTTGCAACCTTCGACCGTCCTTCCGATTATCCCGTTGTCTGACTGTGATTAGACGATTAAAAATAATACTTTCCGCCACAAATATTCTTAATTAAAATCAATACCAAAACAAAAGACTTTTTTCATACCAAAATGAAAGGCGATCTGCTTTCAGATGATCAGGAACGGTCCGACTCGATAAATTTAATCTCTCAGCAGCGTCAGCTTCGAGTTGTTGGACTTGTCGCTTTGTATCACTTGATGCCTTTGTTTTGCTCTCATCGCCTTTCTAATATGTTTACCTTCAGCATCCCACTGTTGGCATCGCGCGTTCTATCAGTACCATCCTCTTCGTACAGAGCCAATTATTTTTTTCTACAGTCTACTTTGCCAGCTGTCAAACTATGTAATGATACTTGTGTGACTTAAGTTTGTTAATTTGACTACAAAAAAAAAAAAAAACAAAAACAAAAACAAAGCATAAACTCCTCTGTTTGAGAACAAAGCGAAATGACTTTCCGAGCAACCCTATATTATATCGGCATGTATCTATTTTCAAATTAAGGTAGATGTTGCTCTTGGAACAACTTCAGTAATATTGGAGATGATAGATGTTATTGAAAATCACGAATCTGACAGATTTAGATTTGGTGGGCTTAGAATTCTTATATATGCTTATATCCCTGTTTACATACATAGGCTCCTCTCCTGGCGCATGCTTTTGACAACTAAATGAGTTTATCGCTAACTTGAACACAGAATACATTTCTCAGGCTAATTTTTTTCGGCATTGACTTAGCCTCTCTATACTTACTAGCGACTTGAAAAATTCGTAAAGTATTACGATTATTATATCATATATATATGATGTACAGACGTCCCTCGTACAGCACGATACTTTTCAAAGATGGCTTCCGTACAACCGGGATACCAAATTTACAATATTGCAACACGGTTTTGATATAATACGATTTGAAAAAGTCGACTGTGTGTGTTCCTCTCTATTTGATTTTTTTTTTTTTTTTTCATCTTTTCGCTAATAAGAGGAGCTTCAACCAATTTTGAATTAATTACCAATAATTTATAATGAAAATTAATTTTGCGATCGTCACTATTATTAATTTTTGAATATATCGTAATTTACTACAATGTTGAATTTCATTTCTTTTTTATAAAAAACTTGAAGTTAACTTAACTTTTCATTCATAGGTGCATTTGGAAAGAAGTTTCATCTATCGTAAAATATCACATCGTAGGATTTGATTTCGATATAAAACGGTAAACATTGTCATAATTATTATTATTATTATTATTATTATGTTACGACACAACACGGAATGCTTTGCTTCGATTTGTATTATATCTAACCCTAAGCCATAGTATTCTTTATTTTATCTTAGCGATCATATGAACAAAAATAAAGAAGTTTCGCACGATTCCGTACCATCCTGTACGAGTTAATGGTGGTATAGGAGGAACGCCTGCACTTACGGTATACGATTAACAGAAAAGCGAGCGTTTTATATAAAAAATTCCATATATCTCGAATCTCGTATTTATGTAATATTCATAGCATGCTAGAAGCTAGACGACAGAAAGAACATCTTAGATAATTACGCCGCATTAAAGTGCATAATCTGCTCGATCTCTCCTTCATATACGATTATATGAGAGTCTTCCCTCCATTGCGGGTTTCGTTAATGCAGTCTTGTCCACTCTGTGGTTCCGCCAGCGGACGTACATAAAGCATACATTTTTCTGAGATGTGATCCAAATCCTTTTCGCAATATGTCGGTTGGATTTTGTCATTATTTGTGGAAAACAACAGGTTCAGGCAATTGCTCGGCCATAACTTGACCGATCGTTCGTTCTCAAAGCGTCAAAGGTTTGAGGATTATTCGCATAAACTCTCTCTTTTGCCCAAAATCCACAAACAAAAAAAAAAAAAAAAAAAAAATGGTTAAGCGGTGAGGAATCGCCTGATTTTCGAAGCCTATTCACTCCGTCGAAACGTGAAATTACACGTCCGGAGTATTTCTTGCGGAACAATGGCAATCGCGTGTTGTGTGGCACATTCTTGAGACGATTTGGCGCACATTTGAATGTTGTCTAAGTAAATTTATTTAAAAGGAAAAGCCTAAGCTCTGTATTGCTAGAAGAAAGTTTCGGGGAAAACGAGGATGAAGTGTTGTTGAATTATTAACAAACTCATTGGCGCCATTTTTCAAATCTCGTGGTCTTAAAAACATAATTCGGAATCTAGAAACAGTCAGAACATCACTTGTCTTATTGACCGAGATAGGTTACATGGAAATTTTAAATATATTTGTGTGCATACATTTATATATATTGTTATATATATTTCTACATATTAAAGCATAAACAACACGTTACGAACACTGCACTACGCTCTATAGTGTGGGTAAAAAAGATCGATAACTTCACGCTCCCCCAGCAACGTTTAGAGTATTAGACGATCGGCTCAACTATAACATTATCCCTTATTTTTATGCTTTTGTTCATTATTACTATTGTTCCTCATTCACTATTATACGCGACATATTGTTTTATACATAAAATCCACTATTGACGTATTCTACGTATTTCATACAAATTCATATGAATTATGAATTTTATTGACTCGAAACAAAATAAAAAAGAGAAAGAGTAATTTAAAAAGTTTGCCAGCGGATGTAAAAAAAAAAAAAAAAAAAAAAAAAAAAAAAAAAATTGATTTTTTTTATTATTATTTTTCTTCTTTTTTTTTTCTTTTTTTTTTTTACATTTAGCTGTGCTGCGTTAGTTGGTCGTGTATGCTGCAATGATAAGAGTTTATTACACGAAAAATTTATCATTAACCAAGTCCACGCTTATGCAATAGCATTCATGATATACGTGCATACAGGCACCCACTCACACTCGCATGCATACTTATCCTGAAACTATTTCATATACATACTTATTATACTCGCGTACACCATACGCATATGGATATGTGTTATAGGCAAACAGTCGCAATGTATATTTAAGTTATATAATGTTGCGTAGCTGTGTGTGTAAATTGTCAGTAATTAATGTTATTATCGACTGCATTTAAATTTATTTGTGCCAGATATCAGATGTCGTTTTGAGTCAGTCGTGTTGGTGGATTATTTGATTTTTCATATTCCATTTTCGCTTTTAGCATGCACATGTGCATACATATGCATATGTGCGTACATATATTATGTAAGGCTCAGTAGCTTGGTTGCAAGGCATATTTTATGCACTACTGATTGGCATGCGGGCGAATTTGGTGGAAAGATACGATTTAACTCTTATTCATAATAACTATTGCGTTGTCCATGATATTGTTGTTTTTGTTATTATTATTATTATTATTATTATTATTATTATTATTACCATTGCTGATGTCGTTTTGTTTATTCACCAAATCTATGCCGTAAACTCACACGCACACTGTATCAGGATATCCGGACGCGCAAATCAAGCTGATAATATATGTAGAAAGTTTTTTATGCTCAGTTTGATTATTGAAATAATCGTACGTAGGGAAGTTGGAGCATGGCAATATTTATTAATATCAAAAACGAAAATTGAACTTACGCGCGAAAGAGCAAGCTTCTGCAAATTAGAGTTCACCGTTCACATCATTTCTCTTTTATACAATTTTACTGATTTCATGCAATTACTTTACCTTGATGAAAACGATATATCTTCAGGATTAACAGTTTCATTTTCTATAGTTTAAAAATAAACACACGGTTACATCAAAATAAACTGCGTATCGAGGTAAGAAGTGACCAAACAAACGGAATCGCGTCGAAAATTCACAAAAATCTTATAGAAAGGTATCTATGGCAAAGCACCCAAATTATGCTGCTCTCTCTCTCTCGTGTCAATTATGGCATATTATCATCTGATTCGTTAAGAGTGTCTGGCGTTAAACGTGCAACTTCCTTGTTGTCAATGAACAAATATAACTCATTACTCACCAAGTTCGCATGACGCACAGCGGCCGGATGCTGTCTAAAGGCTAACAATAAATAATTTATAGAGAACGCTTTGCGTTTCCCACAATTCGCAAACGTACTCATGCTTAATCGTAGCCCTATGGATGCGCTCAACTAATACGATCGGTGAACCCGAAAACAAGAGAAAACCCCAAGTTAGGAAATTATGTTCGGGTGTGATCTGATCCTTTACACTCGTCGCCTTTATATTAAAAACGACAAAACAAACTAAATTCCATAGGCCATTATACTGGATGAGCGTGAGCGAATATATTCTGAACATACGCGTGGAAAAAGTTTGTCGTGTCTCTGCTTCAGAGTTCATTAGTAGTCAGCCAAGGGGATCGCGCTTTTGAAAGCCAGCGATTCTCAGTATACGTTGCTCTGTAGGCGTATACCTTAAGCGATTTATTACATTTTTGATAACAACCGGCGTACAAGAACTTCCAAAATTTTTACCGCTTTGAAAAATCGATGCCTTTGTCGAAGAATGCGGTTTAGCTATAAGAAATTTAAAAGAAATAAACTTACTTCAAAATCTTTGAGAGATCTTGAAGGATCTTGAAAGTTCTGTGTACCGGAAATACCATATATAATGCATCTCTGCGGTTTCTAGCTTTTCTTTGTAGCTTGCTCTTTTCAAATGATTCCAAACTGGTTAATGTTTAGTTAGCTCGTGTGAAGGTCTATCTTCACCAGCTGCAAAGTTACATCGATTTTCCCAATGACTGCGAAATGTGTATTTGATATCTAGACTTGCGGAACAGAATCGAGCAGACCGCTCCTGAATACCCCGTTCATTTACAGCATTCTCATCGTACACTTCACAATTTCTTTTATGCACTCTTTAAAGCAACACGAAAATCTTTTCTCTTCTCTTAGTGAAGATTTTATTATCATCCTACACGATTAGCTTTTTGTGAAAGTTGTAAGTAAGTTGAGTGATTTGCTTGAGAGACCAGAGTGTTTCTTCTTATCAGCGAAAAATCGATGATTTGCGAGCTGATGTCAGGCAACACACAGCAGCACATGGGTTTCATGAAAAACTTCCATTTCCCAACGATTAATTACTTTGAAGCGCTATCTTCTTATTAAGTTGCTACAGTAAGAGTAAGAGATCAAAAGGACATCATTTACATATATGTAGTGAAAACACAATTAAAGGTTCGTTTTGATAATTCTTTATTACGAATGCTTTTACACAACACTTAATATCATTCACTATCTTACTATTATTCTGACCTAACTGGTGTACGGTCAGGTCAGTATCTTTTATAGGAACTAACTTAATGCTAACTTAAGCAATTAATATAATTAAAGTAGGTTATAATATATTAATAGCTTACTACTAATATATTAATAGCTTACTACTAAAATTGCACTACCTTAACTAGGTTAGTAGAAAAATGTAAACTTAGCAATAACTTGTAAACTACGGTAGAGTGCGACTGATCGATATTACTACTTATCTTTGAGTTGAACTCAGAAGGTATTTTCCTTCTGGAAATACTTTTTTTCTAATGAAATAAACGCAAAGACCGCGCCGCTAACCAATGAACATTTTCTACTCATGGTTTCATTGGTGAAGCGAGCGAAGCGAAGTCTCAAAATTGCTTTCCTATATTTTTAAGTGAGGAGGATAAATATAATTTCTCGATTTCAATACTTTCTACGTCATTATTACGGTTGAGACATTCTTCACCATCAAATATGTGTTCTATGGTAGCAGAATATTTTGTTACTTTATCGTGTAAAAAAAGAAAAAAAAAAAAAACCAAAAACCGTATTTTTACAAAATTTAATAATTTGATTAAAAGTTTTTGTTGTTCCTTTTCCTATCCTAAAACAAGAAGAAGAAGAAGAAGAAGAAAAAAAGTAATAATAAATAGAATAAAAAATCAACAACAATCTCTGTAGGTGGTAGAATGTTTTTTGGTTTGTGAATAAAAAAAATAAAAAAATTTTTATTTTTATTTTTATTTTTTTTTTTTTTTTTGGAATTATTGTTTTTATAGGGAAAAACAATTAAATTTTTTCGGAGAAAAACAATTGAGAAACAAAAAAAAAAAAAAAAAAAAAAAAAAAAGAACAACAAAAGGAGGCAAAAAAAAAGGAAAGAAAAAATGAAACAAACATAACGCTGCAGACAGTTTATATGTTTTTAAAAACCCCAAAGACGGTTTAACGTTCAATGTCGATTTACTTACAGCCGTATACACACACACATATATATATATATATATATATATATATATTAAACTAGTTTTATGTGTAGCTTTCTATAGATATGCACATGAATGTGTATGTATTAAAGTTCTTGTGTGCTGTTGTGAACATGTCTTTTTCCGCACGGAAACGGAAGTTGCGCTGGGAAAGGGCCATACAGAGCGCAGACAAAACGAAGGAAGCAAAAGAATTTCACTTTTTTTTATTTTTATTTTTTTTTCATTTTCGTTAAACGTATGTATACGAAACGATGATAGCCACACTTTCGTGCAGACCGACTAATCATTTTGCACATTTCCTAGTATTTGACAACAACATTTAGCTGCCTTGATGGTTGATGCGTACGGCAGGAAAGCGAATGGTTTTTGGTTGTTGGATTGGTCGTTATAGCGCTGATCTATTGTACTTTCAACAAAGCGAAATTAACAAAAAACCAAATCTAACTGAAATAAAGGAAAAAAGAAATTAGTTTATTTATTTATTTTTTTTTTATTTATTTATTTTTATTTTTTTTTAGTTTTTCTCTACTTCTTTTGATTTTGTGCTTTTGTTCTTTCTGGCTTTGTTGTTCTGGTGGACGAGCTTTACCGTTGCATATGTACATTTCTGAGCAAAACAATTGTAATTTTTATGACCTAATTTACATACATGTATTCCTATTTTGAAAGAGATTCAACAGTTACGGTCTACTCGATATTCGTTTCTCTCAAGCGTTGATCTATTGAAGTGACGCCGAGTCGCTGGGAATCATTTATCATTTATCATTTTACTAGCTCTTCACCTGCAAGTGAGTCATGAAGCATTAAATTTCCTCCGAAGGTAGACAGATAAGGAGACGTGATGTTGCCAAGAAACCATCGCTTAGCATTGGCAATCAACATAATATATCTTAATTTCTTTGATTCCTTATTTGTACGATTTCCGAAAAAAAAAATAAAAATAAATAAATAAAAACAATAATCAAAGGTCTTCAAAGGACATTTTTTTTTTTTTTTTGCACAAATGTCGTAGAACTATTAAGGCGCACAGATTCAAATTGAAAGGATTCAGTTGCTGCGAATAGTGAAATGAAACAAATCATCTTAGCATCGAAGAACTCTGAACCCATTGCATCCAATGAAATTCAATTTAGGTTTGATTGGCAAAATACGCCTTGAGGCGTAAACCATCGAATTGTAGTCAGTCGCCTTAAGTACTATTGCCTGACTGTCAGTGCCGAAAGGAAAGGATTAACATTTTCCCATCTTCCATCTCAATAAGAAGAAAGGAGTAAAAACCCCATCAAATTGAATTGTTTTCCCTTTTCCGCCATTCTCCTCGTGGAACTAGTCAGGCTTATAAATAAATAAAAAGAAGAAAACTTAATTGACTTAATCGAATCGAAAGCAGTTGACCGCCAGTTAAGCAAACACGCGTTATGCGTTTTTACTTTTCACCTTATGACGACGAGCTACATGAAATTGATGAAATTGATAGTTTATGCAGTCATTTTGCCCCGCATGGTATCTGTAAACGTTGTCCTATTCATAATCGTTTCAATCTTAGGCAGACAGGCTGTTTAGCCAGGCAAATCACCAGAAATATCACAACGCACCGTATATTGTTTTGTGCATTTCTCTGCACAAAGTTTTTATCTCTTATTGTCAAGGATTATGGTGGTAGTTAGAGGTTATTTAGTCTTTTCTTCTTTTGTATAAAAATATGAATGTGTGCGTGTTTCGGTCGGGTTACTTGACCGATTGCCATGCACATGGTATTGTCAGTCTACTATAGAAAATAAGCTAACAAATAGACTTTATAAACATATAGCAAAGGAGAGTCTGCCGAACAATACAAAAAACAGTGCTTAATACCGAGCCCCTATATATGCTTTAAAGGTTTTCCCATAGGATACGTTGAGGGGATTTTGCTTCAGGCGATTAGTTTGAGCAGATATTTGAAACGCACACTGAAATGATTTGTAATTTTCTTTGTTCTTTTTTCATTTTTTTTTTTGTATTTTTTTTGTATTTTTTTTTTTTTTTTTTTATATTCGGCAGTTGATTTGTCTTTGGTTCAGATTTGACTTTTGTGTGATAATTCATTTGATGTGGGTGGACAACATAATAGACTGACTCATTGTATAAGCCCTTGACATGAATGCACTGTAATATAAACTAATATAGTTTTGATCTTCGTTACCAATAAGAGACGTAAGTAATTTTTATGATTTATATCTTTTCTTAAAAAGTCATATGTATTATGTTTAGTTATTTTAAAAGCGACTCAAATGATGCGCTTTACTCGACTAATTGCACTAAAGAATTGCTTAAGCTTAAGTTTGATAAATTATTAACGCAATATATGATGGATTGGAAGTAGCTTAAGCTTAACACCGAAAATCGAATCGATTTGAAAATTAAATGTTTTAATATATTTTCATATTGGATTGGAGGGTAGAGTTTGACCGATTTTTTTTGCATTTTTATGGGAGTATTTTATGCATTTCCTTCTAGGAAGGAAGCATGGGCTTCCCATATTTTTGCAAAACTTAAAGCAAATATTTTAATTTGTGCAATCGAAAGATGACTTTACATAAAGATCCGGCCGACGGACGAATATTCTTAAATGAGCAAGTACACAAATATACTGAGTGCTGGAAACGATCTGACAAAAGGAATCTATCCGCATCTCGCGGTAGGTTGTTATAATACTCACTAGAAGATGCAAAATGATTTTGTTTTCTTGTTTTTTTTTTATATAATAATAGCTTAAATAAATGTTAGATAAGCTGTGATAATAATATTTCTAACTGTACATATATATATATATATATATATATATATATATAATAGATGACATTCCGTAGGCAGGCGAATACTTACCACCTTTCCTAAGCGTAATATCCGCAAATATGTTATATAACTATTAATGATATGAGGCAGTCGTACGATGTAGTTTTTGACCCAAATTCATATATGGAAAAATATTCGATTTATGAACGAACACGTTTTGTGTTAGTTATGAAAAGATTTTTATCAAAATGATTCATCAAAGTTTGCGAGATATTTTTCAAAAGTAACTCGCTATTTAACAATGAAAGAAGGAGTTTGATGAAAGAGCTCCTATTGTGATATTTGTCAAAAGAGAAATCCTTCTACATTGAAGAGGCTTAGGAACTCTTCAATAAAAAAAGAAAAAACTTTGATTTAATGGCTTGTATGGCCACTTTTTGCCTCTATTAGTACAATAACTCGATAGATTTTCATTTATAAACTATTATTGGTAGAGCGATAAACACACATACACCCTTATGCATCCATTTGCTCTCACACTTTCAAGTGAATATGAAATATTTACTTCATCATTTGTCTTATCGTTGATCCCTTAGCAAAATTTATCAAATGAATTATACATACATACGTAAACATGCATATAAATGTTTTCTGTAATGCTTGAGTGTTATAGTTTAATTTCATTAAATGGTGACTCGTAAAAAATTCATGATATTGTTTTGATATGTATCAAAAGCTCATCAGCAAATCTTTATAAATGGAAATAAACACATACATCACACACATACGTCAGACTATATATATCACAAATTATACCTGAATGAATACGTATACATATATATATATATATATGATGGGTTGCATATAAATATATATATATATATATACATATATATAACAACGTGCGTATATATATCTGCATAAATTTGGTGGTGTAAAGAATCTTGAAATTTGTAGAGGTTAAAATTCATATATATTTGCTGTAATCATTCAAATCATGCTTTAGCACATAAACGTTTGGCACTAATTGAATCTATGAATGTTGTTCGTCTTAACACATTTTAGATTGCGAAGTATATATAAGCTTATATGTGAACAAACAGTGCTACGGATGTAAAAGTAAAACAAAACCTAAGATAGTCTAGATCTGACGAAGCCATTATGAAACTCTTCTTATATCTCTCCTGATTATACGGTAACTTTGAAATCAAACTATCAGCACAATGCATTTATACATTTAAAAATAAAAAATATGCAAATACATATACATATACCAACATATATATATATATATATATATGCGCGTGTGTATGTATGTGTGCGAATATGAATGTAAGATAGAGCTGATATTTGTATCTAGGTGTATAAGTTTTATATGGTAGAAACGGCGGGAGCAGGAGGGGCAATTTATCATACTCTAACAACCACTTGAATGCAATTATTTTGTCATCGTACGTTTCCTAATTGAATATTCCGATACCGCATTTCAAGAAGAATACAGAATAGTTAGAGAGATGCACAACAACATGAACATCAAAACACTCACATTCACACACACGCACAAACACACACACACACAGACACACACACAGACACACACTGTTATATATGTGCATATGTATAATTATCTATATATATATAGGTAGTGATGTGTATGGCTTTATGTTTGTCTCAATGGCCGTTTTGGTCACACTGTCAGTTAGTCCTTCGCTTGGTTGGTCGTTTGTTGTTTGGTATCCGGCGTTCAATGCGAATGTGTCACATACCAAAATAACATCATCATACGATTCTCTCTTCCCAGTACATTTGTATGCGTGAGAGCATGTGTATCGCACACACGCATGCAGACACATGCAAAAGTAAACTTACACGAAATGAGGGCAAAAGCGTACTTTGACCGTATAACGTATGCGAAATATATAAAAAATTTAATCCAGACTCTTAGACATATATATATATATATATATATATATATATA
>NW_023998414.1:39963493-40031664 GCF_014805625.2 Glossina fuscipes
TATATATGCATATATATATATATATATATATATATATATATATATGTATGTTCACGTTCCTATATTGACATAAAATCTACAAATGTCGCATACAAAATATGCTGAAAGCATCGCTAACTGCCTGATCCCACACTCCTTACGCGTATACGTTAAAGATACATTTATTTCAAGCCTACTTCTGCAGCAAGCATGTACTTTGATTGAGTGTGCAAGCATATAAGTGCATGTCTATGTGTGCTTTGTGCAGACAAACGTTTTGTATGACAATAGATCATCAAATTCGTTACGACGTTACACTTTTGTATACAGATATATAGTGTAACATTAATTTCTCTACTGCTTGCCATTGCCACTCTCATCATCGTCATCATCATTATCATCATTCATTCCGACTTATTCAACAAATCAGACATTTTCAGAAATAACCTCAACACATATAAAGAAAACAATAACAACAATGAGAGTCGAAAGCATTACAATAAGCAAAAACATTTGAAGCCGGAAAGAATTGCATGAGTGCGAGTAATGATGGAAAGAGAGAAAATATGTGGGAGAAGGACTTGACACGTGAATAGCCTTTTGTTTGCTGCTGATGCATTTGCTAACCATACGTTGACTGCGGTTACATCGAAAACATGAACAATGCTTTTGGTCAAGCGTTACAAATTTTACCAATTCATGGCTAACATACAAACGATATAACTACATACAAATTATCGGTAGCTATATTTTTGCATATATTGCAAGCCTTATATTTGTTCTTAGCATTTTTTTCAATATTAATGCAATAATGTAAATGCACAACTTAAACTTATTGGCTATGGGTACTAATTTAGACGCAACCCACTACTACGCAACAAAGATTACATTTCGAATATACGGTGACTTTGACAGCGCATGATTCTCATACCATTCAGCTAACGCATCGGCTCGTTTGTAGCCAATATCTATTGAAAATCCTGAGAACTGTTCTAAAATTCCAAAGCTATCGGCCGCACTATTTCATATCTTAATTGGAAGGCGATGCTTGCACGAATAGTCGGCAGAAAGTGAGAGATTATTGTGAAGAGGATGCCTTTAGTGAACTCTCTAAAGAGGAGAGTTTTTTTTTTTTTTTTTTGCTATATTTGGCGGAAAGCATATAATAAATTCATTATATGTTACGTTTCATTTCTATAAGTTCGAGTTATATTTTAGTCATTCTTCTCCCATTCATCCTATCACTTTTTAATCCATTGATTTCGATTTGAATTGATTGCGAGATTGATGGGATGAATTTTGACAACACAGACTGAGGGCTTCAAAGAAGAAAAAAGTGAAAAATTGCTAAGTAAAAGCAGCGCTTACAAGTTGTTTGTCTTTTGTTTAGGTTGTGCCATGCAGCTTAGCGCGGAGAGAATTACTCCTGATCTTAAAGCATTCATGGAAACGTTCCCAAACGTTCTCAAACAAAAAATCGACTAAAAAATTTAAGATGTAATGACGACAACAGTCCTAATCGTGACACGTGCTATATGCCACGATGTGTTTCTCAGCCTCTTATGAGAGTCATGGAAATAACTAAAATTACATTGATTAAACGAGATTCAGTTGATCGATGCCTCAATAAAATCATCTTGATCGAGAAAAACGACCTCAGCGACTGCTTGGTCGCATCAACGAATTCTTATTGACGTTGTGCCTTGTGCTTGTTATATAATATTCTTCAGCATCTGTCAATGTGCATGTTACGAAGCTATTTCCCTTCCCTCCCCTCAACTTTCCCCGACTATGCTCTACATATATAATAACTAATATGCTCAAGTTCGGAGAAGCGAAGACGCTTTGGCTTTGGCATTATGTTGTCATAGAAATTTTATGCTATCCAGTGTTATATTTTCTTGGTTCCAAATTGAAGATTATTTTTCATCGCACAAAAAAGAAAATATATTGCGGTCTTCAAGAGCCGGCTTCCTTGGCTAATTTCGTCAATTCCGAGTTTGTGGCGAGATAACTCTCTCTTTGCAAACGAAATATAGAGAGCTTCTAGCGGAACTTTTCGTAAGTAGCTCGACCGGTTAGACCATTACAAATGATCTGTCGGGGCATTGCTCACGTTCTTCGTATTTCGCACAGTAGTTACTACATTATCAGTTGGGATCGAAAGGGATTGAGTAAATTGGAAACTTCTAAACCATTGTATAATTACAAATTCAGGTTAAGTTTTTATGAGAAACAGTTCATGGGAAAGAAGTCCGCCGGGATGTTAGTACATCAAGATGTCTGTTTATTAGTTTGGGGGCAAATTTCATTATAAAACATTGCAAGCTGAGTTTAATTCGTGTTACGCAATTATTACGTATAGTGTTGAATGAGACAAAAAATAAGAATTAAAATTTAGAGCAAATGTCGTTTCAGTTCCCATTGCTGTAATGAATTTAGACATTTTTATTATACCAATGAAGGCAATGGAGTTATCAGAGTTAGATTTGATTAAGCGGCGCAGGAAAAATCGTTGAACAACAGACCGTTTCGATATTCGAAGTTAAAGCGAAAAATTTGATTGAGATGATCCGATGTTTCGAACTCCCTATGGAGGCTATGAAGCCTCTCATAATCGTTCGTAGGAAAGATGTGGCTTATTACAACAACACGAATTAATTTCGAAAATTTCATATTGGACATTGCTCCACACTGTACAAAGCTATTTATAGTCATATTTTATTCGCCAATTCGAATAAGAAAAATGCAAGATGGACGAGGAGAATAAATGTTATTTCTTTCTTAGATATTATTGGAAATTTGGAGATAAACTGGTGGGACAAGTGATTCATATCCATTTCATTTCATCCGTTCTACTCGTTCTTTTATTAAAGGCTATTTTACTTTTTACATAATTTTCATTGTACATATTGCTAAGCCGCAAGGTCTTCGACGTTCCCGTTAAATTTTTCCACAATTAATTTTTCTCCCTTGATTTGTAATTAAAATCAATCATGGAGAATTGATTATAAGTAGTTAATTAGATGCCATAATTGAAGAGCAGCACCGTTAAGGCAACAATTACGGCGAAATTTGATTCAACGCAAACAGTGTACGGCGTAGAGTCAGTCATACAAGCAAATTGAAAGGCTGTTGATTAGATTTCGCACAAACTCAATTGAGTGTTAAATGCAAGGACAGTGAAAGCGTGGAAAAGACTATTAAGAGAAATTTTGTGCACTAATTTGAAATGCGGCCGGTACGCCGGAACTAAGCGCCGCATGATAAAGACAGCTGCTAACTATAATGCGAAGCAGAAAATTTATTAATCATTTTAAAGAATTTTTCAGCAGAATTTTTCACTTTCGACTAAACAGCATACGCAACGAAGTATCGAAGTTTTCATATTTAAGCACACCTTCTTACCTTAATTATAAATTTTTAATAACTCCTTGGCGTACAGTTAACTTTAAGTAACTTTTAATTTTCTCGTTTGCAAAAAAAAAAAAATAAAAAAATAAAAAAATATGATTTGAAAAACAAAAATGAAAAATTATATTAAAACAGTACATATAGTGACAGTTCGGTAACCGTTCAGACTCAATTCATCCATTTCTATATTAAAAAAAAAAAAAAAAAAAAAAAAAAAAAAAAAAAAAAAAAAAAAAAATATGAAGCAGTTTATTAATATTCTTTAGTTGTCTCTCATAAGATACTTGATGTTTATCAATATCAAGAGCTCTTCAAAAACTTTTACTTTGCTTCTGCTTCAATTCGTTTTTTTCTTCTGCTCAAATCCAATCAAGATAAGATTTAGTGGCAGTCTAACGACACGAGACAGATGAGAATAAGAATTTCTTCTTTATATATTTATTTATTTATTTATTTTTTTTTTCATAATTTTAATAAAAATTTCCTTTTAACTTAATAAACAGAAAAGTTTTCGATTTTTATATATTCACAAGTAATCGATACGTTAGGTTTGTTGTAAGGAGTACAACATTTTCATCTTTACCAAAATCAAATATTTTATAATTTTTTTTTTTTTTTTTTTTGAAATATTTCATCGATTAGTAGATATGTCTAAATGAGCCGAAGAGGTTGCGTTGCGTTGCGTTGCATTAAAGACGGAGACCATCTATTCCCTCAATCGTTCAATTCATTGAACGTTAATTTTCAACGACATCAAACTGGTACTAGAGACCAGCTTAAGGTAAATCGAGTCTGCGGTAAACACGTGTACGGGGCCCTTTTATTGAATGAGGGCAAACAATGTTCATTGTTTTTGAATATTTACTAAAAAAATATATAATAATTATTTTCTTTATATTACATCTGAATAGTGCTGCCTTGTGTACAGAGATTTTCAATGATAATGTCCTCACCTTTTTCTTGTTCTCTTGTTCTCTTGTCCTCTTTTTTACGATGAAGATATGGAAATAATTATCGGTTGACTTGACCAGACTGAGTATTGATACAAATTGATGAAATTTGATGTAGGATATTATGGCCTGGCATTCGCCTAATGGAGATGGATTTGCACACAGAGATCGACGACTTCACGCGAGCTGTGCGGACAAGGAAGGCCACTAAGGTGGTCAATTGTCGAAAACAGAGCTTGTTGCCAAATTCATGCGATTGTTTGTAAGCAAAGCAATAGCGATTTGGATTAGTTGGTTGAAAAAGATCTGCTTCAGGCCGTCTGTAAAAAATGCCTTCTAAATGACGTGAGAGAAAGGTGTGAGGAGTTAATGGCATTTTATGCAAAGTTTAGGCCCTTTTATTGCGCCGTATGATATACTTTGCCTTAAACTTAGTTCTTAACTTACGGGGCCTTGGCAGTCCGTAGCTGCAAGTCGTTTCATGATCGTATCCATCCGTAAAAATTCAGATCATGATAAGCATTTTTTTTTTTTTTTTTTCTTAATATTAACGCAGTTGGCTTAAAGTGTGCACCTTGGTGCGGATTTTTTCGCAAAGGTTCTACAAAGTCTCGCAAAGTTTGTTGAAAGGTTTGTCGTTTTATAATCAAATGGTAGCTCATAGCAGCTTAAAACAAAACAAACTCAAAAAATTTCACTTTAATTTTCATTTAATTTGCAGGCAAATGCCTGGAAACAATTTCAATTTTCTTAGTTGCCGAGGTGCGGTTTGGCCGACTTAGGCAGATCGATATTTTATGAACCGTCACCTATTTGCCAAATAATCCGAGTTCGTTTCAAATTTTTGTATTTGTAAGCAAATGACGAAATGTCGAAAGTATGAAGCACAACCCGGAGACCACATACATAACCCAAGGTTTCGATTTTCATTTGATTTTGGGTTAGTTGAGGACAATGCATGTATATTTCGGTGCAATGAGTGGAATGATGAGATGGGTAGAAGCGCATCTGCTGATGAATGACATAAAATGTATTCATTTTGTCGCTTTGCCCATATGCTTGCTTTTGCATGAAAGAAAGCTTGAGCAATAAATTGAATTTTCACTTTTAAGATAATTTTTCACTCATATGATGGGCGTCCATGGTACGCATTTAACTTACGAACTATAGCTTCTGTTCGATTTTTTTTTTTTTTTTTTTTTGCTTTTGGAAATATATATGAGGAGAAATTGTTTATGTATTATGTAGAGGAGAGTATTGTATCTTAACTTTACCTTTGCGGACCTTCATGTATGTGTGTGCAAATGCGGTTGTATGTTATGTGTTACATGTTTTGACAAATCTGTTTTAGCTTTTAGTGCCTTGAGTTTGCTATGTTCGCTTGTCATGTCATATGTTTGGGTGTTTATGTCATGGCAAAGTTTCATTTAAATTAGTGTATGCGTGCGTGTACATGGATGCGAGTGCATGAGTGTTTGTATTTGCAGATATATGACACATATCTCATATTATCCTTTGAATTGAAGAATTGATGGTTGCTTGACGTAAATCTTGTTCGCTTGTTTTCTCCTTTTTTCTTTTTTTTTTTTTTTTGGTTTGTTTTGTTTTTTTTTTTTGATTCTTTTTCTTTTTCTTCTTCTTCTTTTTTTTTTGTGCTGTTAAGAAAAATATTATCTTTTGACTAAGTTTGTCTGCACACAGACAAGTGCGCATATAAAAAACGAGAATCAATGTATGTTTGCGACATGCGTGCTGGACATATGTGATGCTTGTATGTATGAAATCACTGGTCAGTGCTCGTTTTTTCAAAAATGATTGACATAATATTTTCTCTCTTTATTATCACTGGATGCAGTTTTGTCATAATTTATTGTATTTTATTAAATTCAATTTAGTAAAATATGATGAAAAATTTTGATAATTTTATTATATAAACTTACACGCTCACACATGCAAACATATACGTACATAATGTAAATACACGAAACCATAGGCACATCACACGCATTCATTTATACGTAATATAGAATATGTTTGTATATGTGCAATCAAAAAATTCATTTCTAATTTCAATTTGTTGTACGATTCATAGTAAATTTCGAAAATTTAAATAACAAAAGTGTAAGTGTACTCGGCTTACAATGTCAGGAGTTTGCTGATATGTACACTTAATAGTCTATTAAGTAGAAAACATATGCAACTCCATCTATCTCTCACTTCATCTCTCTCTTTCTATTAATATTCGAAACATTATTCTACGACTATGATATACAGAAGATAGACAGAGACAGAATAATGTGAACACTTCATGCCCGGATTATGTGCAGAATATTTATTTGTTAGTAGGGTGTTCGTATACCATGTGTTTGTAGAATAGCTGCGGGCAGTTACTGGCGCTAGCATCACTTCTATAGCAATTTAGCGTTAGATTCCGTTATAAAGGATTTCCCAAGTTGTAGACTTTGTTTTGAATAGCGTGTTAGCGTTGTGCCGGTCCCGCCGTACTTCCCTCCACGAAACAGTATTACGCAAGCGAATGTTGATCTCTGGTGTCACTCCTACTGCGGTGGTTTTAAGTTATCTGGCCACACAGTCGTTTCGAATCTTCGCCGGCCTTTGTCCGTTAACTTTCGCTCTTTGTCGACGATGTTTCGCCATCTTTTATATATGTCGCCATTGCCGTGGAACATTAAACAGTTCAGCTTTTCTCGTATCAGACACTGGTATATTATTCAACGATTTGTACCCTTTCGAAGTCTGTTAAATCGAACATAATCCCGATTGCTTGTTTTCACCGTCGCAGAACCAAGCGTATACCACTGTTGCGAAAATCGCTCATTTCAATTTTCCAAGAAACAAAATTTTAAAGAAAGGAAAATTCAAAGACACAGTCATGACGCTGTGCCATGTGGCTCATGTGACTAACCCCTATATATAGGTGGGTTAGTTGGCGACTCGCAAAAAGATTAACAACAATTAGCAGAAATTTTTGCGAAAAAAAAAGGATTAAGACAAAGATGTCGCGATGAATGACTTGCGATATTCGGGCGGACAGGATCAGAACGAGAGTTTAAGCGTTGTAAACATAAGTTCCTCGTCAACAGTTTGTAAATAGCTCGCCTAGGAATTGTAGATAAAACGATCGTGGACGATCCTAGAAAGTACTTACTATTCAGCGGTACGAACTTAATATTAAAGTGAGTTGCATAAAAAACGTACAATAACAAAACTCGGATTTACGTAACAATGCAAATACATTTTGTACGCGTACACAAGGCAACGTAGCTTAGCAATATTATGGCTTATGCACAATACAGCATTTTATTACGTCTTGCAAAGATGTAAAAATCAAATGTTAAAACACATCCGCATATCCATATTTATTTCGCTTAAGCCGATTTTACTATATTCAGCATATGTTTGTTATTGTAGTGAAATAGTTCGCTAAGTTTTGTCATTGCACATCGAGCAATCCACAGGTGAATTGACCGAATATATTGGCAGTGTACTGTGCAATTTCTTTGTGTTTTATGCTCCCCTTCAACAGCGAAGGTAAAGAGAAGGTAATAAATGGAGTATAAAAGCAAAATGAAAGCTACTCAGAAACTCAGGAAAGGCTGCAGATTATGGATTACGGCAAGTGCACGGTTAAAAGAAACGAACTGAAAAAAAAGAGAAAGAAAAAAAAAAAAAAAAAAAATTTGCATATACAAGAATCCATTCGTGCCAGAAATTTCTTCTCATTTTCATATAAAGCATACGATATTTGTGATAAGCATGCGACTGTCTCGCAAGATTGGAAACTGAGAAGTAATTCCTGTTCGCTTCTTCGCATAGACCGAAACTGAAAACTTGTACACAGTTCGTTGAGGAAAATCCGAAAGAAAAGAGACTAAGCCAGAGGAATTTTGGAAATATTACTTTAAAGAGTAGCCTAACAGGTATGGGTATTAAATTTAATGAAAATGTTCCCTTACATAAGATGAGCAATAATGAATTTTTGAATCGTCGCACGACGCCAATACGCCCTCCATTAATGCAATATAACGTTTGCAAATTTCATCGATTTCATTTATTATGAAGTGATGAATAACTTAGATAGAGCCCAAGACGAATATTAATTCTTCGAATTCACGAATTTCTTCAATATCGAAATTTATCCCGATATTGCTAAGGTGTTACAGCCTACACCGTTCGTTAAGTTCATGCATGTAGATGCATCTGTAGCACCCCGAACGACTTAAAATGCATCCTATTTTTATTATTAATATTCTGCGTCGATCCTAATCACGTCTATTCATCCGATATCTGTCCACATATAGCATAATCGTGAACTTAAACAGATTCCTAAATAAGGATTAGATTAAATTTTTTTCCTCCATATATTGTCTGAACCTTGCCATTACTTTCAAGATGCAATACATACATAGCTATACAGCGTACGGAAATTACTAAAACTGCTTGCGGAAAGAATGAGTCCAGAATTACGTTTCGCGCTTATGAGATATAGGTTATGTTTGGCTAAAATGCCTCATATATGAAGAACGTGAACGCCCCTTAAGTGGAAAAATAACTCCTCTGAAGTTTCTAAAGGACTTTTTCATGGAGGAACATAACTTTTGGGTGTGGTTTGTAGGCTGAAAATTACATTTCGATTAACGATACTGGAAAACTCTAACGAAACATGCTAACGGAATTTTTTTGTGGCAGAAATTGGATGATTGCGATTTGGACGATATGTGAGGCCATAGACTTTAGGACAAAATCAATGAGTTGGGAGCATAGTTCATTGAAGTTGGATGGGCTGGTGGCTGAAAATATGACTTTTGAGCATGAACATGACCGTCAATGAAGAATGCCAGAGAAAAATGACATGAACTGATGATGACTGCGACTTGGACAAGAAAATAGTGTAACGTGCCATAAATTTCGTGACCAAAATCAACTTTTTTGGGAGGAAAGTTTAATGTCCGTATGCCTACGTGTGCTTGCCACGTCAAGATCATGCGATATAAATCCATTGGACTCTCCAACTTGGAGAGTTATGTTGGAGCATTGGCGTACTTCAATAAACCACGGGCTCTCTCTCTCTCTCTCTCTCTCTCTCTCGATGACCCTATTCAGCAAAATTATTTGTGTTATTGATGCAATAAGAGCTTATACGACTTGTGAGGGAAAGTGGTAAAAATTAGTATTCAAAGATTGCATTTTTGCTGAAGTCTACCGGCGGCCATTCCCATGATATCAATTTTAAATAAGAATGGCATACCTAAACTAAGAGAAAATTCATGTTGATATCTTTTATTGTTTAGTTTTTATTACAAATTAAAACAAAAAAAAAAAAAAAACACTTACTGTGTGGCCATGTAGTTTAATATTCAATCTACAGATCGTAACTCTCAATATATTTACATGAAATTGGGTCCACGCGTGAGCGTATGTTGGCCCAAGGACGAACGCTAGTGGAGCGAATAAGTGCTGCTTTTCTGACCTATCCCGTTGTATATAGTGCCCGTCTTTGAGAAACTCGTTGTGTAAAGAAAATTTGAGATTTTTAATAATTCTCGGCATAATATCGGTGGACGAGAGTATGTTAGGATATTATCTATATGTGCGAGATCGTATCTTAGAAGCCAAGCCCTCCTTTCTCTCCTATCTATGTGAAACACAAACTCTGGCATAGCATCATGATGTATCTTGTATTTCTCTATAACACACACATACAACGCATATAAGCTTACCGTAGTAAGTTTGAAGGGCATAGATCTCTTTCCTGTAGCCGTGTCCCCTTTAACGCAGTTTAATTTTTGGTATTTTATGACAGTAAATAAGCAAAGAATTCTATTCGATTTATTTTGTGAAGCATTCTTTCTAACCGGTCATAACTTTTTAACTTGTCTCATAGTGTTAGGGAATGTGGCAAAATACTTTTGATAATAAAAAGAAAATAATTTTTAAAAGAAACATTTTTCCATTGTAGCTTTCACCACTGAGCAGACTGAGAGCAGAGAGCGCGTGCACGTATGCGTGTTGCACATAAATACGTACTGAACATGGCTACGTAAGAGAAATATTCATTATAAAGAGTTGGTTGCAATGCTAGATCAATTCAAATTAATATGAAATCTTTTCTTTCATAAGTATTTGCATTGCATAGCATTGCATACAAAAGTATTGCAGCTTGTGTCCGTATGATTGAGAAAATCTCTGATGCTTAAGCTAGGTAAGCGTTACAAATGAAATTGCAATAACAACATACCTTTCTTACAGACGTAAGGTAAAAGAAGAAAAGGACATAAAAAAAAAAAAAAAAAAAAAAAAAAATATGAGAAACAATCAACCACATAATATTTCCATTAGTTGTTGAAACATTGCTAACGAACTATGTACTGTAGAACGAGAAGAAGAAAGCAAAAAAAAAAAAAAAAAAAAAAAAAAAAAAAAAAGAGAAAAATTAAAAATTTTTCTTCAGCATTTTCTTTACACAAACCATACACGTGCATATTCCGCAGATCCGAATTTTTTTGCTATTAAAACATTTTATTTCTTCTTATTTTTCTTCTGCTCTTTTTTATTTTTTTTTTTATTTTAAAATTTCAGAGATTTTTTTCTGTGCATTCTTCTCAATGTCGTATCGTTTGTGGTGACTGGCGAAAGTGGCATTGCACGTTTTACCATATCCTCACAAGCACTTATACATAAATAAATACATTTATGGATTTGTATGAGTGCATATGTGTGCGTAATAACAATCGTACGTGTTTGGTTTTGACATTAAAATTTCATGTTTTCCTTAGTTTCCCATTTAAGTGTTGAGCATCATAACCAACCACTGCATAGTTAAAAAAAAATAAAAAAAAAAAAAAAAAAAGAGAAGAGAAGAAAAAATGCTCAATTTATTATTACATCTCTTGCACTTGAAATTTTATACATTCCCTTTATTTAGAAAAATATGCATATATATGTGTACACCCTAATATGTATTAGTCTGTAATTTTTTATACCACATTATTCCTACACACATACATACATACATACATACATATATGTATACTTATATACATGCATACATTTTTATATAGATATAATCATATGTTGTATATATATAAATATGTGCGTGTATGTGCGTGTATGTGTGTGTGTGTGTATGTATGTGTACGTTGATTGTCGGATTGTTGTTGTGAAAAGTTTTCAAGGTCTTTGCACAAAATTGCTACATTTCGTCTATGCACGCATTTCTCTGCTGTTAGTACTCTTCGAAAACTTAATGCGGTTGGCATTCATGAGTACGCACGTGCCAGCTATGATAATAAACTTTAATTAGATTTAACAAAAGAGAAAAAAAGAAAAAAACAAATTCATAATTTTTTAATGAATCAATTATTGAAAACAGTCAAAAAAAATTAAATAATATAACAAATTTTACTGCTTGTATAAGTTTGCGTTCTTTTTCATTTTTTTTTTTTTTTTTTAATTTTCATTTTAATTGCTACCCTAAGCTATTATTACTGCAATTATTTAAATGCTTTAATATTATATTGCAAGGCGTAGTATCAATTTCCGTTGCAGCCTTGAAGCAATTGAATTAGGATTAAGAGTTAAATTCGGTGCGTAGCGTCTCCATTAAACACAATACGTTTTACTTATGATTGCAATTGAAGACAAATCATTTAATGCACTAATACTCAAGAGTATATATATATATGTATATGTATTCTTATGAATTATCTTTAAAACAAATTGAAATGCTATAACCAGGCAGGGCGAACAATTAAACACTCTACAGCACTTTGTTTAGTGCGATTCTTTGCCATCTTCCATCTCTGCCATTAAAATCCCAAAAATTGTTGTACCTTGTCAAAATTTAGGAAAGTCAGTCTCACTTGTCATAGAACTTATTAGCCTTTATTTATATCCGTCGTACAATGCCATACAAAACCTGGCTTATTCCGAAGCGTGTTTGACATTTAGTAATAAAGTAAATTTCGACGATAAGAAGACGTTCGGGTCGATCTTTATAAAGCCTCGTTTTTTGTACAAATATTCATAAAGGAGTGGGGTGCCCCAGTCCAGAGGAAATTTTTCTTTTTATAATGACTTTTTATGGAAGAACATAATATGGAGGATGGTCGTAAAAGTGGCTCAATCCAGTCCATTTTCGATAGGATTCGATCTAATTTTTATCAGAAGCCTAATAATGCACATGGGTAAACATGAGAGGAACACGCGGACAAAAAGCTTTAAATCGATTCAGACAATCTTTCCGAATCGAATTGGGATAATAACAGACGTGTTTATCTCACGTCTTCTTGGGTATTACAAACATCTGGGTGCACTTAATGCACGTTTGGGTAAAGGCATTAAAGATATTGAACATTTTGGAAATCGTCACATTTTCTCATGCTGAACATATAGTTCTTCGTATCTTCATGCAAAGCATAATTGTTTTTATTTATTTTGGGACTGTACCCTAATATGTAGATTTTACTGTTGGCTAACCGCTTCAACATGTATACTTAACTTATCCAATCGAATCTTCTGAAGGTGTTACTATTCTTCCATCCATGCGATTGTACATTCAACGTGCTTAACTTGCTTTAATAATTGATCCATCCCCTATACATATAATATATTTCTAAACAATATTCTCTTCTTCTTCCAGAAGTCGGTAAATCAACATTTGTTGCTTTCTCTTACGAGTAAAAATGCTAAGCAATACTTATACATTTGTGAAATGGCTTATGTAACCTACATTCGTTCCATAGAGTATGTAGATTTCTTCTCCTTCTTTTTTTGTTGTTGTTCTTCTATTATAAAATGGCAGACACTTTTAATAATCTACAAGGAAGAATAGAATATTTCGTTTTTACAATGGAAATGAAATCTACGCCATTCAAAGTAAACTTTCTAACTCTGAAATAATTCGATCTTTGGAAATTTATGACGAGAGGAGCATAGATGTTGCGAAGCTTTCACCTTTTTCTGGTTATCTTTGGAAATGGTCTTGACCGAAGAAGAAGAGTTTAAGGATTGGACTATTTATAACTTGGCGACATGATAGCTTAGGGGTACACTGGAAGAAGCACTCGTTTCCCATAGACTATTGCTAAGAAGGAAATACTAACCAAACCAGCTGATAACTGGTTGCGTAAAATATTTTGATATAGTAATAGACGAGAGGATGGCACCGCCCGCCATATTAGATGTAACATCCAATGCTAATATATCTTGAACAAGGGCAGTCCGGTGATGGCCAGTCGGGATTGTACGGTTAATCCGAACGGTGAGACCGACAAGGTTGTGTAAAGTAAGGGTTTGTCGTCTAACTTTAAGCTCGACGTGGGTCAGGAGCCCACTCACTATGTCGCGAGTACCTGCGGATAGAGGTTACAGCATTAGTTTAGTGCAGATTGGTGCTTGCCAAGATCCTTCGGGGAAAAGCTTACT
Source organism: Glossina fuscipes (assembly GCF_014805625.2). Classification (NCBI taxonomy): domain Eukaryota; kingdom Metazoa; phylum Arthropoda; class Insecta; order Diptera; family Glossinidae; genus Glossina; species Glossina fuscipes. The sequence continues at coordinate 39,977,284 of NW_023998414.1, forward strand.
TACTTACATACACGTGGAAACCGCAGTGGAAGCTGGTATGTCCAGTTCCCAGTTTGAAGGCAGCAGTTAACCAATGTGTAAGCCCCGACTGCTGGGTACGGCCCTTCGGCGCATATCGTGGTGGTTGTGATTTCTATCATTCCTGAAGCGAATAATTAGAAACAAAGATAGGGCTCAACAATACCCAGAGTAGGTTTATTGAGCCATACACAATGCACATCATACAACATATGTAGTTCCTCCAGTGTAATTTAGGCCCGTAGTTTATTGGGATTGTCTAATTGGCTGAAGAGTGCCGCTTATGCAAAATTAACCCATGTGTCATCGCGCACCGTGTGGTTAAACCGACAAGGTAGTCTACCCAAGTTAAACCATAAAAGACATCTCTACCTCCTTAAGCTTAAAAAAAAAAAAAGCTAAAAACTTTATATGCAGTTGGACGTGAATGTATTATAATCACCGCCTGTGTTCTGAAAAACAAAAACGAAAAACTAAAATTTGCGATATTCTCTTATGTACTATTGACGGTCACGGCTTCTATTTTTCCCCCTTTCATTAAAAACACATATTGAAATCTTTCTTAGGTGTATGGTGTGGTTTGTGAATAATGACCAAAACAACTAGAAGATAGAAATGTTGTCAAATTAAGCCGCACCGAAGACGTATCCATTGATCTGTTTGTCTTATGTTCAATATCAAGCTGCGTTCCCGAAGTATTTCAGTGTTTTTGTTTGTTTCCAAATTTGAGTACGATATCTGAATATTTGCGATCGGGGCAATGCTTACGGACGGATATGCATAAATCGATTCAAATGTGTGCGTGTGTGTGCTCGAGAATATACATATCTACACATACTTTCATCGTGCGGTCGTGGGCGTGCAGAGTGCATCGGTTTTTAGTAGCAATTATTGCTTTCCGATTAAATTAAATAAAATGTTGTGTGTTTGCTAACACACCGGTGTTAAGCAAACTTTACGAAAATGCTTAACGCCAAGATCCGACAAAGGGAAAAAGAAAGAAAAAAAAATTTATCGAAAACTTTAACTAGGGGTGGAAATTGGTTGCAAATCATACGTTTTTTTCCTTGTCGTTTCATCCGCAAATTAGTTTCACAGGCGTGTGGAGACCTTTTTGCACGACTACTCGCTAGCGGGATTAAAAAAAGGGAAAGTTTGGTAAGAATATGTAAGAATATGTCATGCAAATGCAAAATATTGAATCCAAATAGAAGTTGAACTGTCAGAGTATATTTAAAAGGATAATAAACTAAACCGAAGAAGAAGACGAAAAAAAGGAGAATAAAGAAAAAGGGAAAAGCGAAAAACGAAAATGATTAACGTCTATTAACGAATTCTATAAAAAAACTGTTTAAAAGAATATGAAAACAGGTAGCTACGAAACCGGTTAATACGTTCGGTAGGTCGAAGAGTATAAATGCTCTTAACACTGCACATAACACTACGAAATGACGATGTATATGGGTATATGTCTTTATGTGTGCGTAGGGTGAAAATCCTTAAAATTTCTTTTTCATTTTCCATTTGCATTTAGACATAGGCAGCTTAAACCTACTGCAAATACCTTCACTCTTCAATTAACACAAATCAAGTCTAATGAGGGAGATCCATTTGCCCATAGGTTTAGCGTCTAGATGGCTTGAAAAACAACATCAAATATTTGATATTTCAAAAATTTTATTTGAATGATTGATTAGTGGAATCATCAAAGAGCTACACTAAGATCTACAATGTAAGGTTAAGTTTAAGGTTCTTGTGCGTCTTTGAATTTTGTAGATTGAATTCCATATGACATATAAAAATCGGCAATCGATCTAAATATCCTTAAAAATATTTAAAGGAGCCATTCAAAGGCTTAATGCATAAATTGATAGGCAACCTAGAGTACATAGCGATGAGAATAGAGATCTTTATGTATGAATTGAGATAACTGGTATCGAGAAAAATGATAGCAATGGGATTAATAATAAAAATATGGTATTTAAGAGTCGCCTTAAGATAATTACATGTTTTTTGTCTGCTTCTTTTGCTTCTCTCTTTCCGCTTACGTAAATCCCATTTCCCGTTAAGCGCATAAATCCATAAATTCGAATTGCCCCTCGTCGCTCTCGTCTTTCGATATTTTAACGAAAGAGAAATTCAATTGCAAATCTGGTCTATGCTTATCTAACTAAACGTTCAATATTTAGCTGAGGAAGACGTTCTTCTCTTTCACATTTTCACATTTTCACATTTTCACATTTTCACTTTTACTTTCTTACGCAAAGAGTTTTCCTTATGAGCGCAAAACACACACTCAGCGACACACATACAGATACGTTTGTAGACATTGTGCCTACAAATCATAGAGAAATTACATTTAAGAGCCATTTACTTTTCACCCGATTATGATTAAATATCCTGAGGCTGGCAATTTCATTTGATGATTTACGATTTCTAAAAAAGAACTAATAAGACTCTTGTACATGCTATGACGTAGTTGTTCAAGTAAACTTCACCAATATCTAGTTTTAAGTGCTAAAATTTTCTTTTTCCTCACATTCAACGTTCGGTCAATAAGAAATTTTTAATTATTAATTAACTGCACCTTCTAAGGTAAATTTAAATTTACAATATTTTTTTTTTTTTTTTGACAAGTTAACGAATAAGAACATTAGGTACCCTACATCATTTCGCGTAATGATCGCTCGGGCATATAAAGGTCCAGTTTTCGCCGAGATGGTTGTATGGTGAGGAGTTCAAGAAATCGCCGCTTGACGAGGACCGTTCGAAAAAGTGTTGCATCAGAAAAATTTTCTGCCTCAATCGGTCTAAGAAAAGGTGGGCTTATCTTAAATCCTTCTCGGTGTTACATACATTCGCATTCGTGCAAACTTAATATATCTTGCACCACAAATGGCGTAGGGTATGAAAACGAGAAAAAGTATACCTAAATATAGGTAAAGGTAATCTTTGTCATTCTTCGCTTGCAATTGCTTCAATTAAAAGTGATATAACATTAAATCATACAGACAGACAGGGACATAATTGACTAGAATACTGTGCTAAACAGGATAGGCTCTCGGAAGACATAAGTTTGGAGTATGCGTATAATCCGCAGTTAACGTGATGATTGAATGTCGCATTTATCAGATTTCTATAACATCTCAAAGGTGAGGGGGCATTAAACTTAAGAGTTATGTAATAAATATTTTCGTTTAGACAGGAACAGTCTACGGTTAAGAGAGCTCAGAAGGGTCCTTAGCTTGCCTGCTGTAAGCTAAATAGCGCTCAGTTCGAATTTTTGATGATATGTTCCTTCGGCCTTAATATAAGATTTACATTTTATAAGTAATGTCTAAACGATTAAATAAATACTTTTTATTTTCATAAATATTAGCACGTAATTTATGTGAAAACTTAACAGCCTTGGCTGTATACTAAATACCCGCAAAGCGGTTTCTAAATGGCATAGTAGACAGATATAATAGGTTTAATAGATTTAAACTTAGATTAGAATGGATTGCAACATTTTTAAGTTCGAAAGTTACGCTGACGTCATTAAAGCTATTAATAAAGAATTAACTTATAACTTATATTGTCTTAGTTTTTCGTTTTCTTTTTATTTTTCCCAATTATTCTAAAAAAGAAAAATTTTAGAGCCCGATCTGTATCGGAGAAACGAACAAATGTATAGGATATACGAGAGGCGGGATAAAGTTTTCCTTCACGTTTTCCCTTTAAAGTCAATCGAAGATGGCTCGCGGACTTGTTCTCGCGCAGTTGTTTCTCTCAATGTCGCCTAATTGTGAGTTAATAGTAAAATATCTGATATAAATTTATCACATTACATACGATCCTGCGATTTTTTTTTTTTCAATTTGCTGTCATTTTTCAAATCAGCAAAGGGTATTATGAGAACTCAGAATTAATGTAACCCTAAACAAGTGTCACCAAAAAGCTTTTGTTTTTCTCTGAACTACTTTCATCTGCACATCTAAGTAGTGAGTGACAGTCTCAGCACGAAATTCCTGAGGGAATACTGAATAGTTGCAATCATTTAAAAGACAACCTTTTAAAAAAATGCATTAAAGATGTGATTGCATAAACTATAGAACGGATTGAACATCACACTTTCCCAAGCAGTTGTATGTAAATGTGAGAAAATTGGAATACATCTCAATTACTAACACATATGCTTAAAGGAAAAAAATTTTAGATAAAGGCTTGTAAATATATGAAAACGTTTAATGATCTTTTCGAAATGTGAAGATAAGTCTATCTATAGTCATTCAATCAGGTTGACAAGTGTGCAAATTATAGTGAATGAAAAACCCCCTCATTGGAGACCTTGCTAATTAAAACAAAAAAGAAAGTGTTTTCATTTATGCATTTATCTTAAAAATGTTGAAAGGACTTAATGCTGAAATGCAGTTATATTTCTTTATCTCTCCCTTTTTCCTCTGTTTTGTTTTAATAACATTCACTAATATTGGTAAGAAATTTTATTTATCTTTTTAAAGTTAAAGTTTCGTTTAAAGTAAGAGAAGAGAAAAGAGGAAAAAATCCAGACTGACACTGGGATGCTACAGAAATTGATTGAACGATTCATTGTCTCATGCGAGAAAATACATTGATTTACTGATCACATATTCACGGGGTTAAGTTAAGCTTTAAATGTTCATTTATTTTATCCCCTTTTGTAAGAATTTTCTTCAATTTTTCTTCTTTTTTGCCCACCTATTACTTTTATCTGCATGTAAGCTATGTATCTATGTATGTATATTTACATATATTCTTCTTAGCGATTTAAATTTGTTACCAACCGAGTGACAAATTCAAGTAACTGTTTGTAGGGACACTTTGCAGCGTTAAGCGTGAGACTTGAATTAACGCAAAAAGAAAATAAACACGACTAATAGAACTTTATTCGATTATTGCGATTTAAAGGGAAAAAGCATGCACGCCTCTTCTACCCAGATCGTATACGCTGACATTTTGAAAAGAGAAAAAGGCTACTAAATAAATAACTTTACAGTGCGAATAAAGTCTACGTTAGTGTGAGCTGAGTGTTTACAAGAAAAGTGTTACGAAGCAAGAGAGTGTCAGTGTGAAATTCTTTCCATTTCCCAGTACGTGTTCCTGAATTTAATTTGATTTTTGTTTAGACGACATTTTTCCATTTTCCATCTACATAAGTATATAGAATGTATATATATATATATATATATATATATATATATATATATGTATATATATATATATATATGTATTACTATCTGTTGGCAAATGTGCACATAAAACATTTTACAATTTTTGCAATTTTTTCTGTTGTATTAGAGAAATATTAAAAGTTTTGCATATTTTACGTGATTTTTTAATACAAGCTTTCATTTGAAAATAAACAACAACAACAACAACAACAATAACAATAACAACAACAATATATCCAATATCAACATAAACACTAACAACTTAAAATAAATAAAAAGCAATTTCCATGTTTACATAGAATAATTTGTTTAGATTCAAATAACTGACACTTCTCCATTATCCATTAAGTTATTACGGTTGAAAGCGAAGTTGTTGACCATCATTTTATGGAAAGCTTTTGCCAGCCACATCAACTAGGTGTTCTTTTAACACCATTACAATTAATTAACGACAAAATACATTTTAATTCAATTTTATGCTAAAAACATATAATTAAATACAAAAGCAAATAACGAGAACGAAAAAAAAAAAAAAAAAAAAAAAAAAAAAAAAAACGAAAAACGAAAAAAAAACAAAAATGTATTATCATCATTAACAGCGAATCACTGAAAATGGTTGTTCAGCTATCATTAGTGTATGTAGCAACAAACCTTCCTTTCCTTTCCTTTCCTTTCCTTTTCTTTCCTTTCCTTTCCGTTCGTTTCTTTTAGATTGTCACTATTTGTTAGTTACGAAATGAGCTCTTATTAGTGACTGCTTTTAACCTAATAATAAGAAAATATGCCTGCTGTGTTACGCACGTGACTGTTTCGTGCTCAGATTTTTCCCTGCTTCTATCTGCTCAGTTCATGCTTAAATTTTTGAAGAAATACCTGCTATGCGAATGATGCGAACAAATACAATAAACTCATGTTGTTGCTCTAGCATAATATGTTTGGATGATTTCATATTTTCCATTTATTTAATAGACTTTTAATGACAATTTATGCTTTTTCGAACATCTTTGTCTAAAGCTGATGGAAATTTATTTGATATGTGTTTTGTTTGCAGATAAGATTTCATAAGGTCAACTATATATACTGTGCGAACGATACTAGCAAACCAGTATTGTGCTTGCATCATTTATATATGGATAGCATAAAATAGATTTAATTCAGAGGGCACTCGTGTGAACGTGATCATCTTCAATTTTGTAGCAAAACTATATTTAAACTTTTCTGATTCGTTTCCTAATTTCGCTGGGCAATGCTTAATTGAAAGGGCTGCGCATATATGCACCGAATTCTACACAACTTATTATCACAAAATTTTAATTTTTATGTTTCGATAAATTCTCAAGCTGAACGCGATGAAAGCGCATTAAAAAATTCGCTTACGCAGTACAGTCGCAGTACGATCTCCTTACAGTTTAATTACATCATTTTCGATACATATTGCATTACTATCGCCTTTCCGGCTCTTGACTTTTCCGAAAAAAAAAAGAAAAATGTCATATAACATGAAAAAAAAAACGATACCTTGACCTAAGATACTTATTAACGGCTGGTCGAGACGACTTGATATTTGTTGATCGGCATAGCTTTAGTTGGGAAAGAAGTTTCCCCCCAAATATCTATTCGTATCTTGAGATTTTCGGATAGCTGTTTTCTCCTCCATGGCGTGGTCAGCTTAAGACAATCTTAGCTAATGAATCTTAGCTTTTTAAGTTAATTTCGGGCACTTTTGACAAACTAAAATTTATTTGGGTAAAATAAGTAAGAGTATTATAGTCGGGCATGGCCGACCGCTAGACGCTCTACATCACTTTGCCTTCATTCGTTCTCGTAATAATAAACCAAAAATTATTCATTGTTTTCATGCAAAGGCGTACTTTTCATATCGAAAGATTGTCAATACGTCAACTAATGTGGCAAACTTAATTTATTTGTCAAAAATTTTTATATAACTCATTATAGTGTAAATTGGACTTTGTCGCCATATAAGGGCTCGCTTCTCACTAGAGACTAATTTGAAATTTAGACTTTTTGTTATAAAAGACTTTTGTAATATATCGTAAAAATTTTTTCGTACGATGATGTCCAAAAAGTACATCTACTCGATTAAGTTTCATACTAAATTACTCTTACAAAGTAACTTTCATCATAAAATATCAAAAATTGGACATTTTTCATCACATAAACGATTATTTCTCATTGGCACTCTTATCTAGAGCATGGACACCCAAAAACTATACCTATGTGGATCAAATTCTCTAATTCATAAATCATAAAAATCAATTTTTGTGTGTCAAACTATTATAACGAAAGAATTTTCATCAATAAATCGTGAAACTTGGGCTCTTTTACCATATCAAGTCTCACTTTCCATAGGAACGATGATATGGCAGGGGATTCACATTCAATATCGTCCCATACGCTGCAAATTTTAAACGCCAATTTTGGAATGCCAATACAATATTATCTAGCGATTTTTGATGTTAAATTTGAAATGATTCCCGTTATGTCGTTATATAAGGAATTTTCAAAATAAGTCGTTATACAAGAAGTAGTCGAAGATCTGGTTCGATCGAAAGCATTTTCAATGGCGTTCGTCTTTGTGGCGAGAACATGTCAGTGTGCAAAATGTCTGAAAGGGCGTGACATGTAGGATGAACACAAAAATACCTCGACCGGCAAACAAGCTTAGATCGGTTTCTTTTACTTACTTAGTGCTTCTGAAGCGATGGATAACATAAAAGATGGGTCTATTTGAAGTTCTTCTGCATGCTACATACGTACGCATGAACTTTATATACCGTGCACTGCAAATGGCTTAGTATATCTTAGTCTCTGTTGTATATATTATGTGTATCGTACATTTCGCATATTTATCGTATGCACGATACACATAATACATACTGTGTATGTCATTCATTCCTCATTTATTGTAACGTAGGATATAAAGTCTTTCCATTCACTCATCTAATAATCATTTACCCGTTTTGGTATTATTGCGATATTTTCACATAACCATTATAGGAGAGACAAATGAAAATCAACTTTTACTTGATATTGCCCCGGGTAGGTGCTCTCGAATATCGCGAAATGTCGAAAAATTGTTTTACGAAAGGCGGTAGAGACTAACGCAAATTGTTCTCTCATCTTATCGTACATTGTCAAAGAATGTTGACGCAGTGGCTTACGCGTATTGGAAATGCGTATCAGCCATAAGTAGTTTAAATTTAAGTTTTGTTCCTTTGAAATAGTTTAGTCAATCGTTTGCTCCATGGGGTTTCTATTAATCATTATCACTTTTTTATATCAACATGATATTAAATTCACAGTATTATTATGGTATAAGGTTATTATGGTATATGGTTTCCTATCCAAAATCTATTGTAATGCTGCGCACACACATTCGCTTGTACATACTGAACCGCACGCCTATATGCGGTGAAATGCTCCAGCCAACAGCCATAAAGATTGTAATACATTCCAAACATGTGCCACACGCAGCACTAAAACACATCAAAATAATTAAATCCATCAAGAGTTTTCTAATATCGAGCATATGTGTGCTGATGAGTGAAATTTAATGGTATTTATAAAAGGAATTTCTTTCATGACAAGTAATATAAGAAAGGCATCGAATAACTTTTGTTTTTATGTGAAACCATTAAAAAAGTGAGTTTTAGTTAAACCTTAATTATTACTCTTGTTAATGTTCATTTGCTGTGAGTAATTAATTAAATGAAGGCTTCTCGTTTCTGTTTTTTTTTTTTTTGTTTTTGTTTTTGCTTTTTTTTTTTTTTTTTTTTTGCTTTATTTACTTAATAAATGGATAGGGAAACTCACACCGAAATATTGTACGCATACAGTGCTACGCGTAAGTATGTGTAAATGTTCTTTAGTTAATTGATAGCTTCTGACGAGTACTTGAAGGATATTTAAAAAGCCCTTAACGAGTTAACTGTGTATGATGAATTAAATATGTCATGATCCGTCTATCCGTCCTTATCGTCCTTTTATCATTATGAATGTGTGTTTGACATAATAATATATTTTAGAAAATGTATTTGTCATTTGTTCATTATAATCTGATTTCATATTACACATACTCTATGTTTCATGAGTGCATATGTATATGATGCTGAAGAGCTCGCCTTACTTGCCAAATTTCTTTGGCTTGGACTTGGACAACACAAGTCAACACACAACGATCATTGATCCCGAACGTGAATGTGACTTAATGAGTTCCTATAAAGCTTTCAACACTTTTTTCTTCGTCCTACGGAGAGGGAACAAAATCACCTTTTGCGATGGTTGGGAAAATAGAAACCAATTTGCAATTTAAGTCAATGATTCAGGCACGTGAAATTAAAAATGGGAGACAGTCAAATCAGCTCAATTGGTTTCACACCTAGTTGCGGTTGTGACCGGTTGGATAGTGCGTGACTAATATTTATCAAATTTCCCTAACTTTCTTATTCCACTCTTACTCTGGCTTAGTTGAGGATGCTTTACTAAAATGTGATAAAAATCCTACTTAATTCCCCTCCATAAGAATGGTGACAGAAATAACGTCGAAAGCTGTGGAGGTATCGCTTAACAGCCCGCTCTTCCGAAATTATTCGAACATCTTTTAGTGAGCAGACTACGACCGTCAGTAGCGTCTATTTTGTCATTCTCCCAACATGCTTTTATTAAGGATATCTCGACTACGATTAACCTGCTGGAAGTTGTTTGTAATTTCTACAATATCTTCTTCAAGCATTTGGCCCCGTCGATCATTAATTACTTTTCTCTATTCGATTCTCTACTAATTTAGTTGCGTGTTTTACGTCACATCCAACTGCTCGTACATAACGTGTGTTATCTCGGTTTTGCAGGCGAGTCCGTTGTCTGCAATTTTCAAAAGTGCTTATGTTGGCCGATGGTGTCCAGTTATTTTACTCATTTAACACCCTAGAGGATGCCAATTGTCTGTGTTCGGACTTAAGTGAGTTTTAAATCTAGTGTAAATATAGCGACAAACAATTTGCGTTTGGTAAAGAAGTGCCGAAGGCGATTGACTATTCTATTGATACCGATGGGTTGACTTCCGTTTCGAGCTTCGCTTTTCTGGGGATTATACTCGATCGTAAATTGAACTTGAAGTTGAAGGTTCAGCAACCCAGGATGAATAGAGCGAAGGCTCTACTAGGGTTTATTAAACGTGGCTCGTTTGAATTTAAAGATCCTTGCACTAGCAAAACATTCTTTACCACATTTGCTGTTCAAAAAGCTTTTTTCTTCAGTTTCCTTTACGCGGGCCTGCGACGGAGCCCGGCCACTCCATTTCCTCACCTTATGGAAATCATTTTTAGCTGATACATCCTCCAAGCTTGTTAAGTGAACGTACTTGCTTGAGTGTTCCGACTATTATCCCATGAATGTTATTCGGCCTTTTTACTGAATGAGTTAAATATTCATATTCCGGCAAAAATAATCCTTAATTATTGACTTAAATAAATCTGCCTCAAACTCATGCCAACTATTAGTAAATACTTTTCTTCGTGTATTGTACAAACGCTAAAATGAACAGGGCTTAAATGCTTTCTTATTTGCTATTAATTTATTCGCTGTCTTACGCATTTTTAATTAGTTGGAAGACGATATAACTACGTAATTAATTTATTTTACTCCAAGAAATAAATAGTAATAATATTGACTTGAGATAAGTGATTGTTTTAATATGCGACGTCTAGTAAGTAGATGTAATGAGTACAAGCAGCCTACGGGATCACAGCCTGATAGTACGTGTCTTCGTTCTTACGCCAAGGTAAGTTACCAAGCTATTTCTTATCTCATTGTATTGCCCTTGCAGCGCAGTCCTGGTCACGTTACGTATATCTATATCGATATGAAATGAGTGACGTCAGGGTAGTCTAAAAAATATTATGCCTTGTGACAATGAATGAATGAATGAAGGCTCGCTATCGCCCAAATTTCCAGTTCTCTCTTCTTCTTTTAACATAGACAGATGAAAATTTATATTGTGCGCTTTTCTAATTAAAGAAAATGGCAAATGGGTAATGGATCTCATGAAATCAAGTTTTTGGGATTAACAGACGACTTTGCAGTCGCGTAAATTTGTCAGCACTAATCCTATGAAGCCTTATTGTAATGCGTAGGAACAGTGTCCCCTCTGGGGCGATTTGTTCTATACTGTCCGTTGTTAAAAAGTAATATATGGGAAAATCACTCAAACAATGTCCCCTGCTCGTATGATGCGGTAACGGTCGGAAAAAAGTGTGGAAAATGAAAGAGGCAGGGAAGCGGTCGCAGCTAATAAGTAAGTGCATAGGCCTTTACCAGCTGAGCAAAGTACCGCTTTGCTATTTGAGCACACGAACACAGACTTGGTAGTCTTGGCAATGACGATTCTTACCTACTCGGCTACTCATGCAGATCTAATGCAATTAAAGCGCGCAAAACGGATGGGGTGTTCAAAATTAATCATATGCGAAGGCATCATTTTAACAACAACAAAAACAGACTGTGCACATCTTAATCGCCTGCAAAAAAATAGTGAAAATTTAGACGGGATCTAGTCTCGTATGAAACGTCCTCTAGCCATGGCTATGAATAGATCCAATTTTTCAAACTACATTGGGCATAAACGACCTTGTTTTGACCTGGCACATCTAGAAGAGCATTTTCAATGAAATGATGTTTACTTGTGGATTCAACGAACACACTCTTGCAGAAGGTTTCTGAAGTAGAAAATAATTCTTCTGCGTTCCCTTATCGACATATACTCATTCTATCTCATCTTGAGTGCACGTTCAATACACTGTAGAATCTCATCGTAATTCATATAACGATCTCACTTTACCAGTTTATGGCTACGAGATCTCTCTGCTTGTAAAGTAAAAAAAAAAAAAAAAAAAACAAATTTTAACAGACCGTTCCTATTAAACCCGATAATGTGCTATGGCTTTCTGTTAGATTCCAAGATCAAAACTCAAAGTAAACTAGTCTTTGAAGTGCTTTTCGATTAATCCTTGAGTTTGATTATCATAAAAAAAAAAAAAAACTCATAGCAAGGCAACACTTTCAAGTTAGTTGCACTATTGGGCTGAAATGAATGACTTTTTTAATAAAAAAAAGTGAAAAGTGAATAGAGTCAGTCTGAATGCATGGTACGATGTTCTGAAAGGTTCATTATACAAAACAGGTCAAAATTTTCGTTAAAACAATCTGCTAGATTTCTTGAAGTGCAGAAAGAAAGCAATCGAGGCACTCCAAGTCCTCAAGTCGCATCATAGGAGTGTCATAGGAGCATCATATTTTTGCTTTAATTCTTTTAATCTGTGCCTTGTCTAGTGTATGTATAAGAAATGAGCGAACTAGAACGAGAAGAAGGAGGAGGAGAGAAGAACCTATTCATGATTAAATTTTATGTAATCGTGTACTTACACTGAATTTTATTACCTTGGCGAGAACAGTATGGAGCAGGACTGCTTGAAATGAGTTATACAATTTTATAAGATTCTGTGTAGTGTACGAGAATTCTTAATATATTTTCATTTAAATTTTTCCTTTTCACAGTAAATTGTTGTCTTCATATAAAGCGCATAGCTTGCAACCCACAAGAGCACAAATATCTCCCTTTGAGAGTTTTCTAGTTCTGTTTCTGTTTCTGTTACTGTTACTGTTTGTAGCTCTGTTTCTGTTGACAGAGAAATTAACATATTTGAAATTATGAAAAATGTCACATGTGTAAGGGTAAGCTGCAAAAGTAGTTTTTATGCATGTACATGTGGCAACAAATTGTTGTTCGTAGTTGCAAATAACTTTTCTTATGATACATCACCAACACTTTGTTATTTTTAACAAAATTTTTCTTTGAGTCAAAGTTGTGCCAGGATGGATATCAACTAATGCAGTCAGAAGTTTTGCTTGCATATGCGTTGCCATCCCCCCCGCACCGCCATGTAAATGTTTGAAAAGATGTTGTTTTTTAATTATATTTATTCCAATTTTTGTCTTTAGCAAAAACTATCTCTGGTGACAAACTCTTTTGCTTTGACAAACTATATATATATACACCTATGAGCAAAGCCGTACGAAAAAGAATTTCGGTCAAGAAAGGAGTTACGGACGGGCGTTTTTTTTTTCCCCCCCCTTTTTTTTTCTTCTTCTTCTTTTTTGTCTTATATTTTTCGATTTTTATTTTACAAAGGTCTTAAAAACTTTATTATTAAAATTCTTTACAAGGTTTCATTCACTTCTTTGCTTAACTCTTTGGCTTTGTAATTTTGAGTTTCTTTTTTTTTTTTTAAGTAATTTTTCTTGTGAATAAAAAAAATGTTTTATACCTTTTTTTTTTTAATAATCCTGTAATAAAGAGATCCCATAATAATGTATACGGATGGTATTAGTAGTTGGTAAGGGTATTTGCGCTGAATTTATCATTTTGGAGAGGGGCTTCACTAGACCCGCTCAAATTTTGCCTGTATGGCTGTAGTGTAAGCCTACAATTGTCAAACACTTATAAATAAATTTATTTCATTTTTATGAGAGCAAACGGTCGTTTTTTCGTTTTCGTTTTCGTTTTCGTTTTTGGTTTCTTTTTTCTATTTTTTTGTTCTTTTCTTTCCTTTCTGCCACAATTATCATAAAACGGAAAACTTTTATTTCCATTTTTCATTTTGTTTTTAGCTACGAATGTTGTCGCTAGTATGCCGTGTGTTCCTGCTTACAATTGCATATTGTTTTTGTTAAGCGAACTTTAAATACACACATACACATACAGAGACTATCCTTGTCAGTGAGTACAGATAGACAGGACTAATTGTATAAATTTGCACCTGTATAAAAATGCCTGCAAGCCCTTTAGTCTGTCTCGAGTTTATTATGATATTCAATGTCTTAGTTCTGTAATATAATATAAAGTGCACCGGAACTGATGATGCTCACAGAACGAATGTGTAAGAAAGTGTAATCAGTCTGTCTAATCAGAGCCTTAGTTAAATATAATATATATATATATATATGTATATATATATATATATTATATATATAGATATTATATATATATATATTATATATGTGTGTGTGTGTGTATGTGTGTTTTTCGCTTTGTAATGGCAATTGCAAAAAAAACGAAAAAAGAAAAAAAAAAAAAAATAAGGGAAAAAAGAAAAAAATTAAATTAAATTTTCATATTACATAAATTGAAGGAAAGAATTATAATAAAATTAACAAAGAGAAAATTTCATTAAATTTTATGAAATTATATTCAGTAACACAAAATTAAATGATTAAATTTGCAGCAAGAAAATAAGAGCAACACATTCATGTGTATCGCAAGTACTACTTGCCATCCCAATAATTCTTAATTTTCAGAATCGTTCAAGCTTCCCGCCACCGATGCCAGCCAATGCTTCAAAGGTCAGCAATGCTTGTGAACGACTGCGAATTGACTTTCATAAAATTACGCTACGTAGACTACTACGAATATTGTAGGGCCATTTGCCTTTACACTCGTCCTCGGCCACTTAAACTGAGAACATATTTCTCATCTTTTATTAATCAATCTATGCCAGAACCGACGAACCAATGAAAGTCAATATATTGATTTAGAATCTTAATCTGACTTAAAATCTATATGTTTTTGTTTGTATTTGGTTTGTGGGGATTATTTCTTCGTGTAACGATTGCGAGAGAAAAATGTCTTTAGCCTTGGATGATGATAGGTGTTGCGTTTTTAACAAGTCGAATAAGACTGGAAGTGCAATTCAGGTCACATCAGACGACAGACAAGCGTCTTCAAATTGATCCACAAAATGTTGGTCGATCAATTAACAAAACACTAAAACTCGGATCCACCTCAAATTATTCTAACTCAATACTCAAGCGCACTACAATTGATATAAAGTATTGTTACGAAATACGCTTTCCTTGATACGGTTCGCTTTCTCTCCCGACTAACACTTTCCGTCCAAATATTCTGCTTATCTGCCAAGCAAGTCATCATAATTGATGTGTTTTCTGCTAATCTTTTTCGTCGGCTGGCAGCTGCGCGACTCGCCATGCATTTGCACTTGGTTTTTCCTTCTATCGGAAATTCACTTTCTGGGAAAATCAATTAGCTGGAATGTGAACTAGATTTGGGATTTCCGTAACAGAGACGATAATCAGATATTGGTTAGATTCGATTACGGGTTTGCATTAAATTTTAATTAGTGACTTTTATTTGTTGTTATAATAAAAAATAAAATTTCGGCCCAGCTGGACCTTATATATAAGTTTCAAGTACTTTCGCATGTCTCCCCATTTAAAGTGCCTGCCTATTGCCACAAGAAGCGGAGAAAAAACATTTTATTGCCCATCGATGGCTATACATTTGTCCCACCTGTCTGACAATTTGTTTCCCTGTGTTCAAGCCTTGAAAAAACTAACCTCGAATATGTATGTCTTCCACAGGACCGTGGTGGCCATCTATGAGCATATTCCGGTTTTATGCTCACATACCTGCTATACACAGATTACGTAAGCAGTTTAGTAAGTTTAATGACGATCATCGATTGCTAAGAGATCCGTTCTATTTGTGATTCCAAAAAATGCAAACAATTGCCCGAGGACAAGGATTGTTATTTGTAATCCCTTCTGCGTCGTGAATGAAATTCCAAAATTCCGATTTCGAAGGATATGACCTTAAGTGCAATCTTTAAATTAAAGGAAAACATGTTTGCTTTTGCTTAGCGAATCATTGGCCCACACAGCAGCGTATATATGTCAGTTTGCTTAAAGAAATCGAAAAGTTGACAACTAAGCAATATATTCGTGTCTTCGTTTTCATTACATTTTGCAATATAACCAACCGCTTATTTCTTCCTCGTACTGAATGAACTTTAACTTGGTGTGCTTTACTTTTGTTCTCGTTTTGTTATTTATTGCAGCGAGATATGTGTGTGTGTGCGTGCGTGCGTGCGTGCGTATATACATATATAAATATTCGTGTGTGTGTGTGTGTGTGTGTGTGTGTGTGTAGCCTTTTTTTTCATTTCATTTCCTTTAAGCCTGTGATTAAGTTAATGAAGTGGTCGTTAATTGAAATTTATTTCTCACAGTTGTCGACGTCCCCATGAACGAAATTTTATTTTTAATGTTTAATGGAAGAGAGTACAACTAACTCATTGTCACATCTAAGTGTATCATAATCAACTGTTACTTCATTTGTGTAAACTTGACTGCAAATTGGCAGTCAGTTGATTTTAAACAAACGTGCTTGAGACGTTAAAAACGCTCTAATGGGAATACCGAACTCTGTTTCGCTTAAGATATTATAGTTGCACATGTAGATGAGTTCTCATAGAAGAAGCGTTGCATTAGACACGTCCGGAGTAGCGTTCATCCTTGGATCAAAATGCGTTGGTGTGCGAAATTCTATCAAAAGATCTCAACAATTGTTATCTGTATGTTTAACATAAGAATTCAAGATTGGCGGACGGAGAGACAGACCACAAGTGCGTTTGAAGGGTGATTTTGAACAATTGGATAAATTGGGGGAAGAAACAAAGTTTTATGAAGAGTCAACAATTGATTCTTTAGAAATTCATCTAACACACTGATTGCAGAGGCGTGACAATGCCCAAATTGTTTTTTTTTTTTTAAGGGATGTCTCCTATAACGGGCGGACGTAGTATTGATCAGGAAGGATTATAGGAAGAGCGGGATGAAGAAGTGGGCTGCGTGTGAACATTCGACTTGAAAATGGAGACATGAGGAAAGACTGCACTGCTGGTAGGTTGTTTCAAAGGCGGACAGTGTGGACAGAAACCGTCGTATCGCGGTACAGTGTTGTACGTTATGCAGGTAACTTCATGCCGAGCGGATAACAACGCTGTGAAGGACGTGTAGTCCTGTTAAAGGATTTAATTCGTGGACGTCCTTTACGCATTTGCCGATGACCGCCATTGTAACGCCATCTAAACGTTTCGCAAATCAATGAAACGATTCCGTGATTCAAGGCGAATTTTGTTAAATAAGAAACTTGGGGAACTTACGTACTCTGTTAGTCTGCGCGTGTAAACTTTAAAACGAATATCAAGGCACACTGATTGCATTTCCTAAGTAAGTATATGAATCCAGATACAGATTGCGTGCCGCTGGATTCTCTTTTTTGTTTCTTTTTTTTTTTTCTCTTTTTAATAAATTAAAAATAATAATAATGTGCTGGTAACGACGCTGGTGTGTTCTTGAAATTATTACATGTAACTCATCCAGCATGTTAGGTGATGGCTTTCGTTATTTCACTTTGTTTTTATTGCCAGATGTTTTTGATGGATGCATTTACTTTCGAATAATTTTGACTTGATTGCACTATGCATGCGACCACTTTCTTTCTATCTTGCTCTCGTAATCATACACATATGTTTGTGAGAGTGCTTCAGTAAAAACTATTATGGAGATGATTGTTGGCTATTGTTTTTTGCAGACATAACTGTCATATAGAGTGGAACGGATGAATATCAAATGAACATCTTACATATACTTATAAGAACTTAACCACAAAGACATGACTGGAAGATTGTCTTTTCTTTCTTTTTCTTTTTCTTTTTCTTTCGTTTCGTTTCGTTTTTTTTTTAATTCTTTTTATTTTTGCCGTTTTAGTCTTAAAACACAACGTTTGTAAGAAGAAAACCTGCTGCATGTTGTCTCTCACTTATTATCATTTTATGTGATATATGTATATACATATATGATAAGTAATCTAAAAAATATTGAACTCAATTCGATGCGAGTCGAACAGCAGTCGATGTCGAATCGAATTGAAGAAATCGAAGCAATCAGCAAATAAGAATAATAATAATAATAATAATAATAATAATAGTAGTCTGGATGTCGCGGAAGCCTAATATTTTTTCGACAAGTTAACGCATGCTTTTCTTGTATTTTTTTTTTTTTTTTTTTTTTTTTGCTTTTCTTTCTTATGCACAATTGTTTTTGGTATTGTTGTCATCGTCAAATTGTTTTGAAATTTATGACAAGGAAAAGAAAGAAAAACTGCTTGTAAAACATATTTTTTTGTTCATTTTCATTTCATTTCGTTTCGTTTTTTGTCACAAATAAAATTCAGTTACATTGCAACAAAACAAAACATGTTAGCAGTTTTATGTCATTGGCTTTAAGACAATAACAACAACAATAAGAAAAACGTAAATGAAAAATTGTAAGCTACCAGCCAGCCATCTCACTATCTTAGTGCTTGCCTTGCAATACGTATTCATTTATTTTTATTGCTCTTGCCCACCGAAGACGTACATAATAAGAGAGAGAGAGAGAGCGAATATAAATGTCAAACGTATGTAGTTTGCGACAGACTAGTTTTTATCTTTTAAACATACTCTGCCCTCCTCCTCCTCCTCCTCCTCCTTCTCCTACTCCTCCTCATCCTTCCGCCACATTACTTATGTATGTGTGTTTGCTTTCCATTTCTTCTTTCTTTCTTCGTTCTTCTTTTATTTACTTTTTTTTTTGTTTTGTTTGTTTTTTTCATATTTAGCTTATCCTTATCGTGATCACACAAAATATTTATTGTTTTTCATAAATTTGTTGAAATCTTCGATTTAGAGTTATTTTGTTGTTGTTGTTGTTGTTGTTGTTGTTGTTGTTGTTGTCATTGCATGATATGTGTTATTATAAAGAAAATCGTAATATATTTCGTTTAAAACTAAATTAATTTAATAGAATTTCATGTTTAAATCCATTCTTAATTCAACAAATATTGTCTCGCACGTACTCTATACTACTATACCATATATATATGATGGCGTATGCGAGCATGCCGCTGGGTAAGGAAAATTCATAAATAAAATTTGTATTTTCATTTAATTTAGCTGAGAAAATCCGTGCACGTGGCGTATAACAATTAATTTAACGGTTAATTGAAATAAATGTCGGCAAACTGTTGCTTCGGCTATTTACAGAAATATAAGAATTTATTAAGTAACAAATCCCCAGTAAAGTACTAAAGTAAGTGTCCGCAATTCATTATTTAGTGACTTAACTCATATATAGGTTTCTTTTTTGCCACAAGCAATATACGTAGCTTTGCCTTATTGGATACAAAAATGAAAGCCATTGAAAAAGATTGCTTAAGTTGGGAGAAATTCTTTCATTAACTGGCTAAAGGCGGAGGTTTTATGATAGAAGCGTTAAAGTGCCGGGTTCCTACAACGATGCTTAAGTTATTCTTTGCATAGCACAGAGATAGACAAAATTTCATTAAAGCAGGCATGCATTTACTTTTTGTATTCCGCAACAAGAAGCTTTTGTCTCCACTTGTGGACCACAATTTATTTACTACAATTTTTTTTAAGTAAATAAAATGTTCCTAAAATGGATTCTTTTGAAAAGTCACATTCAAACAGATAAAGAAAAACTTTAGCAGACCTTCGTTACGATATATCTCTTGTGTCTTCTACGGTAGCGTACGCATGTGCATAGCCAAGTAAATAGGAGCCGCAACTACCAAGCCGGTGCTCACGGGCTCAAATCGCATTGCGCTAAGACTGCAGTGGATCGTAGCGGAGGCAAGTCCATAGTCGGTAAATGTACAGCACTTACTGACTGAGCATACCACCACTAGGCTACGGCCACCAACACCCTACCCTATCTTTCATAACATATTGTGCAAGGTGTGCAAGACTCTAAAATGATGAGCAGGAAGAAATGTTGAAACGACGAAGGCATTCATACGCTCATCCGCTCACACTTCTCTCCTGGCGTCATGTTTCCGAATCATCATGTTATGAGTACACATATTACTACGCTAAATAGGCACATGCCCAGTTTCGAGAGTAAAGTCAATGTATCCAGTGGGTGCACTAGACAAATGAGTGTCTTACCTGCGAAATCGATTTGTTTCATACAATCATTCGTTTACTTACATTTCTCTTGCATACTGTGTTGCGCTTTATTAAAAAGCGGCTTAACAGAATTTTTACTTCGATCTACGTTAAGGTGTGAATTTTGCTTTTAAAAAAAATTAAGCAAATACGTCATCCAGTGTGGTTAACATATTCTGTTGAAGACTCTTCTTTTGAGTAAACACAATCAGGAGTCAATCGAATGCTTGGGCATTCAAATTGGAAGAAGTTTAAAGGAAATATTGATTGCGCCTCCGCACTAGCCTCGATATATCGAGTACTTCGATAACATTTCAGCTTAGTCCATTCACACTGCGCAGTTTCTTCGGTTGGCTGAAGTAAAACTCGCGAGAAGTATTAGCGGACAACATGCCCTAAATGCAAAGGTTTCATCTTGCAGCGCCTCGTCCACAGGGGCAAATTTCTCGTCGCGCGACCATGCCGAGCGTGCTCAGCAATAGAGCTCAGCAATCAAAAGGCATATTGACACATTTGCATTCCTATGAATAAGGCTCACTCACTCAGTGAAATTCGAATTCGTGGGCACACTTTAGCCGTCAAATAGACGGACGATGGAGGAGACAGTGCGGAATATTCTTTTTCATGATATCGCAACAAAATGTGCGCTAAGTCCTTGTTTATTTCATGTGAATGAAGCAATCGCCAAAGACAAGTTGCGAAGCAGTCATGTCAGTCTGAGAACCTATGTTACATAAAAATCGAGTGATTCGCGTTTATAGGCCGGACGTGCTACATACCCGGTAATATATCCAGCTCTTCTCATTCGAACGTTTTCAATTTGCTTTCCGCTCCGCCATCACTAGCTTCTCTAACGTTGACTGCTGCTGCTTCATCCTTACGCATTCCCTCCATAGTTTTGAAATTCATCCAGCCAAAGGCAGCATCTTAAAAACGATTCTAAAACTAAGGCATCTTCGTAAGGCAAAATACAAAGAGCTTAAGAGTTATGATAGCGACCATTACCTAATAGAAAGCCTATAGCCCTTTAAATTAGCAACATACGAAAGACGTATGCGATGTTTCGTTAGAACATTCAACACTCAGTCACAAATTTCCAACGATGGAGGAAATCGGACCAAGTACGATATTCAGCTCTTTCTCCCCTGTCGGAATAGCGACTTTGCCTGACAATATCTTTTTGAGTTGGCCTCGATAGCTTATTGACACCCGTTAAAAGGGCCTAGATGGGCTTATGCGCAAGTAAGAAACACCAAGAAAACATATCTTGTAGCGGACGATCCTTCGTTGTGGCATATGCATTAGTATAGAGGGGTACCGACTTTATTGGAACTTATTTAGCGCATAATTAAAAAAATGTTTAAAAGTCAAGTTAAAAATAAAGAGGCTTTTACAAGCGAGAAGAGGAAACCGTAGCACGGGAAAATTTTTGGTGATTTCGTCGCTTACCGTCGTATTATCGTTTGGTGTTTGACTGAAAAATCGCATTAAATGTATTGTTGAAATGATTTTCAAATATTTGATATAAACATAGTCTGATTGTTTTTGTTATTACTGCTGCTGCTGCTGCTGCTGCGGCTGCTGCGGCTGCTGCGGCTGCTGATGTCAGTGCATAATTATAAATATTTTCCAAAAACCAAGCAAAACGCGCAATAAAAAAAAAAAAAAAAAAATGAAATTAAAAAAAAAAAAAGGGAAAAAACGCATTAAACTTGATTACGTTTTATGAGGGTGCGTGTGGCAGATGAGTGTGTGCAAGCGCATATGTGTTTGTCGTGCAAAAATTTACATTTACAATTTACATTATTTTGTATAAAACTGTAATTGAGCGAAATTTGCATATTTTGTGTTATTTTGTTAAAAATCATTTTAATTTGTTTTTGCATTAATTATCGACAAAAACCGCATAACATGAACACTAATGCAAACTTAATGCATTTTCAACAAATATTACAATAACGTGCATAGCGACACACATAGCATACGCGAGCATAAACGCGTGCATTAACACATTTTCGCACGCGTCTATTCACACATTCAGATAAGACCTGAAGATATGTGCGATGTGCGATGTGCGATGCGAGATGTACGAGATGTGAGATGTGAGAGTATTTACACATTTTAACCGAACTTCAACCCAACTGCAAATCAACAAAACTATGCATATTTACATATTTTTCGAAGGGCTGGAGCCTACAGATGCTTCCGTGTGTTGATATGTAACCTCATTACGACTATAACAGCAACAGCAACAGCAACAGCAAACTAAATAAACCCCCTAAAATTTTAAAAAAAAAAAAAAAAAAAAAAAAAAAAATTAAAAAAAAAAAAAAAAAACGTTATTTGAAGATACTTACGCTGGTGATTTTTCATTTTTCTTTTCACCTACGAGCAGATGAGAGAAGATAGAGATGTAGAACAACAATAACAATAATAGATAAAAAAATAAAAAATATTAATTAAATTAAAACCACGTAAACCAAAACCACATAAATCCACACAAAATGTTGTAATCACAAATTATGCTGAGTCGGATATTTACATGTTTTAAACAACATGAATAAAATACACATGCATAAGCATATATATATACTAAAGCAGAATGCCGAGCAACACAATAGCATAAGTCAGAGCCTTTCATCCATGGTGGTATGTGCAACTAGAATATTAAGGTAATAGAGGGGGTGCTAGTGTTCGTTAGCTTAAGCGATTAAGTGCGGATAGAGTCGCTTTAATATCTACCAAGTCAAAGTTGCATAGAAGAACTATCAGAAATCCTTCAGGTAATTTATTATTAATCAGAGAATAATAAGAAATCCAAGCATAGGGGATATAATATATGGTATTGAAAAGTGACTTCAGTGAGTTGCTCCCCTGGGATTAACTTTCTGCATAAGCAGGAAAGCTTAAAATGCTTTTGTTATAGCTGTGTTTTCCAATGGCTTTTAACACTAGAACTATCCCGTGCGTCAATAGAAAACTTTTTCACATTTTAACCGAAGAAAAAAAAAAGCAAATGATTAAAATAATTAGTTCTTCTCTACCTAATCCCTCTTTTGAAGATATTACGACATACACATGCCAGTAGCGTTGTCGGTTCTTTCGATCAAAAACATTCATGGAATCGCTACAATCACAAAAATATGGATAGTAAGCTTAAATCCGCACAACTGTACTCGGATCAGTTCAAAAGGCTAGAAAGGCTAGAAACTGTGTAATACCGTTTGAGACACATAATGAACAAAGACAGACAACACTGTTATTAATACGTCGCGGGGCGGTTATGTGTTATCCTGCTTGTAACTGGTAATAAAGGAGTTTTAGCTAAACGAAATTATATTTTTTTAATGCAAAGAAAGTGTCACGAAACCAAGCCAATCCGACCGAATTTCCCGAAGCGTAGCATTTTTGCATATAAGATATGTCATGTACAGAGAGAGAGAGAGAGAGAGAGAGAGAGAGAGAGAGAGAGAGAGATGCAATGAAAAAAATGAACAGATTGCGCACTGATTGCTCATCAGTAGTAGAGTTTTTCTTAAGCTCTGCTAATTTTTTCTTCAATATTGTAACGTATACCTAAGGTATACGTATTTATGCATACATATATATTTGGTATATATATTATGCATACGTATATATCGATGTCGATATATAGGCATGCATGTATGTACATTCGTTTTAAACGTAAACGTGCATATGCTAACCTATGCAGATGCTCAACAGGCATATTTTTGCTTGTACCTCCGTGTAAATGCCTATGCATATATAGCAGCAACAACAACGACAACAACAACAACAACAGCAATGATCAAAGCACACATATATGTATCTTTTAACATATGTATGCATGTTTATATGTATATATGCGGGATATGCATGCGCATTTCTATGCCTGCTTATGATATGAGAGTGGATATGAAATAAAGACTGTTGTGGAAAAAAATTAAAATCAACAACTACTCGTTATTAGTTTATGTATATTTATGCATATTTAGCAAAAATTTCATAAAAATTACAGTGTGCTGTAAGTGATTATCTATCCTTCTATGCATATTACTTAGGAAAATGAATTAAGAAAATCACATGCATATTATTAAACAAATATGTGTATGCAATTTTCTTTGTTAATTTGAATATTTTCGGCAGATATGATATGGAATTTCTGGGAATAGGATTTTTCACTTTGGTTTATCAAATAAGAAAAACGCTAAGCAAAAAGCAAAAAACAAACTTTTTCAAGCAGGGAAGGCAAGCAATTACAAAAGCGTTTTGTTGACTTAGGGCATAGCAGTCGTCGCATGCTCGAAATCATTTTGTAATAGAATTAGTATAGAACGTCCTGACGAACCTGGCGAACACGTTACAATGAATTATAAACTTTTCTGCAAATTTTCTTCTTTTTTTTTTTTACCGCCCACTACCGAAAAATAGGCGGAATATAAGAGCAAACAAGACCGCGCTTCATGTTACGCCCGGGACAAAATATCGTGGAAATGTCCATCGTACTGATACACACGACGGCTCCAATTTTTAATCAGATTGCGAGTGCCATACAAAACAAGTTCGGCTTTAAATATTCGAAAGTTTTGTCGATTGTCAGCATAGACAAGGGAGCGGGCTTGGATGTAGTCGCAAACAAATCAATCGAAGGGGCCTAAGTCACACGCCCGCGGCGCTGCCTGAATAGAGAGAGAGAGCCAATTGAGCTGCCGCTTTGCCAAAATATTTGAATAATCTCTAAACATTCCGTGGAACCGTGGGTCGCTGCATGATGAAATCGAATATTGTAATGGATATTTTCACACCCGAAAGCACAAACAAACCATATGCATAGATTTGAAAATGGAAATTACAATTTTAGCAAGTATCACTTAAAATGATTGACTGACTCTTTGCAATACTGAAACGTCGCCCCATCGAGAGCAATCAAACGTAAAATGTATCAATGCTCGAAATCCATGCCAGACTTTGACATGTCGACGTTTCAAGAGTTATGTAGGTTCCTTCGCTTATTTTGAACATATTTTAATTTGCTGCAACGGCTGCAGAAACATTCAGAAAGGGATGGACAGACCGCTTAGTATGATTAAAGTGAACGTGAAAACCTTAACAAAAGAAAATTGTGATCACTTAAACGATTTGTAAGTGTGTGTTTTTGAATCAATCCATAAAAGAATCAAATTTGTATACCATTCGTATCTATTACGATGGATGCAAAGAAAGGAGGAAAAGAAAGCGTTACGTGTACTCTATTAAATCTCACCTATTGCATAATTATGTTCAAGATAGTAAACATAGGAGAAGAGAGGAAAGAGGATGACATCAATAAATTGATGAGGAAGTGACAGTCATTTCGTATGAATTAGTCGTTTATTACGATCACATTGGAATGTAATCAGATGAGCTCCTAATGCAAAATCATCTCAGCATCACATCAGAGACTTGAAATAATTGAAGAGCTATAGCTTTCACCAGCCAATCTCACTTACATTCCATAACTGCTGAGTGGAACGAAATCAAGTCGTTTACTATATATATATATATATATATATATATAGACATATATATATACATATATTGTATATATTTTTTTATTTAATTTTTTTTTTACTACACTTAAGTACATATATAAACAAATACTAGTTTTGAACTAAAAATTTATGATTTGTTTATTTAGTTTAATTATTTTATTTTACACATTTGAATTTAACTCTCTACTTTCATAAATATATACACTTAGCCGCTTAGTCTCTTTGTAACTTTGAAAAAGGAAATTCGTAAAAAAAATGCACATTAAGATTAACAAAGCGGATGTTCTATTAGCTATGGTCCGATGTGGTCCGACTTCAGTCAATGCAAGAACGATACTTATCTTCATTAAACGGGCAGCTTTCGCGATATTCGCTGCAAAGTCATTTTAAAAGTAACGTTTATGTAAGTGCGAAGACGAAGGATAAACAAAAAATGTCCGGTAAGCGAAAGACCTACTTCTCGCCATTATTGATCAAAAAGATTGATTGAAAGTCGTCGATACTGTTACTGTTCACTAAAAGCAACAGCAAACAAAGTTAAATGGCTAATATTGCTGGCAATCTCGTACGCTGTTGACCTGCTCGCTTGACTATAATCTCTTCGTAAAGTTAGCCGTTGCAGTTAAAGCAGAAATGCTTCCAAGGCAGTAAGATTACGTTTATGAAGTCTCTAGATTACAGTAAGACGAAGAAAGGGAAAGGATGAAATGGACTTAAGAAAACATCCCATGCATACGAATCAAATCCTTCAAAGAGATTACAATTATTGCTTAAGGATTATTTCAAGTGCTCTGCATTGGTCGTATACAGCCTTCTCGCTTCATGTTTTTCCTGTGATATTTGTGATTAAATTTGAATTTTAATAAACACATAAAATTTTCATAATAAACAGCATTCATATATATATATATGTATATATATATACAGGCGCTTCCATGTGTTTTGATCATTTTTTCACTTGCAATCTTGCATCTATTGATGCACAAATGTGCTCGAATCAAACTAATTAATCAAAATATTTTCCATCATTTTCGACCGCTTTTTCTCATCTTTGGGGCAAGATGACGACACCCTGTCGAAAGAACAATATTGATTGGGCAGCGATCCAATCATCGATCCATTTGCGCACTTCTTCAGCATTTCGAAACCGCTTCCTCCTAATATACTGCACGTTCCTGATACCGCCATATGCACAGACAAACTTTATAACATTTTGCGCTTGAGACCCAGTTTTCATAATCAGTCATAATACGCGCAGAGAAGACTTTTCTTTTTTCGCCTCGCAAACATGCAATGAAGCCGCGACGTTGAAACGGTTCGAAATGACATTTTCAGTCAGTTCGTACGATAGCCATGCGTCCTTTCCTTTCAGATCTTTTGCAATCGTATGTAAACGTCCAGAAACCAGAAACGTTGTTGAATCAACTGCTAAGCTGTTCGAAAGTTTTATGCATGTATGTGTGAGCCGGGTTTTTGGCGAATAAGTCTAGCAATTGTGCATTGTGTTCTAAGTTTCTTGGCCCTCCAGGCTGGGATATGATAGAGCGGCATCATCCTAAGCTTCTAGAAGTGTTTGATGGTCATCGGCAGTAAATTTCTTCAAATCGAACAATGAAAATGAAATTTTCATTCCTTCGCATGATTAACTCAACCGATTATTGACTGAGTAACTCAATAATACTGAAGGGAAAACTGTTATCTTATGTGGGTGAAGGGTTTAAAATCATCGAATTTACTCGTTATATGCATACGTTGCATTAATTTATCATTTTGGGTAGTAGTTGTCGCTGATCAAAATACGTGCATGCACCTATTATATAAATAAAAACGTTCACGTACAGTAGATATTCAAGTGTTAAGTATGATTGGCATATGCAAACAATGTTAGCATTAGGAAAACAATTAATTTCCAATGTATTTTGCGGTAAAATGATATACTTTAAAGAATTGAATGAATGAATGAATCAATGAACGAATGACTGAAAGGAAATAGAAAATAATCATAATAAATAAATAAATATATAAACAAATAAGTAAATAATAAATAAAATATATATAAATATATTATATATAGAAACAAAAACTTTTAACTAAAAGTATATATATATATATATATATATATATCTTTAAAATTTAAATACATTTTTATAAATATTAGTACAAGTGAAATATATTATTGTTATTATCATTATCTCTGCGCATACACTCTAATGTCATGCATTTCTAAATCCGAATTTACTCCAGTGCATCAAAGTATTTCGATAAAGTAACTTTAACATAGAGTGTAATTAAACTCGAAATTTAAATGTGAACAAATTCCGTAATAGAACCGCGCTTAACGCCAGCACATGCATATGCTATAAAGTGCACTTCATCATCTATTGCAACAAACAAAACAGAATTGAACTTAATTTGTAGACAAATATAACGACAGTCAGTTACCCAGTTATCTTTTTACGTCACTCGTCCTCAACAGGCGTTTATTTCCAATAAGATTACCATCTGTTTAACGTATTTAAGTTGGCAACAAATACCGACATCTCCATCGGCGCTTGCCTTATAAGAGCTCGGCATGAAGTTTAGAAGTTGTGCGCGGCCTGCAGCAGAAGAAAACCAAATTACAAAATATCTGCGCACATTTTAGCTTGTCCCGGGCATGTGATAAGCAAATATTTTATTCGAAATATTTTCCGACGCTCGCTACACCCTAGCTGTCCACTCATCTCTCTAACAATTTACGGCAAACGAGTCATTTTCATACCTTTTTGGTATGAAATGAAATGAAATGCTGCTCATCAAGTATTGGTCCCATCGATACGAACAAATGATAATCGAAAGGACAGGTAATCGTTCAGGCTCATCAGTTAATATTTTAAAAATATTTCTACAATGCCGTAACCAGAAAGTTAAGCTCATTTTTAAATTTGCTGTGGGCATAAACTTAAGACCCACACGTCAAATATCAAACTATTTATCTCGCTTTAGGTGATTGTGCAAATTTCGCGTGCAAAAATAGCGTCCTGCTAATAATGGCCTGCTATCAGCCTGAGAAAAAGTGCATTACAATTTTTGTATGCACACGGCCCCGGGCAAACGCCCCGATTTTCCTTACAAACGAAACATGCAACCAAAACCGCATCTTACGTGTGGCAACGATCTTACTATCGAAATCGTTACTTGGTTCACTACGATCCACTAATTGTCTGCCTTCACCTTCCAATTTAAGGCGTATTTATGCAGAGGCGGTAAAGCCTACGGAGCGCCACAATGATGAGTACGTTACGTCAACCCGAGCAGAAACAAAAAAAAAAAAAAAAAAAAAAAAAAATTCGTAATTTCGCGATGAAATGATCATCGAGAAATTTTCGCACATCTATCATCGCTAGTCTACTGGTCTGGAGATTGTTTTCTCAGCCCAACGCCTGATTAAGTTCTTCGAAGAGTCCTTTTAGTTCAAGCGCGTCGCTTAATTTGATTAATTAAGTTTTGTAGAGAGTAGCAGGCACACAGGCATCCGATCCGACACATCTACGGAATTGTGTAAACAGTTGTTGATCGACTGAAGCTGGGGCTTAGCTTCGAGGATAACAGTCGCGACCAGGGCTTTCGACTCACAGTGCGTACTTATGCGACTACAAGCGACATATCCTGTAAGTAAAGGGTTAGTAAAATTGAAACGAAATTGAAAAGAAAGACAAACATTGCGATCTCCAATACACATATGTAGACTTTAGAACACGTCGAACAGATTTAGATTTCGGGCGGTTGATATGAGCTTATGTTCGAAATGCTTTAATGAAGAGAAAAAAAGAAAAAAACAAAAATCCTGATGATAAAGTTTTTCTAAAACGATATACATCAGTGTAATCGTAAAAGATATTCGGTATGTTTGAAATGTCTCGTTGTCAGTTTTATTTAATTAGTTTTGGGGATAATTAAAAGAAAAAACATCCTACCCTTTTACTTTTTGCGAACCGAAACAATGCCAATATGTCCAAAAAAGGAAAGAGAGGAAAATTGCTGTGACAATTTCAGTCGTGTTTGCAATTTACACATAATTATTTGTTTTGCGGCTTTTCATTTCTAATTTAATGCATTTTCATTAGTTTTGTTACGTAAATGTGATATCAATTTTTCCAACAAACATAATTACGTATAATCATCATTGTCCGGCATGTTGGTTGCAATAAGCGGGTTGCATATAGCATCGGGATCATTACGAAATAATGGAAATACACTTGACGTTTCATTCCCAATCAAAATCCGATTATATGTGCATATACACATACATTCTTTATCTTAGGGGATACGCATTGGCATATGCGTTGAGATATTTGAGGTCGAGCAAGTTAATCATCGAAACGTTATGCTTAGTCGGTCTTAATTCGTGCGCGTTCGACAACTCGACTGAATGCACATTCGTGTTTGCCTGCCAATCGAATATTTATTTTTAAAATTTTCATATTGAATACAAGCGAAAATAATAAATTGGTTTCGGTTTCCATTCCTTTCCCGGACGTGTTCAATTTATTTCATTTCTGTTATAAACACTCAGTTAGTTGATTAAGTTCGTTGTCATGATCGGAGTAAAGGCAAACACTTTCCCTTCGACCGTTTGCTTAGAGAAATATTCATACTATCGTATAAGTACAAACACAAATTCGTTGATGACTGTCATGGCGTTCTAATGAATCGTTATCGTATATTCAAATTCAATTAAATAGTTTTTTTTTTTTTCTTCTTTTTTTTTTTTTTTTTTTTTTTTTAATAAAATAACAGTTTTGTTTGTTTTATTTTAGAACAACAGCAATTTGCTGAAAAGTGTAGAGAGATAAAGGATTTAAGCTATTGAGGCTTCTCGCATATGCTGTTGCTCTACGTTTATAATGAATATTTGCAGAGGCGAATGTTCTGCTTGAGCCCATGCATACCGTAACTTTTCAAAATAAAAGCGAAAAATATGAGATGGGACTGTTTTAGGAAAAGTTTGGGAAGTGAAGCACTTCGTTCAGTATATTAATGCGAAGCAATTGTGTTGTACTCCCCTGTCAACGTTACAGAGATTTATCTCGAGGAGTTCAATGAAATACAGAAAGATTGGTTTACGTCTGTCTATGGATTTGCTTTTTGATACAAAATGAACCCTGTACACACATGTACACTTGCTTGATCGACTTCCGTCAATCGAAATTGAAAAAGAATGGATTCCCCAACTCCCAGAATACTTAAGCAATTAGGTAAAAAAAATTCGAAGACACTCTTGTTAATCCCGTTAATTCGCAATCATTAGAAGATGTCGACTTATCATTCGAGATTCGATGCGATACTCGTCATTAATAGAGAAAGGCTTGCTACTTCCTATATAGCTAAAGTATTCGATGAAAGCGTATGTAACTTTTTGGACTTGGCTTCAATTTAACGGATCTATGGACGATTCCATTTCAAGTTAGAAGAAGAAACTTCCTGTCCACGCTCTACATGGCTTGCGGTATAAGAATATATTCAGTTTCTGCGGATGTACGTGACAACCAAATCGATTTTGGACAGACCTAGCTTTCATTATACCGAATCAAATTTTACCTCTCCGCCTGTACTGCTTTGAAATCCCAACCTATCAAAACTTGCAATGTTGACGTGAAATGAGTTAGTCATACACACACGCACTAAGAACTAAATCCGGACAATAAAATCGTATTTTATTGTATTCTAATTAAAATTTTATTGCGTTTCTTAGTTTAACAGATCGGCGTAAAGGTCCTTGGCATTTTTATAAAATTAAAAAATAATGGGGCAAGGTATAAAAAGGCGGCAGTGTTATAATTTTGGGCACTATTTACCAAATTTTCATTAGTCAAATTCAACCACTTTAAATGATGATAAACACTTGCGTACGTCGCGAAACCGAAGCATCGGTCCCATCTCGTCGACAGAAGGCCATAGAGTTTGCCTAATCGGAAGATGTATAAATATTAATACAATGCAGATAGAACTCGACAATAAAATACCTTCGCAAATTAATGGCCCGCCGGGGTCGCCTGTACAAGTACCAAATTCCTTAAGCTTTTCGGCTGTAATACAAACTGATTGTTCTAATTGAACAGCGTACAGTTGGTTGCAATCCTTTATACTATCAATATAGACATTGGTACGTGAAATTTCATCAGTTACTGGGCCGCCCTTAGAGTGACATACAAAATTAAAAAGAGAATACGAATATAAAAAGAGATTACATTTTCATACCCATTTAGAGGGAATTATGGATAGCGATTGAATGGATTGAATTCTTTAGATAGTGATTAGAGAAAGTCTCACGCTCGCTAGAAGTCGAAATAATTTCTGAGATTGGATGAAGATAAGTAATGTGTTAAGCTTGGCCACGATATTCGTGAACCGAAGATATTTCTTAATGAAAGTGAACTCGTCTTCGATGTTAAAGATTGGAAACCTCTTAAATTAGTTCCTAAGTTCGCCCATAATTCGCAAATTTCCTTCTTCTCGGTGAAATTTTCATTAGATGTACAAATGACATATGTACGAAGCACATGGCGTACAATTTACGAGTAACCGCATTAGTCTTTAGGGTTTTTCCGGTAGCGGTGTCTTTAGTTGAAGACAACGCTGCTTCATTTATTGCATTCAAGTTGAAGGCAAATATAATGGCTATGCTTTCATACTTTCGCACGTTTACTAGATTGTATTCGTTAAGGCGCTAGAGAAGCACGGAAGCGATGGATAGCAAAGGATTCGATCTATGTCAATATATCTCTTAAAAGTGCATAATAGGAACGTACATGCAAACGCGAAACCAAAGAATTTCTGCAGACATGTCAGAGTCGTTCACTATTCACTTATTCATTGCATTCAATAAGTTGCGGAATTTTGATGGACAGCAGAAAAAAGAAAACAGTGCAGGAAATATATGTGTTTGCAACGCAGCTAGTTTATCTTCATTGGCTCACAAGTAACGAGCAACAAATGAAAAGAAAAACGAAAATTTATGATTTTCAAATCTTTATGATAATTGAACAGGAACTTACGGGCGTTCTCTTCAATTGGACTGGTATAGCGGTATAGTGGTAATCAAAGAAAACACAACTTCCTTATTGTGCGGTTAAAATTTGAGATTGTAATGATACATATATCGATTCGTTGCAGACATTTGCAATGTTCCATATGTCGTCTATGAGTAATAAATCTTTGTATTTCTTTTTCAAGCCTTCCTGCCAGATGTATGGGTTTTTCTTCTTTTTTTTTTTAATATCGCTTGATATTAACTCGCATTCGAATACAACAACTTTGTATTAGGTGACATTAATTTACTGATTTTGCTGATGTCTGCCCCTATCACATGAGACGCGGATAAGCGCGAGTGGTTCGGGAAAGGCGTCATTTGAATCTTTTGGAACTCAATTTAAGTTCTTTTTGTTTTCTACTAGACTAGGCTCATAATGCCATAAAGGCAATGAAAGCGCACGATTTTGGAAAGCATATCGCATTGGGCAGCGATCATAATAAATTGCATGCTTTCAGCTAAACTATATTTTATGTTACTTTTACTGACGGCCGTACAAAACTACTCTATATACTGAGGAAGCTGCCAAGTGCAAGTAGTGTGTGAATGAATATTTTTTTTTTTTTTTCTTTTATAGTCAAGGTCATCTTCATAAGAACTGCTATCAATGGTGCTAACTGTACATGTTTTCAATCCATTTGAGGACTTAGGAATAATAAATACCGTATAGACCCTCCACCAGCCGATTACTGTGCAAAGCATGTCTCTTTGCGGCGGCCACTTAGTTAGAGGTATTATATCGGCAAAAGCTCTATCAATTTCTATAGCCTGGAATACAACGAGTAAAGCGATATCATAATCAGCGATTTCTTGGCTATGAGAAAATTCAAAATTTGGTTGCATTTTAATTTCTTTTATTTTCCTAACTTGCGTCGTGGGACTTCGTTGCAAACGTATCGGTGTACCAATAATTACAAGCAAATCCTCCACTTTTCGTTTTTTAATTGCGATCTTCTCTAAAAAAAAAAAGAAAGTAAAAGTAACGTAAGCTTATACCATCGGCACCATACTACCCGTACAAGTAGCTGCAGTCAGTATGAGTTTTGCACTAATTATTGCACCCGCACAGACGTGATAGAAACCGAATTCTTTATCAAAATCTCCGTCAGGTGCAATTTGCAGCGATACGACATATTTTGTCAACATGTCCTTTCCCCCAACTATTCCGTAGTCCTTAACAGCATCGGATCTTTTGTAAATGGCGATCATGGCCATCAAAATCTGTACCAGAAAACTGAATCCGAAAGCTAATATTTTCATCTCACTCACAAGTGATAAAAAATTTCTTACAAAATAATATCGAAAATATAAAAGTAGAAATTAGTTTTGACTTTTAAAAAAGATGAGTACAAAGCTTATAAACTCTATGAGCAGAATTGTGAAGTAAAGAAATCAAAACAATACGCTTCGTTGAAAGACATAAGGGCAGGAAATGTCATGTTATTCGAAAGCTATTGGCTCACTAAAAATGAAAGCAATAAAATATTTTATTAAAAATGCTGAGCACCTACAATAGTACAATGGCCAACTGAAACAAAGCAAAAAATTGTATTCGATTGTGATCGAATCTTTCATAACCATCACCGTTATCCTGAAAAGGATTGAACAAAACGAAAAATATATATATTTGCACACTCTTCAGTGTGGGGTGGGCGTGGCTGATTTCCGATATTCTTGCAGAATCATTTTGTGGAAATTTATGTCGTGGATCTTCTATCGTTTATGAGCAATTAGCAAAAGGCATCGAAAGCAAAGGATTGCTAGTTTGGTTGTATGGACGTGTGGGAATTGTAGGCAAGTGGTTTGACCTGCTTGAGTCATTTGCAAAATCTTTCAGAAATTTGTAGACAATATCTTCGTTTTGACCGAAGGAGCAGTTATGTATCCATAACGGCAAAGAACAAAGACCTACAGGCAAATGAAGTTACAGCGATGTCTGAAGACTTAAGATTGCTATCGGGCAGATCATATTGACGAAATGCCAGGAGCGATGGCGAAACGGCTCGGAAGTATGGTGGATCTACGGGGAAGTTAATCTTTTCCCAACACATTTATTCAGTGGTCATGGAAAGTTTTCCGAGTTAAATCTGCCGTTTCAACTTACGAGCAGATAGCGCGTGCGACATGTGCCAAAGCACAAACTGCGGTGCGTAGCACACTGTTAGCTTAATAAACGCGCGATTTGTCTATGTCGTATTTCTTTCCCTTGCCTTTCTTTCTCTTGCCGAGAGCTCTGCGTTCCGGTTTTCAGCCTTCTTCAGGAAGTAGGCGACATAATTAGGCGTGTCATGGCATTTTTCTGTCTTTGGGATACAAATAGCGAACATGCGAAGGCGTTGGTATTAAAAACCTCGCGAACAGTTAATTTTAGTTCAATCATGTACACCTTCAATTGAAATATTTACAGCGTTCAACGTTATTCTAAGCGCATTACTCCATTATCAATTGCAATAGTGATATTTATACGATTGCTAACGATAAATTTACCTAAGCTCCTTGCAGGTCTTTAATAGGATTTGCTTAAATCTTGTCTGTGATAGTCATGTTTCATATATAGTAAAACTACATCATATAAAACCGTATGAACGTTTAACGGTAGCTAGTAAATCTAACTTAATGCGAACAGGAGGAGGAAATTTAAAGCAATTTATGATTACACATGCTCCAATACGCATTTGACTTATCTAAAATACTGCCTATGGAAGTATAAAAAGTTATGACCTTGGCGAACAGCTTTTACTCGAAGAACGAAGCTCCATATACGTAGCTTGATAGAATCGAGTCAGCTATGGACATTAAATTCAACGCAGCGTTACATTATTATTCGTCTCGGTCCGTAAGTAAATTTCCGTTCGAAAAGAGTCCTGGGATCATAAAAAAAAACCATCAAACAAATATTAAATAAATGTTTCGTATAATTACGTTTTACGCAATCGAAGCGCTAAATAATGAGATTTAGACTGTACTTATCCTTCTCTTTATAGTACCTAGAAGTACTCATCAAATATTGTACAACGTTATACAATCGCTGAACACTCTGGATACAATAATTTTTCGAGTTGGTTTAAAACCGAGTTGATCAACATAAGATTCCGAGTCGATTTAGTTATGTCCAGCTGTCCCTCGGTCCGTTGTTGAGACGAGCAATGTTGCAACAAATTAAGGGAGAAAACTACAACTTGGGATACATCAAATGTTTGTCGTTACGCGTCATATATCAAGTTCAAAAATAAGAATAATCCATCCACGAGCATATCAACAATAGGCAAAAAAACCAGCAGCCAACAATCTTTAGTTATATTGTTGTCTTAGTATAAATTTGAAAAAATTCTCAATCTTGCGAATATTGGAATTCTTTCAATGCAGCCTAATACTATACTATATTAACGTACTTGTTATTAATTCAAAAGAGCCAGCGACGGTCGCACAAAATAGATGAATAGAAATAAATAATGGTGCGAAAGATTACTAGGAATGACGCGGTACACTTTCTTCTATTGACTGGTCTTGGCGTGATGGAGAAAGTAATTTCTTTAACTTAACAATCTTTAACCTTATAATCAAAAGTCATCTCGCAATCAGCACACTTTCGGCGTAGATGTAAAACCGTGTTGGTTACATTTTATAATAATTATTGACTGGTTGCGGCGCGAATATACGGAGGAAATGAGAGAGACGTGGAAGCAGAGCTGAAGCGAAAGCGCTTAATTTGATTACAGTATTAATTTCGTACATTTTCGCTTGATTGGTTAAATGTGCAGCAGCAGTTAAATGCAAAATGTTACACGTTAAATGGCTTTTAAGCAAATTGAATTAGTCCAGTGCAATGCATTTAAAAGTCTCACTCTGAAATCCTTACGGCCACACTATACTATTCGCGATGATCGCAAAGGTAATACCATAGATACATGCGAACAATGTAATGGAAAAATCATATGATACTAAAAGCAACAGCAAATGCCTTATGGTCAGTCAGTTTTATTAAAATGCATTTAAAAATTTGTAAAACTTAAATCAAACTGAATGCGGTATGTGCGCAACATCTATATACACAGTGTTCTTGATGTATTGGGTGAATTGGGGGAGAGTTAAAAAAGAGATTACGATATCATTTAAAAAAAAAAAAAAAACATTAATAACAGAAAGCGATTTCACAATCTCTCTACATATGTCTTCCCTTCTCTTTTCATCGTCCGGCATTCTCTCGAATTCCAAAAATCAAAAATTTATAAAAAAGTTCATGTTCGTTTCTTCTCATTCTCTCTGCATGCATGGAAATCAGGATTTCCAATTTTCAGCATGCGACTATTCATACCATAATTACATTTTCCTTACAGTTTCCACGATCCATAGGATAACAGCCTTGGCCAACATGATTTACATAATCGATCTCCTTCATCTTTACTCGATCGCAACTATTTCTAGTGTCAGATCATGTCGCACCCAAATAACGATTTCATTTTTCAAGCACTCGTCACTGACGAGGTATGGCTTGGCCTTTTTTAATGTCACGGCTGATGCACTTGGCGGTCGTTCTACATTATTGTTCACTGTAAGTTAACTCAAAAACCCAATCACTGTAGGGCGTCAAAAATTTTAAAATTAAAAAATATTCGAGTTTAAAAGGTATAGTGGGGAAAACTAAATGTGTTTATTAGAGTCATATGCAGTCTTGATGATGAATTATTTCCATGCATGTCGTCCCTCCGATCTCCTATACCATCAGTCGGAAAATCTTATGCTCTTTTCATAAAGGTTGACTGCAAAGTACATTTGCACCGCCCACTACAAAATGGCAGTTATTCTGTACCGCTTCATCTACTTCATTTATATTTTTGAGGAGGAACGTGCATCAAACCTACAAATGAGCAATGCCTAATATGTCCCTACACTTTTGTCGAGCTTTCAGGAGGCAAAGCAAAAGGGCTTGATGATGTTCAAACGATTGTAGCCGAGCGTGCAGCTGAAGAGCTCTCTGGATTACCATCCATCAAAGATCCAAACTTCAGCTGCCGAATGCTAGCTTCTTAGTTAACCGTTTCTTGATAGGTCTGTTAAAAGTTTATCCCATGCTTAAAGTTTTAGATTGACTGTCAATATTAGAATTTTCTACGTACTATGCGGTCCAATGGTGAGCTTGCTCTTGTTTGCTCTTGAATCTAAATACCTGCTTGCCGCTGTCTACTTGGACTTTTGCGTTCACAGGCGAGAGGAGCTCGCCGCACCAACAAGGTTAAGGCCGAGGAAAACGATTAGCGGAAAAGCAGGTTAACGGATTAAAAATGAAGCCATGATCTTGGCTGATAATAATATGCCTGTAAAAATGTACATAAATAGACTATTGGCGGAAAATAGAGTCGGTCGGACAAGAGCATTTGAGTCGACAGAGCATATTAGGGTTGAGAAGTCGATAGTATTGCCAAAGTAAAATGTAAATAGTCCCACCCTTAAGGAAATTGATTGTAACTAAAGCAGAAACTTGAAGTGAAAACGTGCAAGTGTATTCCTTATAAAAGGTATACCCACGATCTGGTGATACGAAACGTATCCGAGAAAATTGGAATTTCGTAACAATACCTTATTTGATTTTTAATGCATATTTTCGAGTATTGCAACTAAAGGGACAGGGGGAAGTGTAAGCACAACATAGCATAAACTTATCTTTCGTTTAGCTCAGCTCAATCAACACACATCTTCAGCAGCTCGGACATGCATGGACCTGGCTGAAGCTGCTCAGAATCTGACTACACTCCATGGAGTTTTGCCACGTATGCAAAGAGTACGTAAAGTAGAGTCCCATCTTTCGGCAAGGACTCAATCTAGCTTTCTTCAAGTAACTGAATTTGAAATTTTTGCTCGAAATTAAGATTTTAAAATTTCTCACAAGTAATCGTAATTGCTATTGTTGTTCATTTCCGTTGTCACCTTTCTTTCTTCTATTTTTGCTATTGTCAATCATTGTCGATAAATTCATTAAACATTGTTTACAAACTCACTTCACTTATTCCCAAAATCCATTATTTTAATCACTATGATAATTTGTTTGTTTACATTGCAAACAAAGCTAATTGTCGCCGAAGTTATGCATAAATTGTCATATATCAGAATAATGTTACTACTAAAGCTAGCGGTGCTGTTGCTGTCTCTGCTGCTGCTGCTGCTGTTGTTGAAGTTGCTGTTGCTGTTGCATCTTCTTTTCTTTATCATTTTTCATATGCCTGGAAAGCATATTGTTTCGGTCTCTAGCTACGTCTCCGATCTCTTTGTTTGTTTTCTTTTTTGCCATTTTTTTTTTTTTTTTTTTCTTTTTATTTCTTTCTTTCTTTCTTTTTTAGTTGATTAGAAAAAGTTGGCAGCTTTTTTGTTGTTTTCTTGCATTGACAACATATTTGTTATTGTTGTCGTTGCCATAGTGGTTAGACAAAGTGTGGAACTGAATGGTGGATTATTATTGGGGTCGGGGTAAGTGGCCTTGGTGTTGAAGCGCATAGTTGCTAAAGTGTTAAAACTGCATGAGGGCATTGACACCTTAGCAGAGCAACAGTGTGTTGCTCACAACTCATTCCTTCCCATATATGCTATACCGTAATATACTTTAGTTTTAGTTTTTTATTTTGATAAATTAAAATGAATCTAAATGCATATCATTTGCATGTAAACCGCATAAAAAAAAATCATTTTTTTCGTCCTATAAGTGCAGGTAAGTAAGCAGTTCTTACATTATCGTTAAGGTGATCCGAAAACTTTTCATATCTTCGAATAAAAAAGTAAGATACATTTTCTACGTAGTACACTAAAGTTTTTACCTATAGAACGCATTTATATGTGCATACAGTACTTTTCACACAGTAAAGATACCTGCGCTATGTGAATACCAGAATGATTTACTTGAAAAAAAAAAAAAAAAAACAAAACAAAACAACTTTTGTAGCAAATAATTTTTTTATGTCATTCTTTAGTCGTTTTTTAGAGGTCGCAGCTATGCTCCCTTAAGTACACATATATCAACATTTAAATGGAGAGTACTGTTTATGCACTTTATTTAAAAGTTATTTTTGCTATAACGTGAAAGAGACGGAAACAAAAAGTGCACGAAAGCATAAGCAATTGCTGAAGTGTATGTGTCGGTCTTTTTTCCCTTTTATTTACTTTTTTTCTTTTTTTTTTTTTTTTTTTTTTTTTTTTCTTTCCTTTTCTTTTTGTTTTATAGAAAGTTGTTTGTGTGCCGGAAAAGTTTTAAATTAAATTGTTTTACTACGTAAAAGTTGTCCTTACTTTTTGGATTATTTCATCTTTCTATGAGAGTATATGTTCGCCTATGTATATGTTTGTGTGCAAATGTTATAAACAGATACGTGTGTGCGCTGTTTTGTTTATTGAGTTTTCAATACCGTTAACATATATTGCACTTTTTATTATTTTCAAGAGTGTGCAGTAAGTGTATGCTTTCAACTATAACTAGAAGATATATTAACTTTTGTATTATCTCTATGTAATTAGCTGACGTAGATAACCCTTTGGAAACGTGAACCGTTAATTCTCAGATTACTCAAAGCTTGTGAATGTTATATAACTAGTTGTTAGCAGTCTTCGATTTCTAGAAACTAGCATTTCGACGATGAATATGACGTATACAGATTCCAAAGAGACAGACAGAGAGAGAAGGATAGAGAGAGAGAGAGAGAGAGAGAGGGAGAGCTTCTTTCCTAAATCAGATTTTTCACCTATCAGCGGCTGTGTGCAGATCAATAACATTTTTATTCAAATTCTGTCAATCCAAACTAGGTTATAGAACGCAGTGTAGTTGCAACGTAACCGGCCACTCACCCTCCATTCACGTTGAACACTTTCTAACACTTCGGCTACTATTTAATTAAGGCAATTATATCTGCACTACAACCAATGAATTCGTGTTTATGGTGTCGCATAAACATGCGACTATCATTGGGTTATTAAGACGAAAAACAAAAAGAAACAAAAAATGAACGCATTTTCATTCAAT
Source organism: Glossina fuscipes (assembly GCF_014805625.2). NCBI lineage: Eukaryota > Metazoa > Arthropoda > Insecta > Diptera > Glossinidae > Glossina > Glossina fuscipes. The sequence continues at coordinate 40,017,978 of NW_023998414.1, forward strand.
CGATAGAATTTTCTTTGATTTCGGACATTGGTATAATTTCACTTGAAATAAAGAAAAAAATCCCGCGATTTCTTCGTATAAGAGATCAACGGAAGCCAACAAAAAAAAAAAATAAAAATGAAATCAATGAAATCAAATTCAAATTAACTTCAATCAGTGAGTTCACCTCTCTGTTCTTATGACAAATACTGTGTTGCTCTATGAAATCTTAGCTGACATTTCGCAGGCACGTAGGAGGATGCATTTTTTGCTGCGCAACTCTTAAATGCATTTAAGCCTTTACGTAGTAACCTTTGCGTAGTGCGCAGACCACGGTCGGTACGATGTTCTAAAGGCGTGCAGTACGGTTAAAAAACAACAAGCCGCGATAGTGTGTTGTACGGTATACGGCAAGAGTGGATGAGAACGCTGAGAAAGCCGTGTAGTCCTCTTGACAGATTTAATTGACGGACATATCTCTTTTATCTTCATAGAACACCTGGCCTGAATGTAACTGCAGATAAGCGCAACGCAGCGCACATTCCGTTGGTGCTCAGGGATATGGAGACTTCAGCATTCCGGCCACACATGCAAGCTATACTTTAATCGGATATCGGTTGCAGTAAAGTATTCTTTTAACCCCCCTTTAAAACACCTAAGCCCTTGGCTGCGTATTTCGGCACTTCGAGCACATGTTTCAACATGTCCAACTAATGTCGCTTTGCATTCTCGTGCCTAGAACGTCAAGACTTTTCGATTCTGTCACACTGACACCACCAAAAGAAATGGACTGTTCATCACTTTCCCTCTGCTTGAGACTTGAACTGCGGACGCTGACCTGGCAGTCGCGGTTCTCATTTGGTCAATAATCAGGCTGCGTTTTAAAAGGCAAACTAGGGGATTTCTGCTGAGCTTTAAAATGTCGAGAAGAAATAGCGAACTAGAAGATCGAAAATTGCTCTTCCCGCGTTTATAAGGATTAGTGTTTGTGCTAAAAAACTCAACTTAAGTCAAACTTCTTCGTAACTGTGTGAGTCGTATTGTCAAGAGTTAAGGATGTCAGTGTCGCAAGGACAGACGAGGATAATATTTTACCAGATGAAAATATTAGAATCGAAACCAATTCATTGCATTACGAACTCTTATAGAAGTAAGCAATGGCTGTCTTCTATCGACTGCGCGAGTATTCTTCAAAAGCTAATAATAAAGCGTACTTGGCTGACTTTTGCGAATATCTCCCAAAATGTTCGCATTAAATCTGTCGAATTTCTTTTAAACGTCATCATGTTCTACAGCTTTGTTTCTATTACGTAACGTCGGAAGCATATCTTGTATAAAATTTGTGTCAAAACCCATATATAACCGATTGATAAAGCAACGCTAACAAATTCCAGATTAGGATACGATCTAAAGTACAATCTTCAATTCGTGCAAGTCGATTGAAGTAAATCATGGACGGTTTCGTCGCGGTATAGAGCTCATGTCACTGATATAGTTATCATCGCATACAACAGTTTGCGAACATCTTTCGAAGTATTCGGTCATTTTATTAGTCTGCTTTAGGAGGCCAATAAGATTAGATGAGTCCACTGTCCGATATAATGATTGAAAACTTATTCTACCATAGTTCCCAGATATGACAAAACAAAGATATTTGAACGTAAGAAATTCTTGTAGTATATGAGCGCGAACTTCTTTGCAAGCAACTGTTTTTGGTAACAAAAGTTTGCCTTATTAAATTATTTTAATTTAAAGTAGGCCCTATCCATCCTTAACGTCACCTTTCCAAATCAAATTATCTGATTCCATACCGTAGGTGGATGAGAATCAGCCATCTTCTGTACAACGCGTAAAAATGTTCGACATTTCGAGTCAAACTTTATCCGATGTGAAGATTTCAATGTGCGTTGACTATTGATATACATATATATATATATATATATATATATCTAATGGGTATTATTGAAATAAGGAGAGCTTTCTCTGCTGAATGATTGTGCAATCCAGCCAAACATTTAGTGCGGTTTATGCTGTCGGCACATAAGCTTGCGTGTTCCAAGAGTAACGAAATGTCCTCGAATTTTTTGTTCAAGCGAGGCATTCGTTAGTCAATTTCTCGTCCACATTCAAGCGGTCTTTATTTGCATGTGCAATGCATTCGAGCCATTAGATTGACAAGGGTAAACGCCGCACAACTCGAAAATATCCGAACAACTTAATTTGCTAGCATCACGGCGCATACATATGTGCATACATATAGCTCTTTACTTGCGGATAAATGCAACTGGATTAAAAATACAGTCTTCGTTCCGTGTAGGGCTCAATCAGGCTCATCGATTGTTTTACGGTGTGTGTGGAGAAGAAATGACTGACAGCTCTCATCGCGAATATGTTTTCATTTAATTATTTTGCTGTAGAAGATTTGCCTCAGCCACACTTATAAAAAATACACTTTTCTATATAATACTGCATGCTACCACAGCTTCCGGATGTAGCGAGAAAAGAGACACACTTCACATTTTTCAATTGTTGTTTTTTTTTTTTTTTTGCTTTTCTAACCTAATCAATGTCAAATGACATTGAGTTGTCGTTTGTAACGGAGACGAGTGACCAACAATTTAATCGTTATTTTAACGTATTAAGAAGTCATGTTTAATGAACAGACGCAATTCGAACTTTTCCCTTACTTTGAAAATGAGAATCGTTGCGTCACTTACACCACTAGAAGAAGAAGAAGAAGAAGAAGAAGAAGAAATGAACTGCGGTCTTAGCGGGCATAATTTTAGAGTTGGCACTCTCTAATAATGAAAAGGCTTTTCTTCTCGCTAGAAACGGCATTATTGATAGATGGGTTATATATATGTATGTGTTGCGATAATATCGCTTAAATTCTTTCTTGTCGCGTTACACTATCAGATTACCCAAGACCCACATGAATAATTGAAATGAAATGAAACAATCAACTTTGACATAGTGAACACATTCTTTGGATTCTCTAATAGCGAAATGAGGACACCGTGAGGATAAGAAATGATTTTCGACTTTCGAAGGTCTAATACGAGTTTAGCTTCACTTCTGTTATTTAAATTTAAACCTATGCAGGTTTGTCATTCACTCTTTTTGTATATATGCAGTAAATTTTATATATCGGAATTATTGTACCAGCAGCGGCGGTTGTCGTAGTTCGTTGTACTGGCGGTAGCATTCATATATATTTATATATTTATGTAATTTTGTTTTGCTTCATTTCTCTAATCTCTTAAACTTTTTAAAGCTCTTATATTGTCGTTTGAATATCTTAAGCGTTTTTCGCGTTGCTGTGCGTGCCTCTTTGTATGCCTGCGTACATATATATATATTTTAGAGTTTTAAGTTGATTTTATGCCAAGATTTTTAAGTACCGAAAATACTTTATTAGTGACATTCACTTGAACAAAATACTAATTATGCAAATTGTTTGTAATTTAACAAAAATTAGACAATTTTAATGGCTTCTGCTCTTGCTAGTACTGTTTCTCGAACCATTATTCTTTTTGTTGCCATCGCTATGCTATACACTTGTGTTCATTTTTAAGATTCCTGAAGTGCGTATGCAAAATTTAAAAAGACAAGAACAAAGCGAATCTAACTTATGGCTCGACTATATATATATATAAAAGAAAGACCAAAGTATAAAAAAATAACTAAATTTACTACCAATACCAGCAGCAATTGCAAACATTTCGAAAGACCATAGAAATGATTAAAATAACAGACAGTAAGGGAATCAACATTCAAAATAAAACTAATTACAAACACATTTAAATCCGCCTACAAAGCACAAAAAAAGCAAAAAAAGAAAAAGAAAAAGAAAAAAATGAAAATAAAAAATTCTACTTCCCACTTACCTAGGGTTATTTGTTCTTTTACTTTGCTGCATAAAGTTTTCATTCAATTTTTTTTTTTTTTAAATTAGAAGGGAGGAAAAGAGTGTTGGAAGAGCAGTGTTGGAAGAAGTCACAAAAAATTTGTGCAAATTGCAAATACGTTTGAATTGGTAGCTCGCCTTAATAACTGACAACTAATGTTTCAAGCCAACAGCAGCAGTTAAAGGAATGAGCGGATTGTGAAGTGGAAATGTGGTGGGTGCTGAACGATTCACACTTTAGACAAGTGCTTTAAAAGTAAAACTAACTTTGCCGCCAATGCGGCACCAATCAGTGCGACATCTTAACTTAACGGAGAAGGAGAAGGCATAATGAAGCAACATGAATGAAACTTAACTATATGAATGTAGACCAGCAAACATGTTTTAAAACATTTAAATGTTTATATCATATCCACAATGTGTCGCATTCTGTTCGCTAGGTTATTTTAAGTAAGTAAGAAAAAATATCACTGTGCAGTTATTGTTTTAATTGCCAATGCCATTGCCATACGACTTTGTTGTTTTATGCCTTAAATGCGTCAAAAACATAGAGATAAATCACTAAGGCCACTTGGAGTATAGAAAACAAAATAGATATAGCGCTCGATTTTGGTCGACTTTGATACCACTTTCCCCAAAGTATGCGATTTCTTACAATTCGACTAAATTTTTTTTTGCTGATCATGTTTTTAACGTCCCATCCATCCATACACTTGCAATCGAATCGAATCGCATCGAATCGAATCGAATCGAATGCAAAGGAGAATGGAATTTGAAGACTCGTCGAATTTGAAGAATCACAAGTTCGCCAAGTATGCATTGAATGGCACTTACTTCAGATTTCTTTAACAATGATTCAAACTAATAAAGTTGACCATTTGATCGCGCAAAACTGGACACTGTTCCGATGTGAAGATTGCGTGCATTTAAATGCAAACGACTGTCCCTCACGCATCCCATTAGCGCGCTGCTAAGTAGGTCGAGGTGAGTTTTAAGGAATCGCGTATCGCAGGCTGTTACATAAAGATTAAAAAACTGAATGGATCTTAATCTTTTGTCGCTTCGAAAGGCAACTTAGTTGTGTCCTGCAATAACTTAAAGAAATTAACGTACCATCACACCAATCTGCCGAGCAACGAACAACGTACAATAGTTCAAGTTGTTATTGTTTCTCTCATGGCACTTTTTGTTATTCATTATTCGGGCGGCATATTAAATTGGTCTCGCAATTAGTTACTACGCCGCATCTGCCATATAATCGAACGTGTAACACCGCGTTTCCGTTCCGTAGCTATTGAAGTAAACGTAGTCGATTCTTTTAAACAATTCCTTGGACATTATTCTTCTCACTTGAAAGAAAGTCTTAGTATTGAAAATGTGTAGCTTTAATTGTTGGCATTGGTCGCTTGCTCACTCCGTAATGCTTGAGCTTCGGACTGATCGTGAACAGGGACAAGACATATTTGGTTGATCAGTTTAGGTTAGGCTAAGTAACTAACTGTTTCTGTTATGCTGAGTATCTAAAATTCTTGGTTTATCAGTGAAATGATTTCACTCTTGCGTAAGCGCCAAGAAAGTGTCTTCTCTATCTCTCTTGCTAGTACTATTGCTGTTAGTACTACTGTACTACCACTGTTGCTGCTATTGCTCGGTAAATTTTTTAATTAAAAATAAATTCAATTTCAATTTCAACTGCACTAGAGCCGTATTTAATGAAAGTAATTAACAGTCAAAATGAAGAGAACGAATTAAATCGTTATAGTTTTATTCAGCAACATAAGCATTTAGGAAGCATGTGATTTTGACGTCATTATTTTAACTATAAGAGCTGTACTAGAGATTTACAGGCTTTAAAACCAAAAAGCCCTGTACGAGTCAGTCTCATTGCCTTTAAAAATAATTCAAATGAATTTAAAAAACATATTATATGTATGTATGCATGTATGTATGTATGTTTATATACATATGTAACAACGAACTTGTATTAAATAGCAGAGATTGCAGAGACTGCAATAAGGACCGTAAGACACAATACATTAAACATATGTGATGTTCAATATTAAACAAGTCATGCCACATAGATTATGGCACTTGTGCAAGTAATTAAGTGAACCAAAAATTGTTGGCGTGCCGGGCCGATAGTTGACTCTGACTTGAAGACAACTAAAAATTTGCCCTTCTAGACTCAGCTTTGCGATCATCATAGTGTCTTACAGACAGACAGACAGACAGACAGGCACACAGATTAATAGCCAAGCGTAACAATTATATTGATACGTATACGCAATGAGCAATCGAATCTCTTCTCTGCAATGAAAATAACGAATTCCTTTAAACTAAACCTCGCGCATATATTGACTAAGGACTCGATTCAATTTGTTTTTTGCAATGAGCTGATCGTGTACTTGCAATAAAAATTGTTCCTTTCGTACTACTCTACTACAACAACTACTGCTGCTACTCTGCGTTTAATATTCTGTGATATTGTGACACGTAATTATGATCAACGCGCTTCTCTTCTCTTAAAAAACTTTAAAGATCAAATTCGGAGGATTTCAGACATTAACCAAAATCGCTGCAAGCAATTGCGTTATAAAAAATACAAGAGCATTATAGTCGGGCAAAGCCAACATTTACATATCTTACATCACCTAGTATCTAGTTTTTCGTATACCTATCCTGAAAGCCCGCACATTGGGCGATGTTGAAAACACCACATGACACGGCCCGAATTTAGTTTATTCTAGAAAATTGTATTATTTTTCAGTTCTCTACAGATTAGACTTCCTGCTCGTATAAGAGCTTGCTTTTCATGAAAACCCTTATGTTTGTTGTTGTCTTCTATATAAACGCTTGTAATCCAAATTTCCTATCGTTAATTTTTTTTTTTTGCTAAATTGCTACCGTGGACCAGCTTTCATCGTAAAATATTAAAAATGAAATCTTTTTCAGAAGGGCTTGTCATTTTGGTACTATCCACGAGGACCCCAATCCGTGTAGGATTGGGGTCCAAGAAACTAGACCCATGTGGTTCACATTTCATTCACTTGATTTTTACGTCAAATTGCTATTATGAACAAGTTTTCTTCATAAAACATTAACAATTAGGCTTTTTTGACATATAAGGGTTTACCTTTCCTAAAAATATTTATATGTGGCGGTATCAAGAAAAGGGCCTACGTCGTCCTGCGGATCGTTAAGGTTGATTTCTTTGTCAATTTACTATTACGATCCAATTTTCACTATGAAATATTGAATATTAGGCTTTTTACCGTACCAAAATTTAGTTTCCCAACGGAACGGTTAAATAAAAGTTGGTTCAAAAAATTGCGCCGCTCGTAACAAATTATTTATATTAATTTAGAATGCCGAAATGCTATACACTAAGAGTTTTTTACACATTTCTTTAACAATAACAACGTTTGCAAATCGGTCGTTATATGGGGAGTGCTCGAAAAACTGAACCGATCAGAAAGCGATTTGAAAGCGTATGTTCTCGGATCAAGGCATGTCAATGCACTAAATTTCATCAAAATATCTCAAAAATTGCGACCTGTAACCTTGAATGCACATATACATGGATAATAATTAGACGGACGGGCAAACAGACAGACAAGCGTAGATCGATGATTTTGAATGCAATCTCGTCCTGATGAATAAAGCGATTTCTAGTGCAGTTCGCGCCACGAACTTTCTCATCCACTTTCATCTTCTACAAAGTAGTGTGCGTACCCTTTCCATTCTTCATTAAAAGCCTTCAGCATTATATATCTTCGCTAATATCTTCGTCACACTCTCCATTTTTTGTTTAGGTATAGAACAACTGCATCTGCATTACAGTGAAAACACAGAAAGCCATTCTTAAGAATTCCTTTGACTATGCAGGGGCGTTTAAAAAAAAAAAAAACTTGTTGTTGCTGTTTTCTTATCAAAAAAGATATGCATATCAGAAAACTTGAAAGGCTTGCAAGTATCACGGAAACAAAGAACAAATTTAAAGTACGTATCTCAATAGCTTATATAAATATTTTGACGTCATAGCTGCAGTTGTTTCTCTGTAAATTCTCAAGAAGTGCCTTGGAAAATTTAAAGTTTTGCATAAATTATCAAATGAAATGAGAGAAAATGAGGAGACTCTTAAGGAGGAGCACTTTGCTTAGGGAAGAGGTTGCATTTTAATACCATTAGTAACGTAAATTATGTTAACCATGCAAGAAAATGTCTTCCTATCACAGATTTTCGATTCGCAATCTACATCAATCTTAGTACACGCAAGCGATTGGTCAAATGCTGTATTGTTTAAATATTTACATAGGCTTTGGATATTTTAGTCTATTAGTTAACTTACTTTCATACACATATGCATATATAGGCATAATACTTATAAATTTATACATAACTATTATACGTGTATGTACGGGCGCCTAATAATACATCATAATAGTCATTAGTATTAACGATCGCCAGTGACTGTAAGCAAATTGTTCTTTAATGTGTTAAAAATATGTTTGGGCCGTAATAAGTTCAAAATCATTTGAAAATTTGCATATAAATTGAAAAACATGTTATAGCAAAAAAAAAAAAAAAAAAAAAAGAAGAAAATATTCACAACATTGGAAGAGAAATGCTAATAAAAACAGCAACAACAATAATAACAACAGCAATAGTAATACCAATATAATGAAAGTACGTTGATGAAAAACTAATACTTTAACACATGTGTGCAAGCGCGCTGATGAAAAATTATCAAATATTTTCGCATCCGTCTATGTATGTATGTATGCATGTTAGTTTGTATGTATGTATATATATACTTAAATATTCATACCACCATTTACATACACATATATATGTATATATATATATATATAGAAGCACTCATCTATTATTCGTATTCATATCACTCGCCCTCTCGCATGCAACAACTCCCCTTATACATAAACAAATATCAATTTTAGCGATTAGTTGTGTTAGTGTAAAATGGCGTATTGACATTTTCTCTCTAATGTATATTATGACAGCGATGATGAGAATGATGATGATAATGATGACGATGCCATCACGGAAGTGGTTCTCTTTTGCATATCAAAGTTTGTGGCTATGATTGAAATCAGGTAGGGAATGGCATACGTATACTCCATGCAAACGCATATATATGCATATATATATATATATATATATGTATTATATATTCAAAAATGTTTCATCGCGGAGTGTATTTCACTTAGAAATCCTTAGATATACACAAACATAAACGTATAAGTGATTACTGGAGAGTCATATAATGAATGCTTAAATATTCCATATTCTTCAGGTGGTCATAAACGATTCGTTACTATCTGTCACGTCGTGTGTGACGTACATTTGACTTTAATAACACTTTCATGTTATTTGCATGTATTTCGATCGACTTCCCTTGATATTATTAAAAGTCAACGTAACATTGTTAAGTTGATATTGAAATTTTCCTTTTTTTCTTAGTTATTCACTTAAAACATTCGCTAGTGCAGAGTCAATTCCAAATAACATTATGAGAAAGAAGAAGAAAACTTATGCAGAATCAAAAATCAACTGATTGTTAATTAAGTACTTATAATGTAATTATAATTAATTTATCTAAATACTTAATTTAACTCAATAATTTTTCGAAAATAATGTTAAAAAATATATAGAGGTATTAACGTTATAACTTTATAACGCGAAGGGGGGCACAGCCTCCTTTAGGTGAAGAGAACCAACAATGTCTTTGATAAAACCCAGCATGCATCGCTCCTCATATACGTAGATTAGCTTGGGGCTGCGTAAGTGTACCGAAGTTATCACTCAAGAAACTCGACCTAGAGCAATTGATGCAATTGGACCGATCATTAAAAAAAAACATATTGAACGCGATTTTCCAACATGACGACGTTCGATATTACGACTGATATTGCGAAGCCTGTCTATGCAGTTCTAGTAGGAATCAGCAAAGCATAGCCCGCCGTTGTAGTCACATGGTATTGCTGCGGCTAATTGGTTATCTGTTCGCGAAACGTTTCGACGCCTATGCGGAGTCTCTCCTTTTGTGGATAACTTCAACAGATCACTTGTTTCTTATGACAAAATTTTCAAAATCGCAGAATGGAAAATACTTTAAATAGTACATAAAAGTCATAAAACTGGCAAACGCACCAAAGGATCAAGGCGTAACCAATACGAACTGATTTAAGGTAGTCTGCTAAATTTCACATCAAGTCTGCTGAATTTCACATCATGTTCAAGATAATTTAAGATTGAGTATTAATTGCTTTTGAGTGTTTCAAGCTTCTACACATCTAAAGTGGGCTGTGTGGTTATATGGAAATTGTGAAAGTGTGACATCGGAGTAAAGCGAGTCCCATAAAATAATACCTAATGATGATTCCGTAAATTCGCCATCCCGGCATTGTTCGTGCGAATCACATACACGGTCGTAACTTGGCGGACGATCGGTTTCTGTTGAAATTTTCCTCTTCACTCTTATCAAAAACAGGGAAACAAAAAAGAGGGGCAAAGAGGCCAAGACGGATACAATGACATATACATACATATTGGTGTAGGTAGAACTTAATACTCTCGATAATATTGAATAAATTTAATACCCGTTCTGTTGAACGGAAAACACAGGCAAGTGGAAAGAATATTCTCTCACTATGATGAAAACCAACATAAATGTAAAAGTGCGTCGTCAGTTTTTATGTTTAATTACAATAAACAGATATGCAGAGATCTTTGTGCACGCAACATATATATCCAGACGATCGTATAGTTGTGTGTGTGTGTGTGTGTGTGTGTCAAAAAAAAAAAAAAAATGCGTACATTTACGCAGCAAAAGTTTATACGAAACGAAAAATATTTTAACGCACAGAGACGGCTACTCTCAGATCGGTTACTTATTGCTTTTAGTATGCGTGACAGTATAACGAAAGCGCAAAGCTAATAGCCCAGAATGCAAACGCACATATGATGGATATACTCCAAAGTACAGCATTATCAATATTGGCAGCAGCAGTAATTCAATATAAGGGCAACATTTGTGCGCACATTACTCCACAGCTGTGTAGGTGTTGTCAATGTAATTAAAGTGCAATGACTGTGCAAAGTACGGTAAGAAAAAAAAGAAAAAAAAAAAAAAATGAAGAATAAAAAAAAAAAAATAACAAAAAGGAAAACGAAAAATGTCTATGAGACAAAAACTTGCTAACTAGGAGATGAAGTTCATGGTATGAACTAGTTTGCCAATACTGCCATGGTAATGAACGTAAAGCCAAGCGGAGCAAAGCCGAGTGTTGCAAAGGCAAGTAAGCAAATTAAAGACCGAACTGATGTCAGGCGTAACACACAAGTATAATAATACACAAACAATATTTGGGCAATAACTTACACACACACACACACACACACACACACACACACACACATGCATGCATGCATGCACACATATATATATATATATATATATATATATATATACAACTTACTTTAGATGCATCCCATTGGATTTTGAGTCGTTGCAAACAACCCAACAACAAATAGTCTGTAATTATCGACAAACAAGATTCTTTCTTTATTTGTGTTTACGTGTTCGGTGGTTGTTCGGTTGGTTACTATTCTTTGCTTTTATGTATGAGTGCGCACGTATTTACGTATACATGAATGTATGTAAATATGTTTATGTGTGCATATGTGTTTGTGTTAGTGTGGGTGTGCATTTGCTTATAGTATTCGAAGCGATTGTATTACAAATTGAAAGGCATGTGCATGCACTCACTACAGTTTTGTACAAAATATGTTTACATAAGTGAAAATTTCTCACATACATTCACGCATTCATACACACTTTTGCTGTTGAGTAATTTGAATGCTTAAGTATATTGAAATGTAGATGAGTAGCATTATGAAGCGAAATGTATCAGTTTTGTAAATAGCTTGAGAGACAATAAAACTCTTAAGCAGTTCTTGTCATCAATGTCAAGTTTTCCGATATTGCATCGGCTCTCTGTCTCCTATATCTTCTTCTTGCTTTTCTCACAAATATTTCATTCTAAAGGATAAGAATAAATTCTTTTCAGTTTATTGTCCATTATATTTGATTTGTGGCATATTGTGGCATTTGCCCACAAAACACTCTCTTCACTGTCTTCAATATTGGTACATGTGTGCGTGCATGACGCTATCCCTGTCCCTGATATGGCCAAAATGAGAAAAAATGAAGAAAAAAAAAAGGGAAAAATTTTATGCCCAACAGACACGCAAACGTAACCAATTATTATCGAGTACCTGTAATAACTATGAGTCGAAGCAAGCCCGAATTTTCATAAAAGGTAGAAAGCCATCAGTTTCTGGGTTGGAATTTTTCGTTGAGTGGTCAGTTGCCATTAATCAAGAGAACAATATTTTTATACTTTGAGGCTTATTTGATGAACGCACAAATACACGCACACGCACACGCACAAACCATTTCTCTAGTATGCTATAAAACAAAAATAGACGAAGCTGACCAGCAACAATATTCATTTGGAAGCTTCATTGTTGACTAATTAAGTTAGCAAAGCCGTTAGTAGTCATGGCACAGAGACGGAAAATTCCATTTGATTTCATTTAAGAGAACACCGAAGGAGGAGGAGAGGTCCTTGAGTTAAGCTTAGCATAAAGTTTAGTGATTCTTTGTGCATTTAATAGACTTTAATGAACTGCAAGAAGATATAATTCTAAAATTCTTGCACCAAACTCTACCAAACTCTATTAGTTGAAAATTTATTCTTTGCAATTTATCACGTTTTACTTATTGGCCTTTTGAAGTGAAATGCTCGCTTAAGGTTCATTTCTTTTATCAAGAGCTAAAAAATTTACACTACATACTAACTATTCATTCTTTGTATGTTAAACTTTTAACATAAACTGTAATAACTAATATTACTGCTAATGCATGCTAGCATGCAATAATCAACTGAGATCGTTTTGCGCCCGTTCATTAAAGGGCCAGAGTAGCCAAAAGTGGCCCTTCTTAAAAATATCGTTGCTACTATCTTTCCAATTGCAATTGAATTCTAGTTGAATTAATATATATATCTCCGTACAACACGATTTTCGAGCAGATTTTCTTGCAGAGTTCGATAGGCTAACGGCCAGAATAAATCCGGCTTCACTTCTTCATTTGTTTTTTTTTTTTTTGTATCTGTAAAGAGCTTAGTGTTATATAAATCTATGCAGTCTTGAATCGAGTAGGACGTGGAGTAGTTATGTCCGTCCACCTGCCCGACGTCTCGTTTTAGAACATACAAGGTGTAAATCTAACTAAGTTAATACAAATCTGTAGGCGGTCGAAAATCTGTGCGAGTAGGATCAAGTGCCACATTGATAAGATATATAATATATGAGGCGTAACTCTAGGGGCTTGCGAAACAAACTGTAAAGCGTAGAAAATAAATAGCAGATGTATTAACATATTCCTCGCGACAAATAGTTCATGTCGGCTTTGCTTTTGACTTTATGTCACGACTTCATGTTATATTTATATTTGTCTCGTCCTTCGGGCAGATAATAACTTTTTTGTCTTCTTGTGTATATTGAATTTATTATGTTTATTGGATTTTCAAATTTTTAGATATAATAAAATTATGTCGAGCGTTTATTACAAGTCCAATGATTCAGTTAGCAACTGTTTAAGTAATTAAGTGAATATCCCTATGCGGGCTGTAATGGCAGCGCAACTAGGGCCTCTCAGTAATGATTCGCCTTTGCAATTTTTTATCGCATCTGTGTTCGTAGTTGTAAACTGAG
>NW_023998414.1:40031764-40052609 GCF_014805625.2 Glossina fuscipes
GAGAGAGAGAGAGAGAGAGAGAGAGAGAGAGAGAGAGAGAGAGAGAGAGAGAGAGAGAGAGAGAGAGAGAGAGAGAGAGAGAGAGAGAGAGAGAGAGAGAGAGAGAGAGAAAGAGAAGGAAAGATTGAAAAATTTAAGGAAAATGAATACACACATACACACATACACACACACACACACACACACACAGCAACACATATTCATGCATACACGGCTGTTAGGTTAAAGTCCCTAAATAGGTTTCTCATCAATGAAGCTGCTTTCTGTTGTACATAAAAATGCATATGAATGTCTGTTTATGTAGATTTGGGAATAAAAAAAAAAAACCAAAAAAAACCAAAAAAAATAAAAGAAAGTACAGTAGCGGTGGGGAACAGAAGTAAGTATATTATGTGTGAAAAGCGGCTGTATTTTATTATTCTTTTCAACAGTTATGGTAGCTGGCTGGATATGCAATCATATCCTAAGGGATCCATTCTTTCAAAAAATGAAAAAAAAAAAAAAAATCAACGAAAAAAATAAGTAAGAAATTATATAAAAAGCAACGCCAATACAGGTGCAAGTATATATATATATATATATATATATATATATACGTTCATGTTGATGTTCATGTTCACGTTCATGTTCGTGCTCGTGTTCTTATATAGTATAAATGGTGTACATTCTGCATAGCTTTGATGGCAAATATTTCATGCATCATACGTACATACGTACATACGTATGTAAAAATGAATGCGTGAATATTTCGCATATAATAAATTTTTAAAATGCTAGCAATTTTTGTTCAAATTTAAGAAAAACAAAAAATGATAAAGAAAAACCAAGAAACGTTGCTGGATTTTAAGAAAATTGAATTTCAAGCCATTGCTACGCCTTTACGGCGCCGAAGGCCATGAAAAGGTAAAGACTATTCATGCATTATCGTATTACTTTAGTAATTTCATTCTTTTTAATTCATCAATTTTTTAAAATAAGTGCTTTCCTCTTCTTCCCCTATGCCAGAAAAAATGTTCATATTTTGTCTAATAAAATGTTTGTGTAATTTTTTTTATGCTATGTAAATCGCGCTAAAGAGGATAGTCTGTTTGTTTATACGATTGTGATAATCGGATGCACGCAACCTATTAAAATTTGCAATGCTCGGAATGAATGAATGAATGTACAATACTAAGCAGCTACGATAAATAGACAAAGTGCGACATGGTGACCACGTCAGCGTAGGCGTTGAAGAAACCGGAAGACAAGCGTGTACACATGAAAGCGGAACTTTTCCATAGGAAATATACGTTTACTGAAACTAAAGCGATATCAAATATTTTATTCGAAATATCATCTACCCATCGCTAACTATACACATATACACATATTGATCTAAACAGAATACACAGGAATAAAGGCTGCTCTGCAAATGTCTGTCCCAAAGGGCTCGAGCGTGGCGGGCAAGCCGCATGGGTTAGCACATCTCCGTCGAGGGTTTCCGCAGTACCGCGAACCGGTTTTGCTGTGTGCACGTCATGTAAAAAATTATCCCAAATTGCTTTTGTTGATATTATGGGTTTTATGTTTTATTTTTTTGAAACAGCGACGTGTTGAAATCAATTAATTGCTGCTGGTATCAACCATTTGACAAGACTATCACTGCTAGCAACACAGTTCCCTTCCACCAAGCGCTCAATATCATCTTCTTTTCGAAGCGATTCATCCTCGCAGTGGATGCGGGTGGTGCGCCTGGATCTATCCATGAATTTTTAAACCTGGCATTCACTTTCCATTCCTAGTAACGGCAGGATGCGAAAACAATTTTCTTTTGTATCCTTCGGTCAAAGAAAAAATGCGGTCAGCGAATATTTTTTATTTATTGTCGGAAAAAATATCGTTTCGTTGCAACATGTGTTGGTACTTAGTAGATATCCAAACTATAAAAAACAAACAAACACACACACACACACACACACACACACGTATTAGGCAGGTATGTCCTTTACATGTTATTTTATGGCCGTCTAGGGGTAAATTTCGATATCATGCACTACACACCTACATATATTCTAAGGCTATCTCAGTGGGACAGACCTTCTACCGATATTCTTTTTTCCCCAGTCATATATTTAAAGTTCTATTGGGAAATATTTAAACTTGTTTTTGAATTCCATTATCCAGTCATAGGATTACTCGCATAGAAAATTATGCAAATTTTTTAATAGCTTTAAAGCGGCTCCACTCGTGCTTGAAAAGCTCGAATCGAAATTTGGGCGTTCTATGTTTCTCCTCCGAAAATCTTACCGACATGCAATTACGGAAAATTATAATGCGGTTGACAGCTAGACCGTTTTCGAGTACTTAAATTTATCGAAGTATGATCGTAAGTTTCGGTACTTTGAACCTAGATTCTGATATTATTTACGGTATACATACGTTTAGGTGTATTTCTGCGTTCTGGAAGCCAAACGATAAACAGACCACTTTCCACCGGTGTACAGACATTTTTTCTTTTCTTCAATATCAATACTTCACATACATCCAACAAAATTTTTACACCAGCTAGCCATGTCTTAGCGACTCGACTACATTTAATATCAACTAAGCAATTTTTCGCGCTGTAGCAGATTGCATTATCCGTTGTCAATTTGCTGAATTCTACAAGAAGAATAGGGCAAAGAATAAAACCTATTACAGAGGCTGTTACTTGCACCAACTTCAGAATGACTTCAACCCAAATAAAACGAAAGCAATGTATTCTGCGAAAGCTTGCACGAGCGTTCAGACCCATTTCGATCAACAGTACACTGATTAACCAAAAGACTGGTTAACCTTTCAGTTTCTCGATCATAAACGCAAGTCTAGCGGCCCAAGAACACTACTCTGAAAGTCTTAATGACTGTTAGTCCATCTGATGATTTACCCTCGTACGGATCTTTCCCCAAAAAAACACTCACAATCCGCTCAAAAATAAAATTTCCCTCTCCATCATTTCGAACCTTCCCGATTATATTAACATAAGGATATGTTATCAAATCCCTTTCAAAGCAAACTGGTAAGACGACGTACAAGTCTCTCTCCATTGGGTTCCCATTGTTAGAGCCCTGTGAGGGCTTTACTTCTGACTAAGCTAAAGAAAGTCTGAAAGTCAAAATTATCAGACCGTCTTCCTTTCAGATGACAGTGTCCAGGGCATGTGAAATATCCAGCAGGTGCACAAGTTATTTAAAATTTTATCGTATTTTCGATAAGCTCACCCCTATTCCCCTCTGAAGCTCTATACAGAGTAAATGTGAAATATATCTTAATCCTTTTGGGCCAATAGTCAGTATAAAAAAGAATTTTCCACAGGTGACTCCAAGAGAATGGTTCCACAATTTATGCCAATGATGGCTGAGTTGGTCAACGAGTATTATGTTTCGTGGTGGTTAAGTAGCCGCCTCGCGACTCAAAATTCTGAAAGAGCAGATAGATTTTTATTAGGACCCATTGTTTGGCCAAGTTGTGTGTTATCCGAAAGTTGAATAATGAAGAGCGCACATCTTGGTCACATGCGATTTTTAAAAGTAAAGTTTCTAAAAGAGCTCCTTCGCAGAACCTACGCCTAGTGCATCGAAATTCAGATAAACCGTAATTAAGGATAAAATTGAAGTTTACGGATATTTTAGTAAAGAATTCTCCGGCAGTCCGGGCTTGCAGTGCATTGAAAATTCACAAACGACTCCGATAGCTTTTATAAAAACATCAACGATAAGAGACATGTTTTGTGCTGAGGCAGATTTGTGTGTGACTTGTCTATGCTTGTTCTGTCTAAGCAAATATTACTCGCAGAGAAGTTTTATTAATTCTGATGAGTTTCGTTTTGGTTTATTTTCTAAATATGACTTTAAGCGCAATAAATGTGTAGAATTGTGGGCCTCCTTACCCGCCGAATACAATCTTCCTGTATTGTTTCATCTCCCACTTAAATATTTATTAATATTTTATAGCCTTTCATATGTATACGAAAGGAGAAAAGTGGAAAAGTGTGAAAAGTAAAATACTTGCAGAGAAAATTTAATTTGCAAAGAATATAAATATTTGATAATTTCTCATATGTATGTATGTATGTATGTATGTATGTATGTATATAAATGCACACACACACACACACACACATACACACACATACACACACACATTGTCATAACATTTTAATAACGAGAGAAGAGTAAATCACCACCACAAACACACGTTTATTCCTTTCTGAACGCGCTTTTCATATATGAAAGTATAAGTAAGTATCTCGGTTAAAAAATTGTTTGTCTATATATTTGTATAAATAATAAAACATGTTCATATGTGTATAGTCAGTCTTGGCATATGTATGAGTGATTTGCGCTTTGATAAAAGTGTTGGCATAAAAAAGCCATCAATCTCTTAAGCTGTCAATTTAATTCTATTGAAAATTCAATAACAGGCTAAAAATGTATGCACATGCGTATATACAAATATATGTGTATGTATTTATATGTATATGAGAGGGTGTATGGAATTGTAATACTTATCTAAAATGTATCCTTAAGACATATGAAAATTATTTGAATTTTCAGTTAAGTAAAAATTTGTTTTTATTTTGCTTTTTTTTTGTGTTTTTTTTTTTTTTGCTTAAGGCCATACGCTTTTAAAAGAAAGTGCTTTTAGATGACTTTGAGAGTTGAGTAGTAGTGAGAACTTGAAATTTATTTAAAATTGTGTAAAGGTATTTTTGGTCGTCTAGGGTTCATAGAATGATGAGTGATTTACATGGTGTACATACATACATACAAACAAACATACATACATACATACATACACACATATTGGAATTCCTTATGAATGAGAAACGTTGTACATTCATTCAAGTTTGATAAGTACTCACAGTAGTAATCAATTCGTTTCCTTTTTAACCCCCAGCACACATTTCACATTTCATCACATGCTTTTATTTAAAAACTAATAAAAAATGTTTCCACAACAATATTGCAGCGAAACATTCACATATTTTGTAATGCTTGTTGTATGCGACTTTATGTAATATTTTTTTATTTTTCATTTTTTATTATCACAACGACAACAGCAACGTTATAAATAACTATACACAGAATATTACATACATATATATCCATCTACATGTATGCATATGCATACATATAAAAGCCATTGGGAATAAAAGAGAAGAAAAAAAAAATTATTTTTTATATTTATATAATATTTTTATATATATATATACATATGTAAAGTAAAAATAACGTAACATTTAATGCATTCAAGCACACAGACTTTCAATATTTATTGTTATACATATTTTACGTTATATTCTTTCAATTCAAAGGAAGTGTGCGTTTTTTTTTTTTCTTTTTTTCCCCCCCGTTTAATATAAATGTTTGTAGGGGAGTGAACGCAATTGCGTTCAAAGAAAAACAGCGTAAACAGTTGTATTAAAAATGACGAAATTCCCATGTGTTCCGATCATAAGTATAAAATTTAAATATATTTGAATACAAGACCAAACAGGCATATAAACAAACCATTGAAATGATGTTTTATTGAACGATAAAAAGTTTCTTTTATAAACCTTGTAAGAAAGTTGCAAAAAAAAAAAAAAAAAAAGAAACAAAAATCAAAGATTGCAGCGATTACTTCAAACAAAGTAAAAGAGATAAAGCTAAATGTCTTCCTCACTTTCCATAAATAGTGAATACAAAGTATGAAGTGAAAGTATGCTAATTGTGGTCGCGATGAAGCGAAGGGAGGGGTATGTGCAAAAAGCGCTGATTTAAAAAATAATTAAGTGCACTGAATAATGGTCGACAAAGGAACTCCCCGTCTGCTTGCAAATTTTTCTATTGTATTATGTGAAATATCCGTTGTTTTGAGCATAAACTTAAAGAACAAACTTTATTTTCCATGTTTGCTTTAATCTTTGTTTCCTTGAAAACTTTTTAACAACAAATTATTAATTGAGTTTATTAAAACCGCTCTAACTAGCTTCCAAATCTAGCCGATAGTCTTAGTAGTAGTCGTCCTAGTATTCAATCTACGTTTCAGTCTTAGCATTTAATCCTTTGGTCTCAATTAAATTGTGCTAATAACAATAATAATGTAATGAGCAATGCCATGCCCATCTCTTATGTGATCCTAGCAATGTCACTGCCATGTGAGAGCGGAAAGCGGTTTCATCTCTATTGGCATAAAATGAGATGCAAGCAAATAATTTATCTTCATCTGCAGAGTTTTTCGAGGGAAGCAATCGAAATGAATGATATTCTAAGGTTATATAAGTATTGCGGAACACGACGAAATCACTTTTCCAAATAAATTTTCAAACAGTAATAGCTTCTGACAAAAACACATTAGTCCTCTATTGACAGGCAACCTTCACATATTTATTTTTTTAAATTATCCAGTATATGGCTTTAAAAGGCAACAAAACATGTCGCTAATAATGTTCATCAATAAGCTTCCTCTCTTTATGATTTGTGAAATCAGTAAAGATAACGGTCAAGGACATTCTTTTATTTCTATAGGTATATGGATTGAGGTTAGATGATAACTTTAGCAGAGAATATAAGATCGCATAAGAGTTACTACTACACTGGCCACAATAACTCAGTCGAGATACTATGTTTTCAGCAGATATACATTTCTTCTTGTGTAAAAAAGGCGAAAGCCTTAGATGCTAGTGCTTTAAGACTTTAGTCTTGGAATTTATTCTCTGGCCAAATTTATAATAATAATAATAATAATAATAATAATAATATAATCAAGCATGTGCGCTTACATATAAAGAGCAACT
Source organism: Glossina fuscipes (assembly GCF_014805625.2). NCBI lineage: Eukaryota > Metazoa > Arthropoda > Insecta > Diptera > Glossinidae > Glossina > Glossina fuscipes. The sequence continues at coordinate 40,038,564 of NW_023998414.1, forward strand.
ATAAAACATCTCTGTTCGCCCAAGCAAAAGAATCTTCGTTTTTTGCTTAGCACTCAAAAACTAAAAAAACAAAACAATAAGCTATGAAAACTTGCTCGTGCCATGCCCAAAATCTTAAACATCGGCGATGCCGTTCCAACCTCATAGTGTACCGATATTTAATTATTTTGCCAAAACGTTTATAAAACCCGGAAGAACGTATTTAAAACGACGTAGAGCTGACGCATTCTCGATCAGGTTCGAATACGGCAGGACCATCTATATTGCATAGCATCTGCAGTAAGCATTCGCGTACAATGTAACATAAATCGAAAACTTCGCAGCTTTCTGGGTTTTTTGTTCATTACTCGTAAACTGCAAGAGAAATTAGCCACACCCATTAAATAGGTGTTTTAGGAGAAAGGTGATGAATATAAAAGATTCGATATGCAAATATTTGAAATGAGACGGTGGATGAATCTTATAAGTCGCGATAGCCGCCTTTAAAGCTAAGATGCACGAGTAGCCGTCAAGTATTTCTTTAGACATTATTTCGTTATTAAAATCCGTCAAATCAGAACCCGAAGGTCTATTTAATCAATCAAAGTACGTAATATGATAAATGCTTTTAATATTCCATGAGAGAGAAAGAGAGAGAGAAAGAGATGACACTTACTATACATGCTCGAAAGAGATAGTTAAAGAATTTAAAAATTTCAGTATATTCATCGCTGTATCATGCTCTATTATCGTTATCGCGCTAAAAATTGGTCAAGATTAACGGAAACTATTTGGCTGAGGCTGCTTAAAAGCGATCCTAATCGGTTGGTTAGCATGTTTATAACTAATTCAAACCCTAACGATCTTAATATGATTTGCTCAAGTTGCTGAGTTTTCAAGGTTCACCTCAAGGAGAATGTACATATATTTCCCGCATGTTTTTTCTCGAATAAAGGACTACGTGGAAGTGAACTTTTAAATGACAAATAATTCAAAAATGAATTTTCCCTTTTTTAAGGTTAAAAGTTATTACTTAACATGCAAAGCCTTGCATTCGCAACTATACATATATTAGACACGCATTCACATTAGAGTTTCATGTATGTGCATATAATTATTTTTATATAGGTATGTATGTACATATTTTAAAGGTTTCTTTCTGTACAATCTTCACTAGTAGTGGAGATGGCATAAAACTTAACATATAAACTGAAATAAAAAGAAAGAAAAGGCAAAAAAAGAAAACGCCGGTGGGGGTGGGGGTGGGGGTGGGGGGACCTAACTAAAAAACATTGTCCTTCGTTTGTCGTTTAATGAGATGTTAAGTAAAATGCAAAAGTCAATCTTGTGTTACTGTTTTTTTTTTTTTTTTCCGCTTTCACATACATCAACAACAACAATAATAATAATAATAATAAGAAGAAGAAGAGTAAGATGGGTCCGTCAACAGCATTTGCATTAAACATCAACACATATGGATGCATACGCTAGCGTGCTTGCACTTTGCTTGTACACTAATACACACTTGAGGGGAAAGGAAAATGCATTTTCCCCCCTTTTCCACAAATATTCGTATATATTACGTCACCGTTGTTGTTGTTGTTGTTGTTGTTGTTAGGGGTTACCGCTATGCTACTGCTGCTGCTGATGATGATGATGATGATGATGATGATGGCGATGATCACGATGCTGTTTGTTTGGTTTTGCCTGCTGCTGATGAATTAAACATTTTCATTATATGCTTTTCATATTATTTATAAGAAGGGAAGAACGGAAAATAAAAAAAAATAAATAAAAAATAAGAAATACACTTAGCCTTTAGTATGCTTTGCATGTGTTTAATTTACATTGTAAAACCAACTTTTACACATGCACCAACACATACGTATGTATGCGTATGCACACATGCTTTTTTCCCTTCTTTTTCTTTTTTTTCTTTTTTTATATCAAAGTTTTTGTTGTTAAGTAATAGAAAAACATTAAGTAAGTATACGGGTTAGCATAGAGGAAAGAGGAGAGAGAGTGCATTAAATATGCTTATCACCTTTTTCTTTGAAACATTTTTTTGTATGTAATGGTAATCTTTGTAATTCCTTTTTTCAAAAATATTTCTTAGATGATTTTTAAAAAGCTATTTAACAAAATTTCCAAATAACATATCTCAGATTTTTGTTTTTTTTGTTTTTTAACGAACAATCATTCATTTATTCATTGATTCGTTCATTTCATGGTAACACGATTTGTAAATGTTACGTTCTCCTCGAGTTCTTTATATGTAGAATTTTTCGTATGAATTCATTTCTGACCAAACCTAAAGCACGATTTTTTGCTTTATGAATGAAAACAAAGAGGCCAATAGGAAAGAAAAGATAGCTTTGAGCCAAGTGAGAAGATATGCCTACACAAAAATAATTAGGTAACGTCAAATCTTACCGTTAAACAGTTAATTTGTGAATGACAAAACCACTGGACACTGCAAACGGCAACATTCGGAGCGACTATGGACACGTTGCAAGTGCTTATCGAATGTAATGCCGAAGCAAATCAGAAAATTATATTTTTCATGCCATCGCTCTCATCGAGTTTTGGTCCAGGGCATCGTCTTGCTGGAACAACGTTTTTCTCTTTTGGATGTGAGGCCTTTCTCGCTTGCTATTGTTGGTCCAGTTTGAGCAAACGCCGCACCCACTTCGAACAGAGCACTCTCGTAGACAAATGCTTGGTTTTCAGTCTGCCAAACGAGTGTTTGACCAGTTTTTACATTGCCTGGACCAATTTCGTTTTCGGGTGATCAGAGGGTCCAGCAATTTCGGTGTTTGTACCACCAAGTTAAAATTTAGCATATCAATCAATAATAGTTGCTATCGCTGGTGCAAAATCGCCAAAGCGCTTATCAAGTCATTGTTTATTTTTACCCATCAAGGAACGACATTTTATTAACGCATATGAGCCGCTGCCAACACTATTTCCTTGTTTTCAGACCGGAGACTTATTGAATAATGTATTCCTTAAATACAATCAAATAAATTTAACTTAATTTTCGATGAAGAATAAAAACTCATTTGCGGTTTTCATTAAAGCAAAGAAACTTTGATTGTTCGATTGAAAACAAACTTATTTTTTATTCCCAATTATCAGGCGATACAGTGGCAAATATATATTTTATTTACCCATTGAAAAATGTAGTAAATTTATTGATAATTTGCATATCTTTTAAAGTGCAATAATATATCAAAAAAAAAAAAAAAATAATAATAATAATAATAAAAATAGAAAAATACTTTAAAATAATATTGAATGTCTATCGATTAAGCAAGAAAAAATTGTTAATCCATCAGCCGAGGGGACGGTTGTTTTTTCTTGTCAAATTTCCTTTTTTCTTAAGCTTCAATAGATTTTCAATATGCTTAACCCATAAATTATCGCATGCCGCCTTAAGGGGAACATATGTATGCTATACGTTTTCATATGAAAAAATGAATTTTCGGTTTTTGGCGAATATGTATATATTACACAATATGAATAGTGTGTCATTGCGGTTTGTTACACAATATGCTCTCTAGTAAGTTAACATTGGAAAAAGGCAAAAAAGCCAACCGTATTTAAATTATAAAAAAAATTACTCGAGTGGAAATTCATGTCAATAAATAACGAAAGTTGTGATGACGAATACGATAACGATTAAATATTATTGGCACAGATACACAGTGAATGAAATTGAATGTAAAATTAAAAAAAAAAAAAAAACAGCACAACATCTTTTTAAAATCATTTTCGTTTTTTTTTGTTTTTTTTTTAAGTGCTTTTTCCGCTAAACAAAAGAAAAAAAAAAGGGGAAAAGAGGAAGAGGAAGAGGACAATTCAGAAATCGATCAATTTAGTTGGGAAGTGATGGACGATATTCGATGGATGTCTACCGTACGGTAAACTGCAAACACCATCATCTGATTCGAAATTGACTTTCTTTCAATTCTCAAATTAGTTTTCCTAAGCAGCTGATGCCAATTTATATTAATTATGTCAGCTGTCAAGAGCTTTGTTTTTCTCATTACATTATCGCACAAATCGCGTAAAATTTTGGAACACCATCCATATGTAGCCATAACCACTGCTCCTACATACAAGAAAGTATGTGATAGTATGTATGTTTGAATTTGTTGTAGGAATATCTTCTTTCTTGATTTGCGTACGCAGCAATTAGGATATTTTTCGATGAGTTTGTCTTTAATTCGTTGAATAAATTTTGCGTAGAAAGTGAGTGGTGCGTGAGTTCTTTTACTAAACATAAGGTATCGGAATCTTTCATCGTCACGCCCATATATTCGTTCAAACGGTCCAATCCATGGTCTTGACTCCTTGCCGTTAAGCAATTACTCTACCTCGGTCGACTCCATATCAACTCAGTTAAGACCACCATCATGCTATCTCTTTTAAATTCATTTTATTGATTCTTTATTTCACTAATCAATTAAAATGATTTTTTATATATCCATTCGTGTTCTTACTTGCGCTTTTTTACAAAGATTGCTTACATTCATTTTAATTTACTTCTTCTTTCCCATTCCATACGTTGCTTCTTCTTCTTTTTGACATATATACTTTTGTTTTTTTTATTTCTTGATTTGACGACGAGCCTGAGCGAGCCGAGTTAAGATACCTATATGTTCTTGGCTTTGTTGTCTTCCCACGTCATTCTTAAGCACATTTTAGTGCACGACTATTCCGCATTTCTAATTAATCAAGGGGAAAGAGTCATTGTCTCTTCGCATTAACGTGTACCGCCGAATGTGTAGTGTCAAACTAATTTTTCTTAACGAATCAATGCAACACACCGAGCCACACTTACCTCTGACATTTACCTAAATAAATCGATTCCATTTTTCGCGTTAGCCGTAAGTACGATGGCTGCATTTGAAATAATAAGCAGATTCTAGAGTATTCGGGGCGTCCTTAAGAAAATGGGAGCATCGTTGCAATAACTCGAACATTGGCTCGCATATTGAACGTGAAAAGACTGCTATATGGCAAACGTAACGTTGGCTTTCTGCACGACCAAGCCTGGACTCATACTACAAGCACTTGTAAAGCAGTGAAGTGGTGTTGATTGTGTGTTTATCCCCTTCATATATTCATTCGACATTGACTCGCCTGTCCAAGTCGATGAGTGATAACCTGACAGTGAGCACTGCCTTCCTCTATATGATGGCATAAACAGTACGCCGTCAAAAAGATGGGGAAAAGGAACTCACGGATATGCAAATGGACAAATATCGTAAATTCGTAAATAAAATCACGTTTGAAAATCACGCAAATGAAGTCTTCCGCATACGAATGCAAAGGCCGCCCATTAATATAGAAGACGTAGATACCTTTGATCGCGTTAAAAGGGTAAAGGGCCTCTTTTTCAACTTGGAAGGATTATACTCATTTTCTTAAATTCGAAACTAGTTGACATTCTTACATAAAGTACAAAAGGAACTATAAGTCTGGTTGACATAAAGCTGCCGTATATGCTTAATCCTCCCTTAATAATATAAAATTTTATGCAATTAACCCATTTTAGGAGCTTTGCATCAAATCCGTACCTTTTTTCTCTCTTTTTCTTCGTTTAGACCGGTCAGTGTCAAACTTTAAGCATAAATTCTAAAGGATTATTTACATTTTTCATATAATTTATTTCTCTACAATGAGGAAAATGATATAAACATAGCAAAAATATACAAATAATAATGAAAATAAATTAAAAAAAAAAAAAAAAAAAAAGAAAAAGAAAAAGTGCTTTAAGACTTTAAGACCCACTTCATCAGGCCATCCAGACACTGACTGATGTTGGTAAATAAATAATAAACAAAAAAAAAAAAAAAAATAAACGAATACTAAATAATATTCCAGCGCAACAAAAAAAAGAAAAAAAAAAAAAAAACGGGAAAAAAATGTGTAAGAAACTTATATCAGCCTTAGGAAGCATCTTTGACACCCACCACGACACACACAGTTACATTAACATTGTATGACGTTGGTGTGAGAGCTACGCGATTAGAACCAAATATTTGAAGCAACTTTTTCCAAATCACAATTTTTTCCACGTTGCACTGGCGCTACTTTTACATGATCCTTACACGTTTCGCACAAGTATCTGTCATGCACTTTAAATTATACTTTGAACGTTTTGAGTGGCCCTTTCGGCCGCCTTAGCCCTAAGCGAATTTGATCGAGCTGCAGTCATTTAATGAGAACATGTACGCCCAGCGGTCACTTAATAAAAGACTATTTACTCAGTTGGGTTTAATTGAGATAACTGAGTAAGATCTCTGACAACAGATGGTAGATGGACTGACGTTTCAGGTTCAAGCGATTTCAAACTTGATTTTAATTGAGATCACACACGACATGTGAGATCTCTGATACGAACGTTACAAACGAATGGATAAATCTAGTACATCTTCGCGCATTGATGGTAAGAATAATAACAACAAGCAAAATGAGGTCGTCAGTTACTAGAGCCTTTTTTCATTGTAAAACTAGAACAAATGTCTGCAGAGCATAACGATAAAGCATAACAATGAAATAAGCTTAAGAAGAAGAAGAAAAAAAAACAAAAAAAATAAAACAAAATAAATAAGAAATTACCATCCACCATGGAACGGATCTTGGCTACCCATTATTTAAGGCAAATATGTAATAATTTAACAAACATTTTTTTGTGGCTATGATTGCACCCTTACTTTACCGGGCATCTATCAATTTTAAACCACCTTTCATCATCACGGCCATAATTATAGTTTCAATCGACTCTTATCTCTCTAGAAGAGAATGACTTTTATTTTCAAATTCATCCGTGAAACGAGAGAGAAAGAAAGACGGACGGACCAAGCATATATTTATGGTTATATACCTATTCATATACGTGACAAGTAATCTAATGCACTTGTCTGGATCGTGCTTCGCGAAATGCTAAAATGAGTAGAAGTTTATGCCGTTGGAGCTGAGAATAGAAACAATGCTAACTAGTATTTAATGTTGAAATATCTTTGTTATTACAATTACGGGGCTTGGCTCCTGGTCTTTTTATTTATCTGGAAAAAGAGAAGAGGGCAGAAAATTACTTTACAGTGCACCGACAACTCGGAAATGAGAAATGATAAAGTGTAAGTGAAACCCCTTAGCCTTGAAACAGAAACTTTGTTCTGGACAATTGCGACATTTTACTTCACGTTGCCGTAACGTAATGATTTTAATGCCTTCGACGTGAATTGGAGGCAACGAGGATAAAATATTATTGCAAAGAATGCTTACTATTGCAGCAAGCAGTTCAAAGGGCCACAATTCTTATTGGGTTGTAACTATTTCTCAGAGACTAAGAGAGGTGCAATAACGGGTGCTTCCGTATTTACGTCATCTGTAGATGGCCAAACGCTCTTTGTTCGTTCAAAGAGCACTCACTTTCAAATCTTTTAGCAATAAAATCCTTTTTAAGTTACTATGCAAGACGGATAATATTATGGAAGGGTCGTGTCTGAAAGAGATCGGTAGGGCCTGCCTGACATAGAGGCGTAGGCAATATTGCCGCCTATAATTTTGAATTAGTTGTTACGTGATTGATTAAAATATGTCTTGGACGAAACTTTTGTTTATCTCTAATAAATATTTGCATAAGGATTTTAATATTCATCTTTTGAAATTTCGTTTTTTTCTTTTTTTTGGTTGTTGTTGTTTTTCAACCCCATCTTTACCCTAAATCTTATACTTTTACGCTCTTGGCGATTTCAATGAGGCACAGGGAATACACGCAATATCTGCGCTGACCTAATCTCAGCAATCTGATCTATTATATAGGCATAGTGTTCATATTGCAGAGCAAGCTCTTCAAGCGCAACCTCCAAGCTCGCTTCAGTAAAAACTAATGTCCGCTCTCACTTCACGATGGATATATGAAACAGGGAAAAAAAAGAATAAAAAAGAATTTCATCCAATGTTCTATTTGTGTGAGGATTTAGTTAAAGGAAAAAATCCTTCAGCTTTCAACGATAAAAGTAAAAGGAATTTTTTGCTTTATCAACTAAACTCTGACATAGTAACGCAACAGGGGCGGGGGAGGGGGGAGAAGACGTAATATTTCAAATTATAAAATATAAGTAACGCGCTATATGTCATTTCTATGTGCTTCGCGAACACTCACATTAACAGTTAATGTTCACATCTAAGCATAAACACTTTATGGTTCTTAATAATATTTCGGACACAGAGCAAGTAATAAAAATTCATAACAATATCATAACGATAGCAGTTTCAACAAATTTACGCACACTGGCACGCATAAAGCGCTTTCAAATTGCAACAACAAAAACAATAAACTAAAGTCATAACTCTTTGTTTACGATTTCAGTAACACACACACACACGTATACAACAAACAGCCAACAAAATACACTAAGGCAGTTATACTAGACATGAGGTGAATCTTGTATACCCAGCCATAACGTACGAAATGAATTAATTAACGCGTTTAGCTTAACTTATATCAAACAAAGTTATGACCAGTTGAACATCTCCTGTCTTCCGTACTTAGTACAAAGAATACTTGAGTTTTTTGCGTATACCGCGAACTATCGTCACAATGCGTCCTCTTTTAGTTACACTGCTTGTCTTTGGAAACACTCGCACGACGATTCACCCAAGTTTTGATGTTAAATGTTGTCGTGCTTGCACGAAGCATATAAACTTTTCATATTTTTTACTCCTTGACTCGAACTCATATCATTGAGGAATGAAATCATGAAACGACATATGATTCTCTTGTCAATATTCTGGAACCCCTACCTGCATCATTGTAAGGATTGCAGAATGCAGAAATGAAAACAAATGACATTCCGAATAGTCTAACGTCAACTGTGACATTGTGTGTGCTTTCTACTTGCCCTCTCTGTAAATGAGGACGCGATTGCACCAACCAGCTGCAATACACGATATATTTCCATTCCGATTCCATTACAAGTCCAACATAATCTGTACTGGCATGTGAAAGCGAAGACTTTAGACTGTTTGTACAAATATCAGTTCGCTTCAGTCGTAATCCTTTTTGCATATTGCCACCACAGTCTAAATATATTCCATCACATCCATTAGCAATAGCGTGCTTTCTCCATATTGCACTAGAGAATCGCCGATAGAGACTCCAATAAGCAAATCGTTTAGGATCGAATCATTGCATCATTGAATCATTGCACATAAGTAGTTTTTGTTAGCCAGCTTTCGCCAAATGTTAGATATCGTTTGATAGATTCGCCTAGAGATCCTCGGCCCTGGTATTCGACAGACCTTGTTCACCAACCCATACTAACACCAACAGCCTAACAAATTTAGTTTACTCTCATTTGCCAATGACCGGTATAAAAAAAAAAAAAAAAAAAATCCATTTTCTTAATATTATATTCTCGAACATATTGATGACGGTTATGATGTTGATGGTAATGGTGATGCTTGCGTTTTCTCGTGTACGTTCCAAATGGTGTATTTGTGTTTGTATGGTTTTTTCGCTTCTATCACGCTGTCCTCTATGGATTTTGGTGGCGTTAAAATAATCATAAAATCTTATTAACTTTTGTTTATATATTTATAGAAATTAAATGACACCGATTATAACGACAACGACGACTACGACGACGACGACAATGACGATGAAATGATATAAAAAAAAAACTTATAATTAAATGTAATGGCATCGTATCTAAATTTAATGATTACGAGTTAAAAGCACAAAAAAAAAAAAAAATAAATAATAAAAATAACGCTTTATATGTATATTTATTCATATGTCGGTTTAAATCGATTTTCATAGATGCTATTGTGCAAAAAATGACAGGAGAGGGATACGTAAATACTCTTATCGCACAAATTCACTTTAGAAATTTCATCAAATATAATAAATATCAAGCCTATTGTCATATTCAAATCAATCAATGTATTTTATTTAACCTTCTGGACGACCAATATCCTACAAATTATTTACAAATTCACATACGTCTGTAAGTCAATTTCCGTATGTCCTTCTGCTTTTCGCAATTGTAACTTATTGAAAAGTTCCAAGAGAGAGAGAGAGAGAGAGAGAGAGAGAGAGAGAGATATTTAAAAATGCGAATGCGTTGCTGATAATAATACGAAACTCTGAAGAATCTCAACGGTTATCCTATAAAGCCTTCAAGTCCTTCAAGAAGAGGTGTCATTACGAGTTTCGCACCAATTGTGACCTGTGTTGCATCGCAGTGCTGATAAGTTAAGAAATAAAGTTGACAAAGAGAAACCCGGACGTTTGCAGTTGAAGCCAATTTCCAGTGTAAAATACATAACTCTTCTTATTCGTTTTCTTCTTCTTCTTCTTACGTTCTTCATCAGCCCTTATTTATGCCAATACAACTCTCTACCTAATTATCCATTTAATATTTAGTTCTTTGATTGTCTCGTCAAAAAAAATCTACTCACCGAAAGCCGTTCCGTTCATTTATTCCTACATATCGTGCTCTCATCCTACATAGATACATTTATATTTGATCATTTACTCAGGCGACTCTACAACATTGCTAGCAATGCTAGCTTCTACCAGAGAGTAGTTCAGAAACTAATTTTCGGAAAGCAATTAAATCTTCTTCTGTCTCCGAAATCAGACTATTTTCTGATTAGTTATTCTTGCGTACGTTTTGATAATGCAACACCCTAAGGAAACTTGGTCCAGAATAAGGATTTGAAATGTAGTTTTACTTAATTCAATTGAGATCCCTTTACTATAACTTAATATCTTCACACAGTGCATTAAAGCAATAGGTAAATCGGGATATGGCCATTTTTGGCATTGACTTGTTACATAAGGTAAGAGTCTTTATGGCAACAACTTCTAATTTTCCACATTTCATGATAAAAATAAGTTATAAGCTGGTGTCGCATAGATCCGCGCTTGTTAATTTCTTCGCATTAACGTTAAGCCTTTTTTTTTTTGGGAACAAGGTTCAATTTTTGTGGAAATTTATGACAAAACGGGTGAATAATAACAAGTTCTGCGACAAATAATATTAAATGCGAATTAAATTAAATTTTGACTATGTCGGTTCACATACAAGTTAGGCTCACTTGTATGCAGAGCGTTCTCATCAAAATTAAGCGTTTGTATGGCAATGAGTTGTACTCTATACATAAAGTTGCTTCAAAATAGCGACCTACAAAATTTGAATGAATCACTTCGTTTCATGTCCTGAGCCGACCGTTATGCACCTTGAAATACTTCACCTAATACAATTATTAATTCCTTTTGCTAACAACGCAACAAAACTTACACATCATTTTCAAAAAGTGCGCAAAGGCGTATTTTTCATGAAAGCTCGCATGTTGGGCGTTACTCGAAATTTAACATTACGCGATCCAAATTTTCCCAAATCAATTTACTTTTTATAAATTCGATTATTTTGCAGTTTTCGTTATTATAAGTAAATAAAATATTAAAACTTACACCTACTCTCCATATAAGAGCTTGCTTTTCATGATAAGCCCTATGCATTTTGAAGTACAAAAAATACACCTGCGTGACCCAAATTCCCTATCGTTCATTGTTTTGCTACGCTGTCACCAAGAGCCCTCCTCATCATACAATATTAAAAATTACACCTGATTCTGAAGGGCTTTCTATTTATGAGATAGATATCTTATATGAAGTGGGGCCCAAAATATAGACTCATGTAGTTCATATTTGATCCGCCAAATTTTTAATGCCAAGTTACTTACAAGAACAAATTTTCATTATAAAATATTATCAATTATGCCGTCTGGACATGTAGGGGCTTATATTTCCCAAGTAGCCTTATGTGCGGTGGTATCCAAAAATTAGATCTTCGCGTTCGTAACTCGCTAAGCTTGATCTCTTTGTCAATTTACTATTGTGAGTCAATTTCCACGATCAAACATTGGAAGTGCGAACTTTTCACTGTTTAAAGATTTCGTATTCGTAGGAACGGTTATGTGGTAGGTGTTTGAAAAAAATCTGCTCTAACCAAGCCGAAGTTTTCACACCAATTTAGAATGCCGAAACCCCTTTTGTGGAGAAGTTTTGAAAATTGCAATTTTTTCCCATTTAACGACTTTTCAAAGTAGGGCGTTATATGGAAGGTGGAGAGTGGTTGAAAGAAGTGAATTGAATCATTTTCAATAGCATTTGGTTTAGTTGGGGCAACGTACGATCTGCAGCTCGAACACAAAAATGCATTGACAGACAGGCGGACAGGCACGCTTAGATCGATTTTGAAAATGATTCTGAATCAATTGGTACAACAACCGTTGTGTCTGTCTCCAGTCTTCATGGGCGTTGCATACGTTCGCAAAAAGTTAGTATACCGTTGCAACACGCATTTCCATTTGTTCAATGGCAGCATCGAACGACAAGTTAAAAATGTAATAAACAAGAACCTTTCATTTAGAGTCCGTAGGTGCTGCAGGCACGCCCAAAAGGCTCGTAAACGACGAATATGTCATAAGAGTAGAAATTAAAACTAGTGCCACGACATTACGCAAGAGATAGATCAACGAAAAGGAGACACTCGATGGGAACAGTTTCTGGAATTTGTCCTTTGTCCTGGTTCCGGTACTCACCGTTTTCTGGCACAGCCAAGCCAAGGCTTTTATAGGTTTGTTTTTAGTAAAGAAAAAACATTTTTTGATTTCTGTTAATATTTATAGAATTTTTATTTATTTAGTTTTTCTCTTATAAGACCCTTGATATCCTCAGATTTGTAATATTTTTGTTGTGTTTCGTCATTTATTCTTACTTTTGTTTTCTTTTTTTTTTTCTTTTGTGTTTTTTTTTTTTTTTTTGTTTTTGTTTTTTTGCTTTTTTTAAATCGCTTTTTTTATATAATTTATTATCATATAGTTTATGTGTTGTTGTTGTTGCTGTTGTTGTTGTTATTATTATTATTATTATTGTTGTTATTGTAATCGTGTGATTGTTGTGAATGTGGTACGTGTATGCATATGGTACGTAGATGGTTTCTTATATCTCGTTATAAGTTCGCTTGAGAGCATTGCAAACTCTACTAAAGCATCGTTGGTCGATGATGTTCAGTGTCAAAGAAGAGGTAAGAAATCATTCTCGCTTTCTTTAAATGCCTGTGTTCGCGTGTATTAGTTAAGTTGTTTCATTCTTTCAATGCGTTATTTGTTGCACGTTTTTAGGGTTTCATTGTGTATCTCTTTATTAGTGTTGTTACGGGACGAGGGGAAGGGGGCATACATTGTACATATTGAACTACTACTTATAGTTTAATAATTAGTATTTATTTTTATTTTTCTTCTTCTTCTCTCTTCGTTTCTTTTTTTTTTCAATTATTTTTTCTAATAAATATATATATATATATATATATATTCTTAATTTTTTTCTTATGTCTTTCTCTTCGTTTACGCTTTCCTTCTTGATACAATATGTGGTGTTTCTCTTTTTGTTTTTCTTTTTCTGCCTTTTCGTTAATTTTTATAAATTCTTGGAGATGCTAATGTGTCGCTGTTGTATTACTACAGCAAATTATAATTGTTTTTGTGTTTTGTGTTTTTTTTTCATCATCATTTTTTTATTTATTTATTTATTTATTTTTTATTTGCATTTCAAATAGGTTTTTCTTTTTCTTCTTCTTCTTCTTCTTCTTCTTCTTCATCTTTATCTTCCTATTCATTTTGTTCTCTTCTCTTTTGTTGTAATAATAATTGTATGTTTGTATATATAATTTGTTGTTGTTTGTTATATAGTTTTTTTTTTTTGTTCTTTTTTTTGCTTTTTGTTTTTTGTTAATGTTTATTTGTTTCCCTGTTTTTATGGTTTGTGTTTTCTTTTGTTTGTAATTTATTTACAATTTTCTCTTTTTTCATTTATTTATTTATTTATTTACTTCTTTGATTTTAATAAATCATTTTTGTGTTTTTTTTGTTTTTTTTTAATTTTATTTTTATCGATTTTTTTTATTTAGTTCGCTAGTTCTGTTAGGTTTTCCTTTCCGTTCGTCTAAGTAGTAGTATTCAAAGCAGTATGTTTTTTAA
>NW_023998414.1:40052709-40061849 GCF_014805625.2 Glossina fuscipes
GTACTTGCTGCGCAAGTACATGTATTTATTTATTTATTTATTTGTTTATTTATTTATTTATTTATTTTTATTTTTATTTTTATTTTTTTGGTTATTTGTTTTCAATAGTTGTTGTTGTTGTTTTCACATTTCGTTTGGTTTGGTGAGTTGGTTTTGTTTTGTTTCCTTTTATTTTGTTTGTAAAATTTTTACCATTACTAATAGGTAACTGACTCCTGCTCTTTTTGTTTTTTTTTTTTTTTTTCGTTTTTTTTTTTTATAAAATTTAGTTAATGCCAATCAAAGGATAAATTTCTTTTTATAACCACCATCGATTTGTAACATCCGAGAGATATTCGTTCGTCTGTTAAGAAGCGTGTTAAGAAGTTCTAAGCATTTCTTATTTAACTAGCAAAAGACATCATTGAACCCGTCGATACAGATTCAGAATACATATGTTAAGCACAAAGTTGACGACTGGAATAAGATTCAATTGCGAACTTACATTAACATTAATTGGACTCATAGTTATATATGAAGGCATCTAGTCTATGAATGAACTAACTGGCAATACGAGGAAGTTTATCTCTTCAAGCTGATGCAAAATGAACTTTTAAAAGCATTTAAAACCACATCTTAAAAAATCTAAAAAGTAGGCTGACTTTGCCTGAACGCTTTCTTGCCAGCTTCTTCTCGGGAGATTTTGTTTAAAGCAGTTTAACTACCAATGCTCTCCTCTTATTAAGTTGTCAGTTCTCTTTATTATGAAGTGCTTTCTAAGACTACTTGGATTAATTGGACTTTCATTTTACTAGAGTGATAAAGCGTGGATGGCGGATATATCAAAAATTCGCCTTAAAGACGAATAAGGTTTTCTTGATTGTTATTTAAATTGTTTTTTTTTTTTTCTTTTGGTTTTATTTTTGATTTAAATATTCATTTATATATTTTTTTTTAAATCATTTTATTTACGTTAAACATCAAACACAAATGTGAAAAGTTACTCTGGCCTTAACGATTAGTATAGCAATAGCTCACTATAAGGATACTTCTTTTTATATATAAAGTTATAGATATATACATATACATATATACATATGTATATACAATTATATATATATATATATATATATATATATATATATATGTACGTATACGATTATTTTAAATTTATTTTAATGGTTTTTTCGAAATTTCTTAAATATTTTTTAGATTGTTTGGTCGTGTGTGTTTTCAATTTATGATTTATTTACAAGATTTTTTTTTTTATTTTATTTCTCTCTTATTTAGTTTGTCTTAGCAGTAATTAACTAAACTATCTAGATGTTTGGGTTTCTTCTCAATGTTTTTTCTTCTCGTTTCTATTTTACTCTTTGAATCCGTTTTGGCTGTCATGTAAAAATTTTTATACATCTTGCGGAACGTTTAGGATTTTTATGAATTATTTGAGATTCCTTCATTAATTACATATATCTCTCAATAGAAACTTTACTTACTTACTTTTTTAATTTATTATTAACGCTTAAAGATTGTGCAGCTAAACCATTGCATCTCTTTTTATTTATTTATTTATTTGTTTTTATTTTTTTTTTTTCTTTTTTATGTATTTCTTGACATACTTTTCTTTTTCTTGCTCTTAACAGAAAATTTAAAAAAGTGGGAAAAAACCTCTTCTCTTGATAGTTCATTGGGACAATATATGTGGAGGTCGAGTGGAAATTCTAATATTAATGTTTAAGTGAGGAAAAAAAAGAGGAAAGACGAGTAAAGGTAAGGTTTAAGGTCCAAGGATGAAATCTGATCTCTTTTAAGAACTTATTGCTGAGTCTAAAAATATGAAAGAACCGTTTGCAACTTTTTGCAATATCCTCAGAATGAATTTGCCGATCTTTTCGTTTCAGTTCGTTTGAATATTTGATATAAGTGCATTTACGCATCTGCGATAGAAACTATAAAAGTTTTTCAACGTTCAAGTAATGGTCCTGGAATACGTATGCATGTCTTCTACAAGCTAAGTGATTGCTCTTGGAAGTCTCTTTGAAAAATTTTACATTTAAAATGCCTTTACCCCACAGTATAAAGTGAGAGCTTTTAGATAAGTGAATTTGTGTGACATGAGAGAATTTTTGTCCGATCCATCTGATGTTTTAGGGTATCTTCCGTTCAAATTTATGGCTTACATTTGACAAGGAATTTATTTAGATATTTCATATGCCTTAGGTAATATTTTTTTCAATTTACATAAAATTATTTGTGAAAATAATAAATATTTCTCTGGTCTGAACCCATGAAAGGAGAGATTATAAAATGTACCCAGGCACTGAAGAAACGAATATACAATCTATCGTTTTCATTTGGAAGAGTGATGTTCTTATTCGATTTAGAAGCTCTTGGTAAGCTGCGCTAACTAATGGTTTAAATTATGTTTCAGAAAATTTCTTACGAAAGGATTAGAGCTCCAAGAAAAGGAACATTAAATTGAACGGATAGCAAGCATTTTCAAGGAGTGAAAGTAATTAAAAACATGTCCGAAATTATGATTTACATTTCATAAAAAAATTTATGATTAAAGAAAATATTGTAGTGTGGATTTTTTTTTTTGTTTTTTTTTTTTTTTTATTCCGTTTTTTGTATCCTTTTAAATGTAAGGTGCGATAGCAGATTTTACTTACTTCCTTCCTAAAATCTTTAACAAGCTAATGACTTACTTATCACTTACTACCAAATAAAGATTTTTATATTGCAAGATCGCAGTTTTAGATCAGAGATACTAAAACTTCATTTGCACTACACAAGTATTTTATCCTGATTGTATCGTGACATTAGATAATATTCAAATTGCAAATGTGTAGCATACTTCCGAAGAGGAATAACACATTTTGAGACAAGGTGAAGACTTGCTACGACAATCTCTATTTGCTCTCCGTTTTGAATAAAATACAGTCTTGTGTGAACGGGATAACGAGAAATGACTATTTAGAGAAATTGATCTATTATTCATTAAAATGTCCGTTAAGCCCGTTGGAAAATTCTGCGAATATTTTCACAGCGACAGGCTTTTGAGAGAGAGAGAGTTTACTATTGTCTTTTTCTACTATTTTTTTTTATGAATTGTTGTCTCATTTGAAATGGCAGATCGACATGAAAGATAGCACAATGACTTTGAAGGAGAAGGATTTAAGCGAAACGAGATGTATTTGATGCGTTTATCTTAAGCACTAAATATGATCAGCATTTAAAATAGGAAAAAGCTAAGATATTGAAAGGAAGGAACTCATTGCTCAGTATAGATTATGAGCATATATTAGGGATATGATTACGCTGTCGTTTACTTAACAATTTTACTTAGTTTTTAAATGTAGTTTCTAATGCAATTTATATAAAATTATTTTTTAACCGATACCCAATTGTTTATTTATTCATTTATTTATTATTACTATCATTATTATTATTATTATTATTATTATTTTAGTTTGTTTTTCTCATATTTAAAAACTACCGGATGTTGATTTACAATTAAACTACTTATTCTCTAAATACTTAATTTTTCGGCATATTTAACTTAATTATATCCCTTTCTTAAGTTCTTTCTTAGTTCTATATGTAGGAGAGACTTGCGTGCTGAGGTTGTCTATTACTCTATTTAAGGTTTTCTATTTATTTGATTTATTTAATGATATACATATGTATGTATACATACATAAACATACATATATAACGGTACGATATACAGTTGATGGTATATATCTTGCATTTTTGAAATTGTTTTATCTCTTTTCTTGTGAATTTTGTATAAATGACTAAAATGCATTAAATTTTGGCATCGCTGTTATTTCATAAATTTTATTTTCATTTATTTAAATTTTTATGTTTCCTTTTTATTTTATTTCATTCTTTTTTTTCTTAATATAACAAAAATATATCCAAATATATATATATATATATATATATATATATATATTTTAATTCAGCAATTTATTTTTTTTTTTAAAATTAATTTTTATGTTTATACCTACTTCCGAAGGATGGAGCTATAATAGTGTTGTTACTGCATTTGTAACTTCTAGAAGAACGAATGACATCCTACCAACTTTTCATGTGTATATGTCAATTATTGATCAATGTGTGTTTTTGGATCATGAAAATCTAGCTGCAACCATCGTACGGTTATTCATGTAATGACCTTTTTAAGAATAAGCTGTCATATGCGAAGTGATCACGAAAGTGGTCCAATTCGAACCATTCTTGGTTGAATACATGAAATTAAGATAAAGAGAAGGACAGACGGACAGACAAGCTTAATTCGATTCAAAAAGTAAGTTTCCGTCGAGCGATATCTCTATCTCAAATTCTTCATTGTTGCTATTTGCCTCTAACACACGGTTAGAACGTACATTCCATTGGTATTTATTTATTTATTTATTTTTTTTTGCATAAATCATCTCCGACTTACACAACGTGTTGGCTCGAAATATGAATCGAGAGGTTCTCAAGAGTTTTGAAGCTATGCAGACCGAAAAAAAAAAAAAAAACTATTTGAGATGGTAGGTGCGGAAGATTCACTCTAAGGCGAAACCAGCTTTCTTCCATTCTTCTATTCCATTTACAAAAACTGCATATTATATTTTTAATGTACAATTTTAGCCATTTATAGAATTGAAACAGATGCGTTTAAAAAATGTAATTGCTCTTGAAATTTGTTTTTCTTTTTTCCTGTTTTTCATTTTTATTTTTAATTTTTATTTTTATTTTTTTTGTTTGGTTGATTAGCTATAAAGCTTTATTTAGCAAAATTATTTTAACTGATTTTATTGCTTCTACACTTCAATGTATTGGTTATCAAAATCATTGTGTTTAGATATATTTATATTATACATGAATTGGTATGCGTTTCGGCTGAATAAATAAATAATTTTTATATATATGTATGCGTTAAAGAAAAGAAATTAGATTAAATAAAGTAAATAGAGAATGAATGAGTGAATGGATATATGTTTAAGCAAAAGTGATAAGACAAACAGTACGAAATATGGAATTTTCCTAAAATCCATTCAAAATATAATAAAAAAAACTTTGGAAAAGTTGTGGTCATTGATGAACAGGAAGTTCCGACAATTACGATTACTTTGTAATCATTATCATGTAAATGTATATAGAGCAAGAAAAGCCATTAAAAACCGCACAAAAGATAAGTAATTTTAAACATATACATATATGTATATATATATATATATATATATATATATAAACTCGATAAAAAAGTTCAAGTGATGATGTTAATTAAAGTTTGTTATAAATTAATAATGAGTTGAAAAGTTTTACGTAAATCTCAACGTTTCTAAGCTTACTGGCCATAATTAACCCGTTGTATGCGTTTATTAAGTTTATGGTTAAAAAACAAAGGGAAAATCAATGAATTATTTAAGCACTTGGCTTAATAAATACACGTAGATTGCTCGCATTAGAAAAATTTACTCCATGATTACCATTTCGGATTGGAAGACGAACAGTCTTAAGTGCTCAAGATGCTGTTAAGGCCCTTCTCAGCCCATTATCTTAACGCTAATAGGGGAGGGGCGCGGCAATGCGAGAATTGAAAAGTTATTGTTTGTAGTTTTGCAATTTATCGTTTAGAAATAGAGTTAACTCTATTGAGGACCGTCTACTAGCATTCGATTAATGGCCCTCAAGGTGTCAATCTAAGATTGCTTCTCAACTTGTCATCCTTATATATGGTATTCCAGGCATACTATACGCTATATATAATATAAATAGCCAATTATGTACATATGTTTTTTTAAATTAATTTCACATTTTATTAAAACTGGAATGTGAACAATTGGCAACAATATGCATTTAAGGATTGATATGCTGTATATTCACTATTGAATGACTTTATTGCTATATTGCATATCGCATTGCCGTATAACAGCAGAAAACGATGTTGTCTTATTCATGAACTGTCCTCAATCCATCCGTTCCTCTCCAGGCCCAAGATCATAGCTCCCGTAGTAAGTCATACTATGAAATCGCTACAGTAGGACGCTACAGGTAATTATTACAAGTCTGTGTAATTTTTATCCGGCCTCAGCGAAACATATACAAATTTATGTTTGTATTTAATTCGAGAGGCATAGAATAATTAATCGCACATTCACTCAAGTATATGTAAATTTCTCTCTTTCTAAGTGTACATATATGTATTTATTGTTTTGTTAGCGGCCGAGAAAAGAGATGAGCATAGATGGGAAAAAATTAAAGCGTTCTAGCAAAAATATAACAGTCTTGCGACGCATCTGGAATAGGTTAACAAAGGGTAACAGAACGATGGAATTTGAAATATTTAATTATTACGGTTCGTAGGCGCTGCATGAGGATAGTGTTTTTCATAGTTTCATCTACGAAGACAAATCAGTTTTATTCCGGACCTGAACGAACAACATATGCATGTAATTGCTTTACGAGTTAAGAATACAAGTCACATAAACGGATCGATAGTCATAGGACATTAGATGGCATGGCTAAATCTACCTAAAATCTTCCATTGAATTGAACTAGACTTGATAAAGTATATGTATGTTGTATGTGTGAGGTGTGCATATAGTCGGATATAATACATATTTAACTGGCGCGAAGTTTCTTTAGATTGATACAAACTTCAATTCCATTAGATTTATTAACAGGCCGTAGGCAGTTGATGTGTGAGTAAGAAATAAACCGCGAGCAAATAAGATTAAACTGAAAGGCGAATCTCTAGATGCGAACGAATTTCGCATTTCATCTTAGCTTCCGTTGGAATTTAAATTCTAGCGAGAGTGAATAATTTCGATTTTATGATTTTTGAACTATATTTTGAAATCAAAAGTCGAAAGTTGACTTTTTTGCTCGCTTTAATGCAATTTGTTTTTCCGATTTTCATAGCTGGACGGCAATATGTGATGTTTGTAAGATCCAAATGATAAGCAATTCGGACAAGCTGTCTCTTAATAATCTTAATAGTAACGCGAACAATGGAGAGAAACAAAATAAAGACAAAACAATTCGTTTATATAACAATTCTATTGGAAAACAAAATAATAAGACAGAAAAGTATGTTTTGCAGATTTCTTTGTGTATTTCTTTTTTCTTTTTTTTTGCATATATTCGATAATACTGTTGCCATAATTAGTTGCTTTTTTTTGTTTTTCCTTTTTTTTTTTTTTCTCTTCTTTCTTTCTATCTTTACAAGGAGATATTTTCCCATAAATATTTCACTTTATAATGAATTTATACAAAGGATTATTGAAAAGAACACATTAAATAGTTTTATATAGTTGGCAGTAGGTAAATAGTGGGAAAGAGTAAAGAAAATTCCGTAGTTTCTAAAGATATAACGATAAAAAGGACTTCCGTACCGACTACAGACTACTTGCACCGTATTTCGGGCTAATATGTAACAAAAAACTAAGCCTATCAGATAATGATGTTTGCAAAAACCATTTAATCCGGGCGCCATGTATGGGTCTATAAAGGCGCATGAGTAAAACGTTTCTAAGAGCATGACATGTACAGAGATGGTACAAAATGCTGCTTGAAGTGATCATTGTAAGTGATACACATCTATAACTTTGCTGATCATTTCCCATTATCTCGTTTTAATCGTTCTTGATAAAGCAGTCGCCCCCATATCCAAATAATGATATCACAGCGGACTTTCTTCATAATCTTATTGAGACTTTTTTAAATGCTATCGATGCTGGCGCTGGTGCTGTTGCTGTTGCTGCTGTTGCTGCTATAAACCAAACTAACGTAACCAGATCTTCTTTTATACCATTATATCTTTTGACTACAGAATTTATTTCCTTACGGACGTAGATTAAAAAACAGAAAAAAAAAAAAAACAATTTTAAAGGGGCAGTGCTCATGTTATATATAAATGCAATATAAATTATATATAATACTTAAAAAAAGCAAAATAAAATTATTCTTTTCAATCCATCACCCACAGCCGATAACAATGTAACGTTAAATATTGATTACGATGAAAATGTAAAATTTAAGCGAGCATATGTGCATCTTCAAGTTCCTTCTCCGAGGTATAAGTTGCAAAATTTTAACTGGTAAGACCTATTCTTACTATCTAATACGATTGTAGATCTCCTCTACCGATCACTTACAATTGATTGATTGATTGATTCGGTAGATCTAAGGCAATCCCTAATACTGGCTTAATAAATTTATATGCATATATATAGTCGGCTTGTCTTGCATTTTCGTTGAGTTGTTTCATAATTCTTAACATCTCTGTTGATCTTTCTCGCCAGTTGTGTACATAGCGCTTGCCATCGCTCTGCTTCTTCTTGCTTGATCTCGTTTCACGTTTGTTTCATATACCAATCTATGAAAGTGAGTCCAATACAAAAGCTGAAGGGATCTCGAGAAAATGCAATATATGTACACGACATCTGTAATTGAATGAAGGGAGAAAGTTACTCGCGATCAGAAGTTTCCTTCTAAATATATAATGAATTTATCTGCTCCTTGTTCCTGTGCTATAAACCATTCGTGGAATTTTTCTTTATCTACGAATTTCTTGGTTAGGGTGTCGTTGCTGAATCTTAAATTGCTTTCACCTAATATGCAAAGGACCAATAGAGAGAATTAAAAACGAAAATGTTTAATCGAGTTGACCAAGTATTTCAAGGGATAATGAGCACGTCGCCGCGATATAGTCCTCCGGAGCGGAGCATTCCTTTAATCCCGAGATGCAACTGCTAATAACTGCTGTAATAATTTCGCCATTGTTCGAGCAATGCAAAACACTTTTTTTGCATAATGATAATGCAATGAATTTATGCTTTCCTATAATTGTATATATGCATACAAGCATGATGAAAATTTTCAAAGCTTCAAGAACTTATGAAACAACCCAAACAATAAAAATATCTATAAAAGTAATTAATGGAGTGCATTCAATTAGAAGATAGATGCATTGATTGAGTTTCGTTACAAAGAAATATCAGCCATAGGTGATGGGCGTTGTCCTAAGGGTAAACCTAAACATGTGTTTTATCCATATTCTTAAAAATTTATTTGCTTTCAATGATAAATAATTTTTTTCTTAGTCGTTTTATTTTTATTTCAGATTTTTCGAATATTTTCCGTTGATATTTACTTTTGTC